>NC_042620.1:20640548-20940548 GCF_901001135.1 Rhinatrema bivittatum | reverse complement strand
TGTAGAAATGTATATAGTTGTGTAGACTGAGACTACTAACCACGAGTAGATAAGTGGGCTGATGACATCCTATTAGCAATGTATATAGTCATGTAGAAATGTATATAGTTGTGTAGACTGAGACTACTAACCACGAGTAGATAAGTGTGCTGTATGACATCCTATTAGCAATGTACATAGTCATGTAGAAATGTATATAGTTGTGTAGACTGAGACTACTAACCACGAGTAGATAAGTGTGCTGTTTGACATCCTATTAGCCATGTATATAGCCATGTAGAAATGTATATAGTTGTGTAGAATGAGACTACTAACCACGAGTAGATAAGTGTGCTGTATGACATCCTATTAGCCATGTACATAGTCATCTAGAAATGTATATAGTTGTGTAGAATGAGACTACTAACCACGAGTAGATAAGTGTGCTGTATGACATCCTATTAGCAATGGACATAGTCATCTAGAAATGTGTAGCCTGAGACTACTAACCACGAGTAGATAAGTGTGCTGTATGACATCCTATTAGCCATGTACATAGTCATGTAGAAATGTATATAGTTGTGTAGAATGAGACTACTAACCACGAATAGATAAGTGTGCTGTATGACATCCTATTAGCCATGTACATAGTCATGTAGAAATGTATATAGTTGTATAGAATGAGACTACTAACCATGAGTAGATAAGTGGGCTGTATGACATCCTATTAGCAATGGACATAGTCATCTAGAAATGTGTAGCCTGAGACTACTAACCACGAGTAGATAAGTGTGCTGTATGACATCCTATTAGCCATGTACATAGTCATCTAGAAATGTATATAGTTGTGTAGAATGAGACTACTAACCACGAGTAGATAAGTGTGCTGTATGACATCCTATTAGCCATGTATATAACCATGTAGAAATGTATATAGTTGTATAGAATGAGACTACTAACCATGAGTAGATAAGTGGGCTGTATGACATCCTTTTAGCAATGGACATAGTCATCTAGAAATGTGTAGCCTGAGACTACTAACCACGAGTAGATAAGTATGCTGTATGACATCCTATTAGCCATGTACATAGTCATCTAGAAATGTATATAGTTGTGTAGAATGAGACTACTAACCACGAGTAGATAAGTGTGCTGTATGACATCCTATTAGCAATGTACATAGTCATGTAGAAATGCATATAGTTGTATAGACTGAGACTGCTAACCAGGAGTAGATAAGTGGGCTGATGACATCCTATTAGCCATGTACATAGCCATGTAGAAATGCATATAGTTGTATAGACTGAGACTACTAACCACGAGTAGATAAGTGTGCTGTATGACATCCTATTAGCCATGTACATAGTCATGTAGAAATGTATATAGTTGTATAGACTGAGACTACTAACCACGAGTAGATAAGTGTGCTGTATGACATCCTATTAGCCATGTACATAGTCATGTAGAAATGTATATAGTTGTATAGACTGAGACTACTAACCACGAGTAGATAAGTGTGCTGTATGACATCCTATTAGCCATGTATATAGCCATGTAGAAATGTATATAGTTGTGTAGAATGAGACTACTAATCACGAGTAGATAAGTGTGCTGCTTGACATCCTATTAGCCATGTACATAGTCATGTAGAAATGTATATAGTTGTATAGACTGAGACTACTAACCATGAGTAGATAAGTGTGCTGCCTAACATTCTATTAGCCATGTACAGAGTCATGTAGAAATGTATATAGTTGTATAGACTGAGACTACTAACCACGAGTAGATAAGTGTGCTGCCTAACATTCTATTAGCCATGTACAGTCATGTAGAAATGTATATAGTTGTATAGACTGAGACTACTAACCACGAGTAGATAAGTGTACTGTCTAACATTCTATTAGCCATGTACATAGTCATGTAGAAATGTATATAGTTGTATAGACTGAGACTACTAACCATGAGTAGATAAGTGAGCTGTATGACATCCTATTAGCAATGTACATAGTCATGTAGAAATGTATATAGTTGTATAGACTGAGACTACTAACCATGAGTAGATAAGTGTGCTGCCTAACATTCTATTAGCCATATACATAGTCATGTAGAAATGTATATAGTTGTATAGACTGAGACTACTAACCACGAGTAGATAAGTGTGCTGCCTAACATTCTATTAGCCATGTACAGTCATGTAGAAATGTATATAGTTGTATAGACTGAGACTACTAACCACGAGTAGATAAGTGTACTGTCTAACATTCTATTAGCCATGTACATAGTCATGTAGAAATGTATATAGTTGTATAGACTGAGACTACTAACCACGAGTAGATAAGTGTGCTGTTTGACATCCTATTAGCCATGTACAGAGTCATGTAGAAATGTATATGCTTGTATAGTCTAATAAACCTGTATATATTTGTAGATACTGCCAGCCTTGTTCACAGTCCCATTTGTTTCCTGGGGTGAAGGGAGGGAAATCCCACCCACGAGATAAGTGCTCAAGGGGGCGATACACAAATTAAAGCTTTACTGCGATTAGCTCAATTTAAACAATTTGCACCAATAAAGGGCATAAGATAGGAAGGAAGTATATGTCTCTTGGAAAGAGAAAAACATAAAGAAAGACTCAGCTCCAAAGGGTTCATGAGTTTTTCTAAACCACTCACAGCAGAAAGACACCTCCCATTGGGGAATGTCAAACACTACTACTGCACTCTTTCTCTCTGACCTCATCTACCAGTGTCTGTGGAGGTAATGAAATCAGTATTAAAGTACACTTTGTAAAATAACTGTTGAAATAATCTGTGAAGGCAAAAGAGCTTAGGTCACTCTTGAGCTGGCAAGAGTGCTGGGGTAAAGGGATAGAGCTGTCTGTGAGCCACCAGGTGGCTAAGGAAAAATGAAGCAAAGCAAGAAGTGTCTTGCTTAGCTTACCAAGCCTAGATCTGCAAATTGCAGCCTGAGGAACAAGATTGGTCCTCAGGGCTCACTAAAGATGATTACGAGGAACAATGTATTCTCCCAAGTAATTTGAAGGCCAGCAGGGCCATGCTGAATCCCAGAGGAGTCCCACAAGCCTTGCATCTAACAATACATTTGGGCCTGTTGAAGATAAAGTGTTAAATTACTGCGTGATCAGATCACAGACTGGATTATGGACTTGTGAACTTAAGTCTTGTATTTGAAAAGTTAGTGCTATAACTAAAACCTGTTTGAGTTACTTAATATCCTTCAGTGTGTATCTCCAGCTCCAGTTAATGTTGCCGTACATGCACCTGTGAATAAAACCTTGTTTGGAACGCTGCTCAGTCTGAGTGTGGCTAATACCTGCAGGGACCCTCAACCTGACAGAGTCCATGGTGTCCTCAAAACATTGGGTTTTCATTTAGTGGTTCTGCCACATGTCCAATCAAAGAGCAGAAGGAGCAGAGCGTGAAACAATTAATTAGTCCTTACGAGATTTTTTAGCAAAAAGTCTTAATCTTTATTACTGAATAGAAACTCCGCAATCTTCAATAAAAATGGTCAGCTTAGAATAGGTTAGTGTTCCCCAACACGGTCACCATGTTTTGCCCCACCTGCTCACTGGGAGGGACAGTAGATCATGATTTAGAAAGCTAAAAAAGAACCAAGGAATGAGGATCCCAATGTGCCAAACGAAGAGGGAGCTTCGTTTGTGCCTGCGGAGGAGTTATCCTTGAGCCCTGATCTTAGGCAAGCTCCGACACAGAGGACTGGGGAAGTGTTGCAGCACGGACCGCTAACTGGGTGCACCGCTCTTGGACTGTGTGCAGACGGAACAGCGATGCCCGTGGCTTCAGGAGAAGCAGGACAAACTGGAACGGGGGAGTCCAGCACTCGGATTAGCGGAGGAACAGCAGGTACTGGGCTGGAACCGGGCACATTAAGGGCTGATGCCACTGGAGGTTCGCTGCCAAGTTCTAGTGGGGGAACTCCTGATTTTGTGCCCCTAGTAGTCCCTGAAAAGCCTCAAGTTGTCACTCTTGCAGTATTATGGGACATGATGGCTAGAATGACTAATGCTTTAAATGCTCTTAATGTTAAAATGGAGCATTCAATATTGCAGAATACAAACTTAAATTCTCAAATGCAGAATCAAATAAATTCTTTATCAGCTACAGTTGTTGCATTAGAAGAGAAAGAATCTGGGACATTAGATTTCAAAGTGGCCACAGTTAGAGATAGAGAAATTCTTGCAAAAAGAATTGAAATATTGGAGAACAAAACCAGGCAATTGAACTTGCGGATGTTGAATTTTCCTAGAGTTATTGGGGAAACCCCGTTTATCACTTTGAAAAAGTTTTTGGTGGAAGTTTTGGAATATATGCAAGAAGAATTACCATCGATTAACAAGTGCTATTTTCTCCTTAGACCAGCTGCAACAAGCGCTGGCCAAAATTGGCAAGAGAATCTCACCGAAATAATTGAGAACTCCACTATTGAAATATTAGAAAGAGCAACGCTCCTGGTTTCTTTCATTTCTTTATCTGACTTACAAGGTGTAATGCGAAAATATTTTAGAAAATTTCCTATATCATTTATGAATGCCAATATTAAAATCTACCCTGATTTGGCCGCAAGTACACAAACTAGACGAAGGGGGTTTTTAGCTCTTCGTCAAGAGGTTATTGATTTAGGTTTTTCTTTCATGCTTAAATTTCCTTGTAAGTGCGTCCTAAAAAGGGGTGGAGAAATATTTATCTTTTTTTCCTCTGAACAATTAAAGACCTTTATAGATTCGAAGAAGCCAGCTACATCTACGCCCATTAATGCATGAAGTAAAAATGTTGATAGTCAGCGTACCATGTTTCTCTTCTCTGAATTTTCTTTTTTTCTTTTTTAATATACTCTCCTTGAATTGCGTGGGGTCCAATATAGAAATTATTGATTTCTGGATTATGAGAAATATATGTTAAGCAATTGGCCTAAAAAAAAGGCAGTTTCTATGGTTTAAATTGTGAATGTTTATCTCAGTTTTTTCGAATTTGCAAAAATGATGAATTTTTGTAATGGAAAATGATAAATAAAGAATTGAAAAAAAAAAAAGCTAAAAAAGAATACATATAACAAAAAGTAAGGACTAGAAAACAAATACGGATAATTACAGCAAGACAAAAAATAAGAACATATCTTATTAACAGCGCATTTTATTTCTCTATTTTTTGGGGGTTCGTTCAGAAATAACTCATTTTAGAACATTTAAAGATGCTAAGAAATGGCACCAAAAACGTAACCAATCAGAGAAGGCCCGCTTGGGAGGAATTCAGCCAATCAGAGAGCAGCTTCACATCACGATGTAAAAATGTCGACCATAGTACGGTCATAAATGAAAGGCCTTTTATTATTCCGACCATAAAGAGAACTCCAAGTGTCAACCATGCCGTGATCACGAATAGACAACCTATTATTATTCCGAGCGCAAAGGGAACTCACAGCTGAAACGGTCACAGTGTTTCACCCCACCATTTGTATCGGGAGGGAGAGGGATTAAAAAGCATTTTTTAACAATGGCCCTCCTATGCGGCGGTTGTAATGTGAAAAAACGATTGAAACCAAACAACACAAAATATTCTGAAAGCTGAAATATATTTAACTGACTAAAAAACGAAATCAAAGATCTTGTGTCACTAAAAATAATTTCAATTTCAGAATAAAGAATAGGGGCATTGGCACCGTTGATCAGCAGGATGGGAAGCATTAACATATTTGCATCTTTGACAAGATAAGTCTTACAGAGATTTTGATTTATGATTCATTGGATCAATGTTGGAACTTTTAATGGTGGAGGTATACACAGCAAGTAATATAAAAAATACAAAAAGTTAACATGAGCAATGAAGTGAATCTTTATTGTATAATGAAGCCTATTATGATGGTCAACTGAGGCGTCTAAAAGGACTTGTAATTGGGGGAGTCAGTTGGTATTGTTAAGGATTGAATGTAAGCAGCGATCCCCGACCATATAACGATCAACACTTTTCCAACGTAAGGTATATAACTAGCCAGGCACAGGAGGGAACAGGAAGAGCACTGCTGAACTGTAAGTTGTACCACTACATTGGTGGTGTTGAACTGCGAAGCATAGCAGAGCTGCTTTTGTTAGTTTTCTTGTCACTAATAAAGAAGTTTATGCAAGATTTCTGCCAGAGTCCAGCCTGAATCTGTCCTCTGGCTACCCTAAGACTGCTCATGTTACCACAACTTGGAATAAACGTCCTGTGTCAGAGCATCATGCTCTCCCTTTGGCCAGTCCTTATCTGCTGGCATCTACTTGTTACAGTTCTGTTTAAACATAAATATTTGACATAAGAAAAGGTCACATGCAATCAAACCCACTATGCCAGGCCTTTGTATTAATCTTCTATTTCACTTCCGTGTTCCCGTGTAGTGCAGCAGCAAATAGAAGCATATTTGAAACAGGATCGTTCCACCCTGCCGGATCAGTTCCTGATGAGCTTTAGCCCGGTTGCTGTTACTTTAATTTGCATATCGTTGCTGCTGCTTCACCAGAGTTGCAAACAAGTCTCACTCATGTTGATTTTACCAACCTCAAGATCACCCTTTGAGTTATTTACTAGGCAACCACTTCACTACCAGAGGACTTAAATTTCAGGGATTGAGCTGGCTCTTTCTGTCCAGCATGGCCTGTGTTTGGCCGCTGTTTGACATTTTAATGCCGGAATTTAACTGTGCAACCAAAAGCATTTGATTTCTATGTGGGAGTTTGTTGAATTGAAAGGCTGATTAAAGTTATGGAGCAAGTTAGTGCAGTAATGACTCACATTACCCACTTAATTGGCACTTAGGAATTCATTGACACTGGGTCAATATCTGCAGGACAAGTTATCTTAAGGTTGCCGAGATGACTTGTGTCTGGATTTTCGGGCACATGCTGAGAGGACAGTGAATGTCTGGAATAGCCTTCCAGCAGAGGTAGTAATAACCACAGAGTCTTCCGGTATCTTTCAGCAGCCTGGGGGTAGATTCAGTGGCAAGAGTTAGAAAATCATGCAGCAAAGTATCTGAAATTACGTGGCACATTTGCATATTTTGCATGTTAATATAAATTTTGTTTTGTATTATTTACTAAAAAAAAGATTTCCAACTTACTTGGGCCTGTATAATTTATTTGGTTTTTCTTCTGGGTAGCAAAAATGGATCTCCGATATCAGTGCAGGGGAGGAAGACAGGGCATCTCGGCGATGGGGCAAGGACAGAAAACATGAATCTGGGGAACGGGGAGAGGAGAGAGGGTGAGATGCCAAGAGAGACAAGGAATGGGGAGGATCTGAAGTAGAGAGGGGCAGGGCCGATAGGAGCATTAGGTGGAATGGTAAGTGAGGGCGGCTGGTAGGTTGAGCGGCACAGTGACAGAACGCTACTGGCGTAGGTAGATGGGGAAATGTTTGGTTTTTTTGTGGCACTTGGGGGGAATAGAGGGGATGGGGTGAGAGAGAGAGAGAGACAGAGAGATCATATGATGATGTCACATGATGACTGCCTAGGATGCTGTGGACCCCTTGCACCGGCACTGAATAGGGGAAAAGATAATCACTCTCTTGGCTCTGGTCCTGTTCATATTTGTGTCTTCACCTCACCCCGCTCCACGCCCCCCCCCCCCCCCCCCTCAAACACACACACACACTTTTTCTTCCTCGCCCATCTTTTTTCTCCCTTCCTTCCCCAATCCCTGCACCCATTCAATCTTGCACGACCTCACACATGCATGCACACCTAGCATTATCCCATCTCCCTCTCACATGTTCACCCCCTCCCCGCATGCCAATCACTTCTCTCTAAAACACACACACACCCTGGCAATGACCTTTCCCTTTCATCCTTCTCCTCTCTCACCTCCTTCCCCCCTACAACAAGCAAGCTTTGGACAGATACAAAGTGTGGTGCTAGGGCAAAGAAGGGAGAAGACTGGAAATCCAGTAGTGTCTGTGATGGGTAGACTGGGTGGACCGAATGGCAAGTCCTACTCCCATCAACCACTGTTATTGTGTGCAGTTGCAAAGGTGCAAGGCGTAATGCACAGAATACTCCCTCGGTTAGCCAGTCACATGTGCACCTCAAGACAGTAAGAGCTTTTGCTTTTCAGTAGTTGCTGATAAGGAATCCAAGGAAATAACATCCATATCATTGACCTCTAAAATATCAGCTTTGGAAGGAAAAGAAAGCGAAACTTTGAATTTTAAGGCAGCAGCTGTTAAAGACAGAGACGCTTCAGCAAGAAGGGTAGAATACCTTGAAAACAACGCAAGACATCTCAACTTAAGATTTTTGAGTTTCCCCAAAATAATGGGAGAAATCCCTTACTCTACTTTGAAGAAACTTCTGATGGAGAGTTTGGGATTTTCTACAGAAAATATGCCGTCGATAAATAATTGCTATTTCCTATCCAAATCTGTAATTTCCTCAGCAAGGCTGAATCTTCAAGAAGATTTAACCGAATTTCTTGAAAACGCCACTTTGGAAGTAATTGATAGAGGAACATTACTTGTTTCTTTTATAACAACATCAGATATTCAGTTGGTTACGAAAAATTATTTTAAAAGATATCCGGTTAATTTTTTTGAATGCTTCAATTAAAATATTTCCCGATTTGGCTTCTTCAACTCAATCACGACGTAGAGGTTTTTTTAACCCTGCGCCAAGAGGTTACCACACTGGGATTTTTGTTTCTTTTAAGGTTTCCTTGTAAATGTTTAATACAGAAAGGGGAAGAATGTTATTTTTTTTTTCCACCGGAACAGTTACAAATATTTTTGGTAACTAGGAAACCTGCTACCTCTTCTCCAATAGGCGTATAAAGTTATAGTAATGCTGAGATTTATTTACCGAAGTTCATATGGACATCACATCGGTTTACATTAAAACGGGTAGAGAGGAGGAAATGGAAGAAATCAGGGAAAAAAAAGTTATGATATAACAAATAACTGTTTAATAAGCAACGAGAAATGGTTAATGGATAGAGGAGGACGGAATGGCAAAGAGGGGGTGAAGAAATAGAAAACAAGGTAACTTGATTAAAAATAATAGAGTTAACTGAGGGGGGGAATATGTACAGGGGAGGAGGTTCGCATGTTGGCATAAGGGAGTGGAGAGGTGTTACGAGCAGGCCTGCTTAAAGAGCCAGGTCTTTAATTTCTTTTTGAAGGTCTGGGTGCAGGGCTCAAGTGGTATATCAGGGGGCATTAAGTTCCAGTGATAGGGGCCAGCAATAGATAAGGTGTGAAAGATACACGTGTTATTTGCCTTTCTTTGAGAATTATTTCCTGTGTTATCTCTCTTTAATTTTCAAAACTCCTCCCCAAGAATGTTATTTATTTTTGTAAAAGTGAAAAAATGTTCTGCCTAATTAGGTAATTGGTATTAACTTGTTTTTCATCCACATGTTTCTATGAACAAACGATGTTTTGTGAAAGTAAAAACTGGATAAATAAAGAATTTAAAAAAAATTTCTTAGTAATGCACAAAGAGGCTAATATTCAGTGCTAAATGGTGGCCGCTGAATATCCAGCTGCAATCAACGATCTCCCGGATAAGTACTTATCAGGCTAAATAGTTAGCTGGATAATTTGTGGGCGGGATGAGAGAGGACTGGGGAGGAGCTACTTATCTGATTAATGTAGGCAACTAAATGCCGATATTCGAATTTCTCCAGTTAAGTTAACCAAATAAGTTAAACCTGCTAGATAGAAGGTCTACAGTTAGCTGGATAGAACTTATCCAACTAACTAGCATTTATCGGGGTATATTCAGCAGCCCAGTTCTATCAAGATAACTTAGCCAGATATCTTTAAATATTGTGCCCATAGATTTTAGAGATGTGCTGCCCATTCGTGGCCTCTTCTCGTTCTTTCCACTGTGGGGAAGGCGGAGAGAGCAGGGGAAGTGAGGAGAAAGCATGTTAGTCATCTGCTCCCTACCCCTGTCCTAAATGCAGCACATAGGAATCAACTAACTTAGTCAGAGGCCAGAAAGGAGACCAAGGAGGAATAACTCAGAAGGCGGGATGGACTATAAGATATTTCCTATTCAAGGCTATAGAAGTGGTTATGTGGGAAGCTGAACAGGAGCAAAAATTAACCTTTAATGAGACATTTTGCTCTGAACCCTGGAAAGCATTAACCTCTTCATTCCCTATGCATAAACATCATTTATCCTTTCAGACATGCAAAGTAGCTCACATGGCATCAATTTCCTATGGAAAACAGCATGGAAACACATAGTGCAGTAGATGACAGCAGATAAAGACCAAATTGGCTCAGCAGGTTTGTTGATTTTGGGTAGATGAGCACATAAATTCCCATATGCAACCCAATACCAACCCTCTCCCTCCGTCTTATCATTTACCAAACTTCTCAACTCTTTTCCCACCATTGCTCTCCATATTCATCCTACGCATGCCCAAAAGGCGTTGTTGTAAAGGAGTCTATGGTAGACCCTCCATAAAAGCCCGGGGCCAATCATTTAGCCACAGATAGGAAGGGAGTTCTGTTCTGAGGGCGTTTTCCTTAGAAGGGGATAAGAAGCTAGGCCCTGGGAGAACAGGTGGCCCCAGGGAAGAGAAAGAAGCCTAGGCAAGGCCAATACTGACTAGCGTGAATTGCATTGCTATCTTTTTGCTTTTGAAAACTGCTAAGGTAAGCAGAACTGTTTCTGTTTTATTTTTCTGTGAGTAATAAAACGTTTATGGGAAAACAGCCAGAGTCTGTTCCCACGGTGTCACAGTTCTCCTCCAGCACCTCTGCTCCTGGACTGTTTCAGGTTTTCTCCTTTTCAGCTTTGATTCTTACAAGAGCAATGCCTACAGATGGGGTTTGAAAGGGGAACATCTTTTCTTTTTTGGTGTTACTTGACATTTCTGCAGCATTTGACACTGTGGACCATCGCATACTTCTCTCCAGATTATGTTCTCTTGGGCTGTTGGGTTCCGTACTCTCTTGGTTCACTTCATTTCTCTCAAACTGGATACAGCGGGTTGTAATTGGGCCTCACGTTTCCTCTTGGATCCCTCGGCACTCTCTGCAGTCTTCTTTAATGTCTACCTTATACCTTTATGCCGTATTTTGGCTGGCCTTGGGGTGCATTACAGACTTTATGCGGATGATACCCAGTTTTTCTTCCTTCTAAAAGATGCTTGGACTGACTCAGACAGAAGCTTTTCTCTTTTCTTATCTGTCCACTATTCAGTCATAGCTTAATCACAATAAATTAGTGCTGAACATCTCAAAAACCGAAATCACTGTACTGTCTCGTTTTTCCAGTTCCCTATGTTCCTGAAAATATCTCTTATAATAATCAGACTATCCCTTTCTCACAGAACATTTGTAACTTTGGAGTACTTTTTCATCCAGCTTTGTCCATGAAGGATCACATCAAGGCAATTACTCAATCATATTTTCATAAATTACGTCTTCTCTGTCACTTAAAGTCTTTGCTAGACCCAATTGATTTCCGTTCTGTCTTGAAATCCCTTCTTTTTTCAGGAATTGATTACTATAATTCTCTTCTAATTGGACTCCCAGCTTACTACATTCATCTCCTTCAAATCATCCAGAACACCACTTCCAGACTCCTGATTGGTACCCCATCTTATATCCTTATTACTCCTGTTTTTAAATCCCTCCACTGGCTTCCAGTGTCATATCGCATTCAATATAAACTCACAACAATCATACATAACATCATTTACAAAATTCAATCACCATGAATTGTGGCTGTACTAAAAATCCATGCCCCTCTAAGGTTACAGAGATCTTCTAGTCGAGGCCTATTGGATGTTCCCTCCCCAAAGTTAACACACCTAGATGAGACAAGAGAATGTGCGTTCTTTTCTGCCAGACCCCTTCTCTGAATACCCTCCTAAATGGACTAAGAGCCCTCCGTGAAAACAAATTCTTCAAAAAAGCCCTCAAAACACATCTTTTTCAGCTTATTCAGCTTTTCCGGAATCTGAATAATAACTCAATTTGACTTAGAGTTTGAATTGTTGAGTCATCTATGCTGGTGTTCCTTTTGTGATTCTTTAATGTAGACTATGTTTTATTATGTATTCTTAATTTTCATGCTTTTATGTTATCTTGTTTTTATATATTATGTTTGTTCTGATGTACCCCTCCCTGAACATTGGAAGGGCGGGCAACAAATATTTTTAATTCAATAAATAAATAAATAAATAAATACATAAATAATTAAATAGTCTAACACCCATGCCCACCGTGTTTCATAACAATAGACAATGAACCAAAGAGTGAAAGAATAAGAAATATGAGCCAGAAAAATAATCTCACTCAAAAAATCTTTATATCTTGGACAAGAAATTCACAATTCTATAATGCCCTTCATATAGCTCTTGACAGGCATGACACCTTTCCTTTTCCTGAACAATAAATGTGCTAAAGTATAATCATTGGTCACTATATGGATTCCCACTTAAACTGATGTGAGCCAACAGTACTACATTTTTTATATATATTTTTCTTTTGCAAGTAAAAACTTTAAATAAGTAAATTCTGGGTTTAAAGATCAAGGAAGTAAATTCTGGGTGCCGGTGCACACAGAATGACTCGTTCTTCCTCTGTGCAGCCCTTAACTCTAACTTGACATTGCAATGTTTCCGAAAGAAATCCTTCTTCAGGAGTAACTGTTATATTAGGGTTTCCATGTTGCACTGCCTGATTTGTGGTGGCATGTCAGAGTCTTCACTAGCAATCAAGTTGAGAGTCGCTAGGGAAGACTCTGACATGCTACCACAAATCAGGCAGTGTGACCTGGCCGGTCGGGCCAGGTCACGGTATCAGTCCTGGGTCTGGGCTATGGCCAGCCTTGCCATTGGATACCTGACGAATCATGTAAGAACTTTTTTTGGTTTCGGCTAAGGCCCCAGTATCGGGCTGGGCCTAAACTGCAAACCCTTCTTTGGGGCTCGGCCTATACCCTAGGCAAGGCCCCAGCTTTGGGCCTAGTGCCGGTGTCATGCTAGGGCATAGACCTTGGCTTAAGCCTTAGGCGAGGCCCTGGCCTCGGGCCTAGACTTAGGCTCGATGCATTTTGTTTTCAAATTAATTCAACAAATAAGGTTTGCTTCATTCGGGGGGCCCCCGATTCGTTTCGGGACCCCTGAAATGAAATTAATTTGCTTTATTCGACACATTTTTGAGATTCATTTGAAACGAATGCACATGCCTATTCAGCACCTTGTTACATTGCTTTACTATCTTCAGATTGTCAGACACTACCACCCTGAGGTCTCTTTCCCAGTTAATTCACATCAGTCTCTCATCTCCCTTCATGTGCAACTCCTTTGGATTTCTGCATGCCAAATGCATGACTCTGCACTTCTTGGCACATTCCTACCAAAAATGCTTTCTTGGAAGTCTGATGCAGTTAAACCACTGCTGTTTAGGGTTGTCAGAGTGACAGACCCTCCAATCACGTCACCAGTAGGACCTGGTTGTGTCCTTTGTTAGCTAGAGAGAGAGAGAGAGGGAGAGAATAAGTTAGAGTGAAGGGAGGATCCATTCAATTACAGCCCCTCCTTCTGTGGGGTATAACCCTGCCCTTGCTACAGCTTGGGAGCAGTCCATTTAGGTTAGCACAGAGGACAGAGGTGTTTTGGTTTTTTTTCAGGCCCAGTCAGTAAAGGCAGGGCTAGCCCATCCTGTCGGTCCTGACCAGGGTCGGGAGGGACTTCCTCTTCCAGTGCACATCCTGCCTGCTTGAGTTCCCTCTGGGTCTAAGTTAGGAGTCACTTTGGAGACCTGGGCCTGTCTTGCACGTAGGGATTGGGGAACCCTGTGTGTGTGTGTGTGTGTGTGTGTGTGTGTGTGTGGGCTGCCCAGGGATAGGGAAGATACCCCCTGAAGTGTTGTGAGGGGGGGACTCCGCTGCTTAGGACACTTTTGTTAGAAGATCCAGGAGGAGGGTTTTGGCTGCCCCTTCCTTCCTGCTAGAGGCAAGAGAACTGCTTGTTTCAGAGAGGGTCCCGTACATCAAGGATCCAGAGAGAGAGAGAGCTAAAGAGACTGTGTAAGATCAAGGAGTCCTGAAGATCTGCTAACGGTGAGTAAAGGAAACACTGGGGAGAGGGAGAGAGGATTTACCTTCTGTGCCATAGACTTTACCAATTTCATCAGCCTGGAAGGGGCTGTGACCTTCCTAAAGACCCTGCCCCCATCTGGGAGCTCCGCTTTACCTTAATCCAAGAAGAGTGGGTGCCTCGCTTGTCCTGCACAGACAGAGGGAAGAGGCTGTAAAGGAACTGAGGAGAGATTTCCCTGGCGCTGCAGTGAGTTTTGTGACATTCACCATCAGTGCTTAACTGTAAACGCCTTTTATTCTGGACACTAACCAAGTGGCTGCAGAGTATTTATTTCTGCACTCACAGCAGAGACCGGCATCCTCCCCGGGGGGAACACAAGGGAATGTGTAAGAAACCACTCCTGTCACATCGGGACCCGAGAGGACTCCTTCCTACCCCGGTCCAGAGAATCCACACCTTGGGAAGTAAAGGAGGCGCAAGAGCTAGTCAGGGTCCCTGCCCCGAAGAGCATAAATAACTTTATGGCCTCACCTGTGCTAGGCCGGCACACCGGGGTGGGGACACATCTAGTTTCACTAAGTGGAAAATTTAGTCACTCTAAATATGGACAGTTCCGGAAACATTTCTGGGACAGGAAAAGTACTTAAGCTGCCTAGTGCTGGTTTTCAGTGTTAGCTAAACTTGGCTTCCTAACAGCAGTCTTAAAATCTAAGTGGCCAGATTTTGGCTGTCTAGATTTAGGTGAATTTTTAGCTTCAAATTTGAATGGTTGAAAATGAACCTAAGATAGCCAGCTTGGATTCAGCCGGCATTTGTAGGTGCTCTGGAGGCAGCTGAAAATCCACCCCTATATGTTTCCATCTCAGAACTGGGACGCATGTGGATCGGCAGATTTAGTACTATTTATTCTCCGAAACGAATGCAAACCTTCTTAACCAATCATCAATCAGAATTGTTCCAGTGATGTGTGGAAGCAGTTACATTTCTATTAAATTTAGTGATTTTATGGAAGGTTTTCCCACAACTGGCCTTCTGACTCAGCTAATAGATGCCCAATGTGCAAGGTCAAACAGAGCACTTTCAAATCCTTGATGTTTCCGTTACCTGGCTGTTACTGAGGCTTGGAAGAATGGACACCCTTCTTTTTTTTTTCGGTAGTTATGGAAACTTTCAGGCCTTTCCTATGTGTGACATCAGAATGGTGATGTCAACGTTGCTGATATGCATGACATCAGCGAGATGGCAAACCTGTATAACCGAGAACCACGGGACCAGAAACCTGTCTAAAAGAACCTGGGGCCCTGAACATGGGTCTCACGAAGGGGCATCACACCCGAAAGACGAGGCCAGTCTTTAACCAGCACTGTGTGTTGCAGTCGGGCACTGCTGGCGAGGTAGTGGACCCTTGGGCCGACCTACCTAGGATGACAGGGTAGGCCGGGAGGCGGAGCCACAGGCAGGAGGTGTTCACCCGGGAACCAGGAACCCCCCAGGAGGAGCCCGTAGGGCACTGGGACCTCGGGACTTAGAGTATAGGCAGAGAGTCCAGAGGCAGAGAAGGGCTTAGGCCGGGACCAGAGTAAACAGGAAGGATAGGAAGTCCAAGGTACCCGGGAAGCAGGGAACCGGCTGTACAGGGCCGAGGGCCAGCTGAAGACAGGGCGGCAGCGGAGTCTGTAGCAAACCGGAGGCTGAAGCAGGCTGTAGGCTGAAGCGGAGTCGGTAGCAAACCGGAGTCAGAGGCAGGCAGCAGGCTGAAGCGGAGTCGGAAGCAAACCGGAGTCAGAGGCAGGCAGCAGGCTGAAGCGGAGTCGGAAGCAAACCGGAGTCGGAGGCAGGCAGCAGGCTGAAGCGGAGTCGGAAGCAAACCGGAGTCAGAGGCAGGCAGCAGGCTGAAGCGGAGTCGGAAGCAAACCGGAGTCAGAAGCAGGCAACGTGGAGATCACCAGGAACGCAACTAAGAACAACTATGCAGTTGTGAACCTCTTTGCAAGGCAATGAGAGAGAGCTTGAGGGCCGGTTATGTCGGGACTTGGGCGTGACGTCAGCAGCATGGGCGGGGCCAGGCTTCCGGGAGTTGAGCGCTCAAGATGGGCGTCCTCGCGCGCGAGACAGAGGAGAAGCAGGCACGTAATGGCGGCCGCCACGTGGAGTGAGAGAAGCCCCTGGGGTCCAGAGCGGGCGGAACGCAGCGTTTCCTGAAGCGGAGGTAGGCAGGGTTGAGCCTTAAGCGGAGGGAAGCGGTGGAGACCGCAACACTGTGTTCTTTGTTCCTACCGACTGCTGAGAGACCAACGGGCTCGTTTCATTTCAAACCACACGTGTCTATTGTTCCCCCATGATTGAGTTCAACTTCTTACAAACTGGCATAGCCAAGGACACGCCGGTCACTTTTCTGGCCCTGCTATGATTCCAGCTTGGACTCTAAAAATGTGACCTGGAGTCTATTTCTGTGATACTCTCTCTCTTGGACTTGTCAAATGTCATTTTAATAGCCAACTAAAGAAATATGGCCTCAATCAAGTCAGGGTCAGAACCCTGGGGGTAGATTGTCAGGAGTGCATTGATGAATTTGAGCCCAGTGTCTGACCTGGAGCCTATCATTCAGGGAGAGGTCAGGGAACAGTCATTATGCTCAGCCACCCGGCGCTGGCTGCCACCTCCAGTGGCAAATAGAGCATCGCGCCGCTCTGGTATCAGATGAAAATCAATACTGCGCGCAGCAGTCTGGCTGTGAAGTGGGCCTGTTGGAGGAGATTTCTTAGCTGAAAGGTGAAAAGGAAAATTGAGCATTTTTAACAATTACTGCACCAGATTTCTAAATACAGTTGCGCCTTCTTTATAACGATCTCCTACTCTGCACGAAAATAAACATCGGTGTCAGGGAGTCCATTCGTAGCTGGTGAGGGTACTTTTCTCCTTACCCTTCACCCCTGAAAGCCATATCAGATCAAAGCTACCTGGAATGAAAATCATTTCCACCCCTAGCACATCTGTCCCGCTCTGTTGTTATGCAAGCAAGACTGAGCCTCGAGATCCTGCTTGCTGTGTACACTGGATTAAAAGCTTCCGTAATTATAACAACAGGCTCCTGGAAGCTGAAAGACGACAGCTGCAGTGCGACTGGCCAATGAAGCAACTTTTCGATACCATACCTAGGCTGCTGCCAAGCAAAAGCATTTATATGTGACCTCAATAATTTCTAGGACTAAGAAAAATCATGCCAATTATAGGAGCATGAAAACACTCCAGGTTATGCCCTACCTGGACATTAAAAGTCGCTCATCAGCCTTGTGTATTCTATTCATAGTAGTGCAGTGTGTATTTTTAATACAGTTATCCAAATGGGATGATCCAAAGGCAAGCTGCACAATTATTTTAGCTGGATATGCTTGATACTTATTTTATCAATAGTGCTGGCCTCAAATGTGTTCAGTCTTTATCTTGTCCTCGCACCACCAAAGCAAATCCCATTAAAGTCAGCACATTTAAATGGCCAACCCTGTCCCTTCAACAGATGGAATGGGGGGTGAGCAAGCTGTCTTTAAAGGATTATATGGTGCACACTGGCTTTTCTATTGGCTGATTTATTAATCTGTGTAACCCCATACTTTTAAGAGTCTTTCCTCGGAAAAAGAAAGGGGCACTTCAGAGGACTGGCAGTGCAGTCCCAGATGGGGGGGGGGGGGGGGGGGGGAAACAAACTGGGAAAAATGTCATAGTCACTCTAAAAATGCTCTGCATACTCACATGCACGCGCGCGCACACACACACACAGGTTTGTTGTTCCAGTCGATGAAGAAAACGTCATTGAAGAAAAATGTGGGGTAAGAAATTACAAAAATCCACTTCCAGAAATATAGTTTCTCAAAAAAAAAAAAAAAAATACACAGTAAAGCACAACTGTATAATTAAGGTGACCAACTGGCTCCAGATTTTCAGGACAGGTTGAGCCAGTCCTGGTTTTACCCCATTGCATGCTGGGACTTATTTTGATTTCCTTATTGCATTCCCTAATAAAAGCAAGACTATAAACTCCTGAAAGCAGGGGAGTAAAACCAGGACTGGATCAAGCTGTCCTGAAAATCTGGAGCCAGTTGGTAACCCTATGCACAGTACAGATCAGGAGTGAAAATTCCAGGGGTTCCTTCGGCCTCCCTCACCTTCAAGACTTTTCCCCGAGGCAAAGTGAGCTCCTCTGCTACTTTTACAGATGATGCCTTGTACTGTAAGTGCTGCAGCCCCTCAGGAATGGCTCCGCCCTCCTCTCCTTCAGACGAATACAGGAAGCAAGCACGGAAAGTTTCCTCTTTTGATTTCGTTTTTCATTTCAATTTTTTGTTTCATTCTTTGCTTCATTTTGTTTTGTTCTTTTTTTAAACATAATAAGACAACAAACAAATGAAACTGTAAAAAAAGAGACAAAAAAATAAAATATTTTATAAAACTGTCTGGTCTAAGCCCTGCCGCCTCCCCACCATGAAAAAAATAATCTCCCAGACCCTCTTCTTTAAATGCTATTTTTAATGATATTTAAAAAATAAACACAAGAATCTTATACAGTAATGCGAAAGGAATACAAAAACTGGAACAATGGCATATGATATATTCCCTAATATTACATCAAAGAGAAATAAACATTTCGAGGTATTAAGAAAAGAAAGAAATAGGACAGAAGGATAAGGAGAAACCCCATGTGTGTTGAGTAAGGGGTAGATTTTAAAAAAGAATGCGCGCGCGTCCATGTGCACGTGCTACCCGGCGCGCACATATGAATGTGCGATTTTATAACATGCGCACGCAAGGGGGGCAGACATAGGCAAAAACTGCGCGGCGATGCATTGTCGGATTTCCCCAGTTCCCTACCCCCTACCCTAACCTCTCTTCCCCTATCCTACCTGCCCCCTATCCCTACCCTAGGCACTCCATTTTTTTTTTTTACCTTTTGCTCCTGCAAAGAAGCTGTAGCAAGCTGTGCGCGCCAGCACAGCAGCAAATGGCTGCTTTACCGGGCGCCTCTAGGACCGTCCCATCCCCCTCCCCTCCCCACCCCTCCCCTCTGCCGAGGCCTGGCTCTTGTGTGCGTTACAGGGGTTACGCACGTGGCTGGGCCCCTTTTAAAATGCGTTCGGTGTGCACAAGGCCTGGCCGGGCGCATAACCCTTGTTTTTAGCACACGCAGGCCATTAAAAATCAGGCCAAAAGAGTATAGAAGTAGGAGTATACTACCGATCATCTGGCCAAAGTGATCAGACAGATGATGAACTTCTAAGAGAAATCAGGGAAGCTAACCAACTTGGCAGTGTAGTAATAATGGGAGATTTCAATTACCCCAATATTGATTGGGTAAATGTAACATCAGGACATACTTGTGACACAAAGTTCCTGGATGGAATAAACAACTGCTTCATGGAGCAATTGGTTCAGGAACCGAAGAGAGAGGGAGCTATTTTGGATTTAATTCTTAGTGGAATGCAGGATTTGGTGAGAGAGATAATGGAGGTGGGGGCCACTTGGCAATAGTGATCATAACATGATCAAATTTTAACTAATGACTGGAAGGTGGACAATGTGTAAATCTATTTAGTTATTTATTTATTTTATATACCGTCATACTATATTCAATCATAATGGTTTACAGTTATAAAATAGACAAAACAAATACAATCCAACAACTATACACAAATATAAATACAATTAGAAATTCTAAAAACATTTTTAAAAATTCTGAAAAAAATTAAAAGAAGCATCTAAAAAAAAAAGTAAAAAGACATCTTATATTTCTGCTTCCACGTACACCATGAGCCTTAACCTGATTTTGTTAGTCAACTCTCTTATGCTTGCCTGGATAGCCAGGTTAAGTTCTTCTTGAAAATATGAAAATCCTTTTGCAATCTCATCTCAGTTCTAACACTTAATTTTCAAAAGGAAAACTTTGATAAAATGAGGAAAATAGAAAAATACTGAAAGGTGCAGCTACAAAGGATAAAAGTGTACAACAGACATGAACATTGTTTAAAAATCTCATCTTAGAAGTGCACTCCAGATGTATTCCATGCATTAAGAAAGGTAGAAGGAAGGAAAAACGATTAACGGCATGGTTAAAAGGTGAACTGAAAAAGGCATCCTTCTTCCAAAACTGAAAGAAGGATGCATTTGACGAAAATAAGAAAAAGCATAAACATTGTCAAGTTAAGTATAAAACATTGATAAGACATGCTAAGAGTGAATTTGAAATGAAGGTGGCTGTTGAGGCAAAAACCCGCAATAAAAACTTTGTTAAATATATCTGAAGCAGGAAACCTGCAGGAGAGTCTGTTGCACTGTTAGATGACTGAGGGGTTAAAGGGGCTCTTAGGGAAGATAAGGCCATTTCAGAAATACTAAATTAATTCTTTGCTTCTGTGTTTTCTAATGAGGATGTTGGGGAGACACTGGTTCTGGAGATTGTTTTCAAGGGTGAAGAGTCAGATAAACTGAACCAAATCACTGTGAACCAGAAAAATGTAGTAGGCCAGATTGACAAACTAAAGAGTAGCAAATCACCTGGACTGGATGGTTTGCAACCCAGGGTTCTGAAGGATCTCAAAAATAAAATTTCAGATCTATTAGTTAAAATTTGTAACCTATCATTAAAATCATTCATTGTACTTGAAGACTGGAAGGTAGCTTATGTAACCTCAATATTTTAAGAACATAAGAACATGCCATACTGGGTCAGGTCCATCAAGCCCAGGATCCTGTTTCCAACAGTGGCCAATCCAGGCCATAAGAACCTGGTAAGTACCCAAAAACTAAGTCTATTCCCTATTCTAGGGATAATCCGGGAAACTATAGACCGGTGAGCCTGACTTCAGTGCCGGGAAAAATAGTGGAAACTATTCTAAAGATCAAAATCACAGAGCATATAGAAAGACATGGTTTAATGGAAGACAGTCAACATGGATTTACTAGGGATGTGAATCGTTTTACGACGATTAAAATTATCGTCCGATAATTTTAATATCGTCTTAAACCGTTATGAAACACAATACAATAGAGATTCTAACGATTTATCGTTATAAATCGTTAGAATCGTGAGCCGGCACACTAAAACCCGCTAAAACCCACCCCCGACCCTTTAAATTGAATCCCCCACCCTCCCGAACCCCCCCCCCAAATAACTTAAATTACCTGGTGGTCCAGCGGTGGTCCGGAACGGCAGCGGTCCGGAACGGGCTCCTGCTATTGAATCTTGTTGTCTTCAGCCGGCGCCATTTTCCAAAATGGCGCCGAAAAATGGCGGCGTCCATAGACCAACAGGATTCGACGGCAGGAGGTCCTTCCGGACCCCCGCTGGACTTTTGGCAAGTCTTGTGGGGGTCAGGAGGCCCCCCCCCAAGCTGGCCAAAAGTTCCTGGAGGTCCAGCGGGGGTCAGGGAGCGATTTCCCGCCGCGAATCGTTTTCCGTACGGAAAATGGCGCCGGCAGGAGATCGACTGCAGGAGGTCGTTCAGTGAGGCGCTGGAACCCTCGCTGAACGACCTCCTGCAGTCGATCTCCTGCCGGCGCCATTTTCCGTACGGAAAACGATTCGCGGCGGGAAATCGCTCCCTGACCCCCGCTGGACCTCCAGGAACTTTTGGCCAGCTTGGGGGGGGCCTCCTGACCCCCACAAGACTTGCCAAAAGTCCAGCGGGGGTCCGGAAGGACCTCCTGCCGTCGAATCCTGTTGGTCTATGGCCGCCACCATTTTTCGGCGCCATTTTGGAAAATGGCGCCGGCTGAAGACAACAAGATTCAATAGCAGGAGCCCGTTCCGGACCGCTGCCGTTCCGGACCGCCGCTGGACCACCAGGTAATTTAAGTTATTTGGGGGGGGGTTCGGGAGGGTGGGGGATTTAATTTAAAGGGTCGGGGGTGGGTTTTAGCGGGTTTTAACGATTTTAGCGGGTTTTAACGATTTTAACGATTTATCACGATATTTTACCCCCCCCAAACGGCAACAATACGATTCCCTCCCCCTCCCAGCCGAAATCGATCGTTAAGACGATCGAGGACACGATTCACATCTCTAGGATTTACCCAAGGGAAGTATTGCCTCACAAATCTTCACTTTTTTGAAGGGGTGAATAAATATGTGGATAAAGGTCAACTGGTAGATATAGGGGTAGATTTTCAAAGGTGCACACGCTACCCAGCGTGCACACATGAATGCCTGATTTTAAAGCTTGCGTGCAGGCGCGTGCAAGTTATAAAATCAGGGGTTGGTGCACGCATGAGGGTGCACAATTGTGAACCTTGCGCACGCCGAGCCGCACTGGCTTCCCCCGTTCCCTCCCAGGCCACTCCGGAGCGGCCTGTGAGGGAACTTCCATTCTCCCTAACCTAAGCTTCCGACCCCTTCCCCTAACCTTCCCCCCCCCCCAGCCCTACTCAACCCCCCCCCCCACCCCCCCAAATTCTTATCATACGTTTTGTGCCTGCCTGGAGGCAGGAGTGTTGCGAGCGCGGAGGCATGGTCGCTTCTGACAGGAGATGTGAGCCCTTGGATTGCCACGCCACTCAGGGAAGAGCCCCGAGAGGACAGCGAGAGGTGAGCTGATGCAAGCACGGTGAAGCAGAACAAAGCTGGAACAAAGACAAGGATGACTGATGGTACTGACCCTCCACCGGACCTGCACGCTTTAGGAAGACCAACAATGCAATGGTGGACTTTGAATGGTCCTCCGACCATTCCAAGCCCTTTCAGACCTGCCGCTGGATAACAGCAATAAGCGGCAGGCCGGATGGAGGATATGGACAGACAAAGGCCTTGAGACAACGAAGACTCAGGATGTAGACTAGAAACTTGGAAGACTCAAGAAGTAGGTTCAGGACTCGGAGGACTCAAGACGTAGGTTCAGGACTCGGAGGACTCAGGCAAGGTTTCAGGTTAAAGAACTGGGTGAGTACTGAGACGCAGCGCGCCCTACACAGCTGCCCATGGCTGGTCGCGGACCACGCTGGATGCGGGGCAGACTCCAGACGGATACACGGAAGATGAAGCTAGAACATGGCGAAGATTCAGTAGAAGCCTGCACCGGAGCGCGCCCTACACATCTGCCTGTGGCTGGTCGCAGACCATGCTGAAGCGGAGCAGATTCAGACAGAGTCTTAGGCATGGACAGACGCAAATGCAAGGGACTCTGAAGACTGGGACAAGGTTCAAGCTCAGGATTTAAGATACAGGATTCTCAGACAACTCAGGATTCCAAACTCAGGATAAAAGCAGAAGTTTTCCGAGGCTTGCACTGCGGAGGAGAAGATGGCTTTGTACCATGAGGCACCCTTCACAGCCCGCCCATGGGCTGGTCACGGACCACGACAATGGCACGCCAGGAAAGTGGACATCAAGGAACCAAGGAACTGGAAGCAGAGGTGAAGACAAAGGCATCAGGAGAAAAATCAGGAACATCGGACATCAGGAACATGGAAACATCTTAGAATTACAAACGAAGGAGCTCCAACGAGGGATGAGACCAGATCATCACAACGAGGAGACCAGGAACATGGAGAACACTGAACACAAAGCCATCTACACAGAAGAAGACCACGGAGGACCTGGACCAGTCACAAAGCACAGACAAATGTGGAACCCAATCCAAAGGCCCTGAAGGAAGGCAGGCAAGGCCCTTTTATAGGGCTGAAGCAGGAATTGGCTGATGACATCACCAATGAGGGCCACAGGACGTTTCCCGCCACTTGCCCTTTAAATATCAGAGAGGCGTGCGCCGCGCATATGAGGAAGCAGGAGATGAAGCAGCACCGAGGACAGCTGCGTCCAAGCCGCTTGGAAGCCCAATAGAAGGCGGCTCCCTGCCGCTGAAGAGAGGCTTACTCGCGGCTCCCTATCGCTGATGACGAAAGATGAGAGCAGGCACTGGTAGGGACAGCCTCACTGCCATATAAAGACCCCGGCAGCAGCTCCCTGCCGCGAAGGAAGAGCGGCAGCAGTGTCCGCTTGGCTGCGGAGGGGCGGCAGAAGCTCGGCAGTCACCCGACCGAATGGATGGTCCAGGAAGTGGCAATTCGGGCTGTGGAAGCGCTGGGAGGTCGGCAGCAGGAGACTCAGTGGCTTTCCGGGCGCGTCGGAACATGGGAGCTTGCAGGAAGAGGGGTGAGAAGCTGCTTGCGGTAGGCCCCGCAAGCAGTATCGTAACAACGAGCAGGTTGCGCGCGCCAGCAGCCTGCCGGCACGCGATCCTTCGACACAGCCGCAAATGGCCGCTGTGCCTGAGGCCTCTGGCCGCGCCCCCACGCCACCCCCGCGCTGTCCTGGGGCTTTACGCGCATCGCCGGGCCTTTATAAAATAGGTCAGGCGCGCATAGAGCTTTTAAAATCCAGCCCATAGTACTATATTTAGATTTTCAGAAGGCGTTTGACAAAGTCCCTCATGAGAGGTTTCTAAGAAAACCAGAAAGTCATGGGATAGGAGGTGATGTCCTTTCATGGATTACAAACTGGTTAAAAGATTTGAAACAGAGAGTAGGATTAAATGGACAATTTTCTCAGTGGAAAAATGTAAACAGTGGAGTGCCTCAGAGATCTGTACTTGGACCAGTGCTATTCAATATATTCATAAATGATTTGGAAAGGAAAACATTGAGTGAGATTAAATTTGCAGATGACACAAAATTATTCAGAGTAGTTAAATCACAAGCAGATTGTGATACATTACAGGAGGACCTTGCAAGACTGGAAGATTGGGCATCCAAATGGCAGATGAAATTTAATGTGGACATGTGCAAGGTGTTGCATATAGGGAAAAATAACCCTTGCTGTAGTTACACAATGTTGGGTTCCATATTAGGTGCTACAAACCAAGAAAGAGATCTAGACATCACAGTGGATAAAACTGTTGGCTCAGTGTGCTGTGGCAGTCAAAAAAGCAAACAGGAGACATTTTTAAAATCTCCATAGCATACTTAAAAAAAAAAAATCAACAGATGAAAGAAAAGAAACAGTAGGAAAATTCACCAATCTAAGATTTCGATATCTTAGAGTATTCTCCACATTCTCCAACATCTTGGCATGAATAATCCTCCTTGAACCAGGTTAGATAACATTCTGGATAGATGTAATCTGTTTATCAATAACCTCAAATTTCTTAACCCCTATGTCTACATCCTGAGTTTGCCGAAGCATATCTGATGAAACATCCACTAATGAAGATATGGATTTTTCCAGCAACACAATAAGAGTCCAAACAGCATCTAAAGTTATTACTTTGTGGTTTATCCACAGCAGCTCACTGAATCACTGAGCTCTCTCCAACTGCTCTCCTGCAGTGGCTGCAGCTGCTATCACCTCCCTCCATCATGAACAGCAGAATGAAAATCAGGATTGCAAAAGCCACAGTTTCTTTGTTCATGGTGCCAAGCTTCCTAACTCCTCCTTCTCCCACTGAATCAGTGTCCAGTGCCCCTTCCTCACAGAGGGTAGGGGAAATTCTCCTATCATAAGCCAGATGGAAAAACTTGCAAAAAGGAGAGAAAATCCTCCTTACTTCAAGAACTGTAGACTCACTTCTCAAAACTCAGCAGTCTCCTGACCCCTCAGATTGCTGAATGCAGGTACAAAACAGCTGTAAAAATCCAACCCCCCCCCCCCCAAGCAAGGAGTGATAGCCTCCCTGATGGCAACTAGTCAAAAATCATTCTCGCCACGTCTCTTTCCCACCGTTAACTGGCCGCATGTTGAAACCACTGTGAAATCTAGCTCTTTCAGAAAGGGTTTAAAATTGCTTAAAAATCTCTAAACCTCTCAAAAGTCTTCCAGAACCTTCCACCGTACTTCATTATACTCCACTGTTAAGCACAAGCCCCCCCTCCCCCAAACCACCACCTCAAGACTCCTTCCTCTATTAAAGTCCAACTCAGAGGATCCAGAGGGAAAACCTGCTGAGCACACTCAGTATGCACTTACATTCCACCGAGCCCATCCCAGAGGGGGAAGGTCAAAAGCTAGGGGGAGTATCCGCAAAATGCATAGCCCTTCCAAAATACATCTCCAGGGAAAAATGTCTAGTGACATCGCAACTGTTTCTCTCATGCAATAGGCTACAACACGAACAAGGTGTAAAAAAGAGAATTTGCACGGGCTGCCTAGCTCTAATAGTGCTGACAACAGTTTCTCCTCTCTCCCATCACCTCCGCTCCAAAACTCAGTCGACTCTCTGTCTAGTCAGTGCTCTCAGCTGGGGTTCCTTGCTACCCCTCCGATCAGGAAAACCCCCAGCCTCTGCGATGTTTCTGCTCCTGCAGCTGACTTTCAAGATTCCCTCCAGGCTGGGACTCTTAGATGATCCAACCCGGCTCTTGTCCCAAAGCTCTGGGGGGCTCTCTCCTGCTCTACTGCTATTCCTCCAGTCTGCTCTCTGGTTGCTTCCCCTGCAACGGCTAGTGAATTCTGGCACCAAAAAAATCTGCCCTCTTAGTAGGAATTCTCCCATGCAAGGAGCTGGCTCTGATCAACTCCAACACTTCTGTGATCCGATGCCTTCTAATCCAAGAAGTGCGGCGCTCACATATAGAAACATAGAAAAATAGAAGTAACGGCAGAAGAAGAACAAATGGCCCATCCAGTCTGCCCAGCAAGTTTCGCACATTTTTTTCTCTCATACTTATCTGTTACTCTTGGCTCTTAGTAACCTTTTGGTTCTATTTCCCTTCCACCCCCACCATTAATGTAGAGAGCAGTGTTGGAACTGCATCTAAGTGTATATAGATCCACTTTTCTTCATCCCCCCTGCTGTTGAAGCAGAAAGTTATGCTGGATATGCATTGAAAGTGAAGTATCAGACTTTCTCCCCTGCCGTTGAAGCAGAGAGCTATGCTGGATATGCGTGAAGTATCAGACTTTCTCCCCTGCCGTTGAAGCAGAGAGCTATGCTGGATATGCATGAGGTAACAGTCTTTCTCCCCTGCCGTTGAAGCAGAGAGCTATGCATGAAGTATCAGTCTTTCTCCCCTGCCGTTGAAGCAGAGAGCTATGCTGGATATGCATTGAAAGTGAAGTATCAGGCTTATTTGGTTTGGTTCGGACTGCTTCTACGGACTATCGCCTGCTCCGGGAGACCTCTCCTAAGCCCCAGCTGTCCAGGTCCTCACAGGCTCCTCCTGGGGGGACCGTGGGCTTCCAAGGGTGAAGTACTTGCTTGGTCTCCCGGCTCCGAGCCGCCACCCAGCCACTCTTCACAGCAGACACCTGTAAACCTCCTATCTACCATCTGCACGGCCTGCCCAAGGGGCCACCTCTCCAGCGACAACATATTTGTATGAATTATCGATAAAACGATACTAAATGAATGGTTAATTCAGCATCAGATATTACAGTATTGGATTTATACATTTAAAGATTAGGTTGAGAATAATTACTAAGAGGTGTTATCTAATAAAATAACCATTGAATCTGGGGTCCCTCAAGGGTCTGCAATATCTGCAACCCTTTTTAATATTTATCTCTTACCACTTTGTAAATAGTTGTCAGGATTAGGAATAATTTACTACATCTACGCTGATGATGTACAACTCTTAATTCCTTTAAAAAATACCCTGGAAGACACTTTAAAAGAACTCGAAATTTACTTAAATTCAGTTAGACAACTTTTGTCTCATGAAATTGATCTTAAACAATCAAAAAACAGAACTTATTCTGTTAAGTAGAAAATCCAATCTTAGTAAACCCTTCGATTTTAATACCGACTTCATGCAGACTGAATCTTCTAGTCAAGTACAAGATCTTGGAATTTTAATTGATTCTGATTTTAGATTAGATAAAGACATACAACAGAAAATTAGAGATGGTGATTTTAAATTACAAATTTTAAAGCGGCTTAAGCCTCTGTTAAATTTCAACGACTTCAGAACTGTTTCACAATCTTTACTTTTTTCTACTATTGATTACTGTAATGCTTTACTTCTTGGGCAAACTGGGACTCATCTAAGACCATTATATCTTCTCCAGAATGCAGTCGCAAGAGTGTTATGGGGCAGAAACAAATTTGACCATATTACCCCAACCCTTATTGATTTGCATTGGCTACTTATAAAACAAAGAATTGAATATAAAACTCTGTGTATTCTATTCAAATCTATAAATCAGAAACAAACTGAATGTCTAAACGCATCTTTGCATCTTCACACACCACAAAGGAATCTTTGCTCAGCTAATAAGGGACTTTTATCTATACCATCAATTAAACGGCACACCTTTCTGAGGTAAGAGAACGAGCTATCTCAGTTGCAGGTCCCAAATTATGGAACTCTTTACCTGATGATCTTAGACTACAAAAGGATATGAAACGCTTAAAAAAAAAATCTGAAAACACTACTATTCAAAAATGCTTATGAATTAAGGCCAGAGAATTGATCGACTTGTTTGATGGATGCTTCGCTAGGCTGTTGCCTTGTTAAATGTTGTTATACGTTGTTTTATTTGAAATTTGGTTTTTACTTTATTTTATTTTAATCTTATGGAAACTGATGTGATGTTTTCTTAACGAATGTCGGTATATAAAAAAACATTAAATAAAGAAAATAATAAATAAATCTTTAGCTAACTATTTGCTATGTTGTTTTATTTTTAAATTTGTTTGCATGGTATTCATTGTTTATAATTTGACTTAACATTTTTAACTATGTATTTTTCTGTATTTTTCATCTATTTATGACTAATTGTGCACCGTCTAGATTGTCAACAGATTGACAGTATATACAGTAAATAAATAAATAAGATGTCTCTTTACATTTCTCTGGCTTCCTGAGAAACCTCTGGGGTATCTCTGCCCAACTCCTCCTCCTTTCCCCTGCAACCCCGGGAGAGGGTCACACCTGCTGCCTCCTGCTGGCATGGTGACTCTGAGGGAGCACCCTTCCATGTTTCAACCAGGGTAAGACACCATTTCCAAAACCCTGCCCCTAGGGCTGAATCTGTCTGTCTGTCAGAGGGTTACAAATCACTCCCTCTAATCATTGGATGACCTTACACTTTCTGGCACCTTTCCCTTTTCATAATAACCTTGCCAATTTCACTTAGAAGGAAACACCAATTTCTCAAACATTATACACTCTGAACCTTCTCTGTGGCACACAGGAGCCCCATGTATAAACAAATGTAACCCCTTTTTTATGGTTTTCACTGTTTCCAGGGGTGCACAAAAGGATGTATTCACTGGGGCTCTCTTCAAGACCAATCTCTCCCCTCTCACTTGTCGCCAAAGTGTGGGTTCTTTCTGTGGGGGTGAAGGCAGCCTTCTTGGCCTGAGAAGTGGTGTGATTTTATCTTAACTATGTGAGTCTCTCATTGTCTCTATAGATGTGATGTGGTGCTACTGGGACAAACAGGCTGGACACAGCTCTGGGTGTTGACAATAAATTGTATTGGTTCTTCAAAAGTTAAATCAATGTCCAATCAGAAGATAGCGAAGTATATTTACAAGGGGGTTATCGACAATGATCTCGCTTCCTGTGAGATGTGTCCAGTCTCTTAGGTTCCTGGGATGTAGCTTATCACTTCTTTTCTCAGTGTATAAACTGTCCCAGTGGGCTAGGGAAATCTTACTTGTGGGAAATCCCAGAAAACTCCCACCTGAGTCCAATTGTCAAATCTTGGTCATCCAGTCTGTGTCCTGGTCCTGTTGAAGATCTCTTGATCTTCCTCCTTCCTGAACTTTCAATAGATAAGACTTATCTATAATTACACAATGTTGGGTTACATATTAAGTGCTACAACCCAAGAAAGAGATCTAGGCATCATAGTGGATAACACATTGAAATCGTCGGTTCAGTGTGCTGCGGCAGTCAAAAAAGCAAACAGAATGTTGGGAATTATTAGAAAGGGAATGGTGAATGAAACGGAAAATATCATAATGCCTCTGTATCGCTCCATGGTGAGACCGCACCTTGAATACTGTGTACAATTCTGGTTGCCGCATCTCAAAAAAGATATAATTGCGATGGAGAAGGTACAGAGAAGGGCTACCAAAATGATAAGGGGAATGGAACAGCTCCCCTATGAGGAAAGGCTGAAGAGGTTAGGGCTGTTCAGCTTGGAGAAGAGATGGCTGAGGGGGGATATGATAGAGGTGTTTAAAATCATGAGAGGTCTAGAAGGGTAGATGTGAATCGGTTATTTACTCTTTCGGATAATAGAAAGACTAGGGGGCACTCCATGAAGTTAGCATGGGGCACATTTAAAACTAATCGGAGAAAGTTCTTTTTTACTCAACGCACAATTAAACTCTGGAATTTGTTGCCAGAGGATGTGGTTAGTGCAGTTAGTATAGCTGTGTTTAAAAAAGGATTGGATAAGTTCTTGGAGGAGAAGTCCATTACCTGCTATTAAGTTCACTTAGAGAATAGCCACTGCCATTAGCAATGGTTACATGGAATAGACTTAGTTTTTGGGTACTTGCCAGGTTCTTGTGGCCTGGATTGGCCACTGTTGGAAACAGGATGCTGGGCTTGATGGACCCTTGGTCTGACCCAGTATGGCATTTTCTTATGTTCTTATGTTCTTATGAAGGAAAAGTCTGATGTCTGCCAATAATAACCAGGCTCCTGTTACCCTGGCTCCCACTGTGAGGAGGGGTGGAAAAAATCTTCCTCACCACAAAATCCAAAAATGTCATGCTGGGTAATGCTGTAACTAATCTTGCTTTCTCTAAGAAGTAGAAGGTAGAAGCTCACAGATCTTCAGCCCTTGGCCTCTGAAGTTGGGGCTTATCCCACACCAAAGGGTCCAGATTTTATAACATGCGTGCGTATGTTATAAAATCTGGCGTACATTTGTGCGCTCTGGGTTGCGCGCCCAAATGTACACCCGCCTGTAGGTATCAAAATCCTGCCCTAAGTTGGGTTAGTAGGATCATCTCAGCAAGGGAAAATCAAAATGGCTCTTCTCTGATTGAAAGCCAACTAAAAATGTCCACACCACTCTTGCTCCTAACCCCCGCAAGTAGACAAGAACACCAATCACAGCCAGCCTCAAGGAATGTGCTGCATAAGAATAGTGTCTCTCTATCTAAGCTGTTTAATGCTATGGGCAGGGATCTAGGGCCATCCAGTAACTGACATGGGGAGTCACCATACAAACATATTTTCCCTCAAGATCCTTTTGCAAAGTCAAGATATTGAAAAGAACCAATCTTAATAGCAAGCCCTAGGATACCCCATTGGCCACTTTGCCTTCAGTGGAGCAGACTCCATTTACCATTACTCTATGTATTCTGCTACTCAATCAATTCCTCACCCAATATACAACTTCCTGGTGCACTCCCAGACTGTCCAGTGTGCTAAGTAGTTTTCAAAGTGGAACAGTGTCAAAGCCTTACTGAAGTTCAGCTAGGCAGTGTCTACTCTACCAACCCGATCCACTACTTTTGTCACCTCATTAAAAAATTTGAAGTTCATTTTTTGATAATTAGAAGCATTGAGGATTACTTTCAAAACGTGTATATGGGTGCACTATAATATACTATTGCATTTTATAATTTATGAGTAATTGATATGTACAGGTTATAAAATACAAGTAAATATGCGTGCAGACGTCCTCGCGTATGTAAAAACCAAGAGCTGTGTAGGTTTGGACTTATCCGGAAAAGTAGCAGCACTTATCCAAATAAGTTCCAGTTTAGGAAGCTAAGTAGCAGATTTAGCCAGATAAGTCTGAAAAACTCTACTTGTCCATCTAATTAGCAGTTTTTGGACTTATAAGGGTATTTAAGATAGTCAGAAAAGGCTTAAAAAAGCGCTATTTATCCAGATAAGTTTACATTTGTTCGGCTAAGTAGAAGCAAAGGCGTTACTTAGCTGAATGTCGGAATTTAGCCAGATAAGTGTGCACATCTGATATACCCGCGTAGTTGTACTTAGAATTTTAAAGAGATTCACAAATAGATTTTTCTTTCATTATTTAGATGCATTTACCCCCCTCCCGCAAGTCAGATTTTACATGCATAAGACGGGATTTTATAACATGCATGTGGCAATGAAATAACCAAATTTATCAATTAGTTTAACAATTCACCCAGCCAATCTGCAACTCGTGAAGACCCTCCTGGCTCTTCAGCCTGAAGCCCCCCCCCCCCCCCCCATTTCACCCAGAACCTCCACTTTAAGATGTTAATGATCACTTACACCAGATATTGAGCAGGAGTAAATATACGCAGGTAAAAGACTTATGCGAGTTACTTTGGCAGGTTGTAAAATAGCAACGTATGAGCATAAATGTTGGCCCTTGCCCAAAACGCCCCTGGTCCACCCCTTTTTTACATATGCAGATTTACTCATGGGCTCCAGCTTAATCGAAGTTTGCCTCAGTCCCAATTGACCTTATGTTCACAGTGGACCTTGTCACATCTAAAGACAGGATTTATGTGGTTTTGTAAGCTCTTGTACAACCTAATCTTTGGATAATTCTTATGTTGGTCCTGTGCAGTCTGCCCTTTTTTAATCTGAAGCTAGTAGATTGCTGTTGTATTTGGCAATGCTGTATTTGGCAACGTTCAACTTGTAAGAACGTCAATTGCTGTCCCCTTGTAGTTTGATGGTTTTTTTTATTTTACTTATGTCTGGCTTGGTGGAAGCTCCTTTGTTTCTGTCATGTTATTTGTTTGTCTTTCATGTACTGTGCCTCGAACTACGCATACGTGTGGGACATACATTTGTTAAATAAAATGAATACATAAAACAGGCCTCACAACCTGCAAAGAATCCAGTCAGGAGAGCGAGAGATCTCGGCTTTCATTCATCGGGGCAGGCCTGGCTTGCGGCCCTTAGCAACCTCATCACACACACGCCTTCTCTTCCCTTCCTATTTATCCCTCAAGTTTCTGTCTTCTCACCACACCAACCTGCATCCTTGGAGATTCTTCTTTGCCCCTCACATTCAAAAAAAAAAAAACCCCTTCTTTTCTTCCCTCCTCTTGACTGATTCTCCATTTTCAAACCTCAGCTGAAAATCTAGTTATCTTTACTTTGCCTTCTCCTTTAATTTCTCTATTAAGGCCGTTATGCCCCCGTGAAATCTTTTATTCCTCCTCACTGAAATTTATTGCTGTGTTTTATGCTATTTGTCCCGATGGCGCTAAAGCATTCAGGGACGCATCTGTATGAAAAGTATTGTGTGTAATGAAGATATATCGTGTCGCCCGGGCAGTTTTCTCTATAGCCTCTCTTATTTTCCTGCAGCAGCTCAGGAAATGGGCCACTTATCCAGCAGAGGGCATGGATGTTTGACTACTTTAAGTACAAATGCAACATTTGCCCATCCAGTGGGATGCACCGGTGAGTAACCACCAGATCTCCTAATTTCTTTGGAGCTCCGCCTTCAGTGTTTCCAGTCCGAGCTTTCCCATGGAGTCTGAACCAGTTTTAGAAATCCATCCTGGGTTGCTTTCAATGGCAGGTGCTGGGCTAATGATGCAGCCTTCCCGTTGCTCCGTTTTAATTTTGTGGTTGTCTCTGTCAATCAATTCCTCGATCAGTTCAGAGCAGCAATGATAAATGAGCAGAAGCACACCAGGGTGCTGACACCTGACAGCCAAAAAATGAATACATAGTACCCCCTCATCCTCAGGGAACAGACTGTACTTTACCTTCAGCACAGATAACAAGAGAACATCCCACAGCTACGTGTAATTAAAACCAAAGGAAAAATGCACAGATACGTTTTAAGCCAACATCAATGGCGTGTCAAATTATCACAATATTTTACAGCCTCGATGTTTCTATAAATATCCCTAATTTTCTCTAATTATTGCAAAGTAGCAGAGAACATAATTGCACAAAGCACCTTATTGGATTAGGAGCCCAGTACGGCAGTCACTTTTGAATAATTAGCTTAATGATGTGCAGTTGCCTTGGGGGTACCTGGAAATGTGGTAAGGCAATGTTTTACAGTGATGTACTCGCTGGCTGGTCTTGCAATCAGCAGGAAGAGATGAAGTGTTGGCAGGAGGCAAGCAGCACACATTATAACAGAAATGTCGTCTTCCATGCTTCTGGACGGCTGAATTGGAAACTGTTCCCTAGCCCCTAGTTTACAGGTGTTTCAAGCTCAGATGAACAATTTTTTTTAAAGTTGCAATTGCTGAGGTAGCTGTACTAAAAATAATATTCTGAACCAGCAATATTTAGCATCTTTGAACATGTAACAATCAGCATAGCAGCTAATCCAGAGAGACAACGAGAGGCATTCAAGGAGCAGTGGCAAACCGATGGTAAACCGCCCTGAACAACAGGGGTACCAGCATTTTAAATAAAACAAAATAGATAAAATAAAATCCAGATAAAACCCCCGGCCAGTATTACAACTGGCCGGGGGAAAATGGGCAGACTCGATTGCTGATCAGGCTGGAAATCTGTACTCATGATCCATTTCCTGGCTTCTGGGCAACGCTAGAGCACCCCCTTCTGGAAGGAGGGAGCAAGGGAGCAAGGGTTACGTGTCCTGCTGATGTGAGGAGGGGGGGCTATGCGGTCCACAGGGCTCGTGTACAGCAGGAGCTTTAGATAGTTGTTAGGACGGAGCAATAAAAGATACCACAGCCCGGAGAGAATCCATGCGCTGGATCACGTGCCGTAATATAAAATGGGAGAGGCGGCCAGAGAAAACCAATTGCTTTAGTTTTTTTAGTTTTTTCATTTTGCTTTGTTGTGTTCAGTTTTCACATCATTTGTTGTTTATTTTGGATGGTTTCGTTATTGTAAATGAGATAAGCATCGAAGGAAAAGATAAGATCCAGACAAAAAAATAAAAGGAAAAAGGGACTGGGATCCCTTCCCCCAACCCTTCCACAGTGCAGAAATTAAAATGCAGCCACAAAACGCCACCCCAGGTACCCCAAAATAAAAAGAATGTGATTCCCCCCACCCATCCATGAGATTCCAGTAATTTAACTGAGGCAGGAGGGATCCCCAGTTGTTCCTTCCCCACTGGGTCCTATTTTAGTTTAAAACAATTTTTATTATGATGATGTGCAGAACCAGACAATAAAACAATAAAATAGAGAACAGTAGAACGAATCTCTGCATCAAATTAACCCAAAGGTAAGACCCCACCCACCCCCCATAATACTGGCCCTAACACAGAAATAGAATAAACCAGGCATTCGAAGTGGACCATGATTCAGTCCATCTCTCTACACAGTCGAACAAACAACACAATAACTCCAGTTCAAACTAAGTTCATTCATTTAGTATCAAGCTGCAAGACCTATGTGGTACAAACTGTAGGTACGGATCCCAGACACTCAGGAGACGTGGAGAGTGTTGCATCGCTGCAGCATCCATGTGCAGCATCCTATGCAGACAATTGCGCCCAGTCCAATAGGAAGGAGGGGCTGTGTCGCTCCAGTGCATTAAAATGACCTTCCTGGCTACCAAGCACGCCTTACGAATTAGTGAACGAGATCCCAGAGCTCTGACTTTTAAGGGAGAAATACACCCAAAAAGCAACCAATAGGGAGAAAGGGGTATAGAAATCCCTAGAAGAGTAACAAGGTATCGCACCACTCTACCCCAATAGTGTTTAATCGGGGGTCATTCCCAAAAGGCATGAGACAGCGTGCCGCACGCATGACAACATTTCCCACAGTCAGCCATAGGCGAAATCTTCAAATAAAAAGTGCTTTGGGGCGAAACATAGCCCCGTCAAAGAAATTTAAATTGCATTTCCCTATAGTTCATATTGGTAGAGATCTGGGACACCCGTTTAAAGCATGCTCGGATTATAGCCCCCGTAATCATAAATACCCCATCACTGTTCCATCGCTCTACAAGAATGGAGCATTGTCAATAGCAGGTAAAGTTTTTAAGCGTTTATAATAAAACGAGAGAGAAGGCACTTTGGTTTGCTCAAACAGAAAAATAGTATCCAGCGACTGAAAAGTCGAGGCCCGACGTGAACTTGGGGAGAACGATCCCACATAATGCTGAATTTGTAGATACGGGAAGACCTTCTGAGCCAAAAAGCCATACAGCTCATGGAGTTCTAACCAAGGTAAAATCAAACCCTCCAGAGTGAGCACATGACCCAATAGTGAGATGCCCCTGCCTTCTCAGTCATGAAAGCCCCGTGTCTGTGAGCCTGGGGTAAAATCTGGATTTCCCCGAATTGGTAAAAAATATGCGCATAAACGATCAACCTGTAACAACCTCATCAGATGGGCTCAAGCAATCCGAAGGGGTCTAATTTGACTGGAGAACAAATAAGTGTGTGGGGACAAGACATGTGCTGGGGGGGGGGGGAGAGATATGAGTGTGTGGGGGCCCAGACATGTGTTGGGGGGGGAGAGATATGAGTGTGTGGGGGCCAGACATGTGCTTGGGGGGGAGAGAGATGAGTATGTGGGGGCCAGACATGTGCTTGGGGAGGAGAAGGATAAGTGTGTGGGGGACAGACATGTGCTGGGGGGGGGGAGAGATATGAGTGTGTGGGGGCCAGACATGTGCTTGGGGGGGAGAGAGATGAGTATGTGGGGGCCAGACATGTGCTTGGGGAGGAGAAGGATAAGTGTGTGGGGGACAGACATGTGCTGGGGGGGGAGGAAGATGAGTGTGTGTGGGGGCCCAGACATGTGTTGGGGGGGGGGGGGAGAGATATGAGTGTGTGGGGGCCAGACATGTGCTGGGGGGGGGGAGAGATATGAGTGTGTGGGGGCCAGACATGTGCTTGGGGGGGAGAGAGATGAGTATGTGGGGGACAGACATGTGCTTGGGGAGGAGAAGGATAAGTGTGTGGGGGACAGACATGTGCTGGGGGGTGAGATATTAGCATGTGGGGGCCAGACGAGCTGGGGGGGGGGGAGAGATGAGTGTGTGGGGGCCAGATATGTGCTTGGGGGGGAGAGAGATGAGTGTGTGGGGAACAGACATGTGCTGGGGGGGGGAGAGAGATGAGTGTGGGGGGGGACAGACATGTGCTTGGGGGGAGAGAGATGAGTGTGTGGGGGCCAGACATGTGCTTGGGGGAGAGAGAGATGAGTGTGTGGGGGCCAGACATGTGTTTGGGGGGAGAGATGAGTGTGTGGGGGCCAGACATGTGCTGGGGGGGAGATATGTGCTGGGGGGGGAGATATGAGTGTGTGGGGGCCAGACATGTGCTGGGGGGTGGGGGAGATATGAGTGTGTGGGGGCCAGACATGTGCTGGGGGGGAGATATGAGTGTGTGGGGGCCAGACATATGCTGGTACATCCCTGCCTGATACCCTTGGTGATGGCAAATGCTTCAGCTTTGGATCCATTAGCAACAATAACCGCCTCAGGAGCCTGGTATAAAAGGCGCACAGCAATATAAAAGAGCCCGTCAAATCCCATTTTATGCAGAATATGAAATAGGTACTCCCATTCCACCCTCTCAAATGGTTTTTCAGCATCAAAACGTCTTGTAAGAAATGGGGCACCCATTTGCTGGCACATCAACATAGCCGCCAGCACTTTCCGGATGTTGAGAAGCCATAACATTTTCGCATAAAACCGACTTGGTCCACCCCAATAAGGAAAGGAAGAATCTCCGCCAATCTATCAGCCATAATTTTGGCAAAAATCTTTTGCTCAAAGTTTAAGAATGAGATTGGACGGTACGATTCGGGCAATAAGGGGTCCTTCCCAGGTTTAGGAATAAGTGTGAAATTTGCAGTATTGGTATATGCAGGAAAGGAGCCACTGGCCAACAGCTCCATGTAGACTCTAACTAAAGGACCACCCACCAAATCCATCATTCATTCGTAAAATTCAGCATTATAACCATGAGGTCCTGGGGTCTTAAGGCACTGAGCCTTCCGGATAACCAAAAGCACCTCCTCTAATGTGGTTGGACTATTTAATACCTGTTTGTGTTGTCTCGTTAGCTGCAGGAGATTTAACTGGGAACAAAAACGCTCACAGGCTTCACTGTTCCATCCTTCTGAGGTGTATAAGTTACTATAAAATGCCCTAAAGCGCTGGAGGATGGCAGATGTTGCTGTAAGGACCTGTCCAGAGGCAGAGTGCAGCGCAGAGATATAACGAGACTCACGAGCTGTGTGCACTAGGTTGGCCATTAATTTACCAGCCTTATTGCTGTGTTGGTAGAGTTTATACTGGTAATAGATGAAGCTCTTTTGAGCCCTTTGGTGAATTAATGTATTCAGCTCAGCTTGCACCGTTAAGAACTGAGCCCGAACCACATGGGTATTTGCTCTATTTAAATAAATCCGCACTCTGTGCAATTGGGCAGTTAGAGTCACTATTCATCGATCCATGGTCTTCTTTCTATGTGCCATATACGAAATGATGTTGCCCAGCAAGACAGCCTTTGCCGCATACCAAAATAATACCGAAGATGACACATGTTGCGCATTCAGCTCTGCATAATCAGCCCAGTGGGCCCGCAAATACTCTTGAAATTTGACATCAGTGGCTAGATAGAATGGAAAGCGCCAATTAATGGATACTGTGTGAGGAGTATCCAGCGCAATCTCTAGCCGAACCGGGGCATGGTCCGACATAATAATGTCGTCAATGGTGGCAGCTCGGACTTTGGATAGGTCCCTAGCACTGATCAAGAAATAGTCTAATCAAGACAAAGTACCATGCGCTCTAGAGATGTGAGAAAAGTCCCGCTGCCCGGGGTGTAGGATGCGCCATACATCCAGCAATTGCAAGGAGCGCTCCAAATAAGCAGGCCCCCTTCCATAGCCAGAAGCCTGGAGAGAGGGAGGAGATTTATCCAATTGAGGATCAAATATGATATTGAAATCTTCCCCAATTATGATAAACTCACCTAAATAAGGTAACAAGAGTTTATAAATCTCCTGAAAAAATGAAGGGCTATGATTATTAGGGGCATAGAGACTACATAAAATCACTGTAGAGTGATGAATTTCTGCCACTAAGATGAGGTATCGACCTGGAGGGTCTTTGATTTCTTTGTGAATACTAATAGGTAAATTTTTGTTGACCAAAATGGCAACCTCCACAGATTTGGTTGTGGCGGAGGCATAATGCACCCCCCCCCCCCCCCCCAATATTCATGCAATTTCTCATGCTCGCTATCATTAAGATGTCATACGGTGACGCCTGTATGACATAGTGAGGGCAAAGGTAGCGCTGGCTACCATTTTGAAGATTGGCAATACGGCCCGCGTGCAGGAGGTCGCTCCCGGACCCCCGCTGGACTTTTGGAAAGTCTTGTGGGGGTCAGAAGGCCCCCCCCAAGCTGGCCAAAAGTCCCTGGGGGTCCAGCGGGGGTCCGGGGGTGATCTCCTGCATGCGTGACGTCGGGAGCCAGGAACCAAAATGGCACCGGCGCTACCTTTGCCCTGTCACATGATAAGGGCAAAGGGCCACCGGTGCCATTTCTCAACGCAGCCGTGGCCAGAGAACTGGAGATCGCGTCGTGACCCCCCCACTGGACCCCAGGTAATTTAAAACATTTTGGGGGGGTTTGGGAGGGTGGGGGATTTGTTTTAAAGGTTCGGGGTGGGTTTTAGGGGTTTTTTGGTGTGCCGGTTTTCCCGCGCCCTATTTAACGATACAATACAAATGCCCCTGACGATAAATCGGGGGCATTTGTATTGTATCGTGCACTCTAACGATTTTGGACGATTTTAAAATTATCTGATGATAATTTTAATCGTTCAAAAACGATTCACATCCCTACACCTAACTCCTCCTCTTTTTCAAATTTGCATCGCACCATACAATATGGTGCTATCGCATGCGTTAAAGGCATTTTCGCATGCGATAAGCCCTTAACGCATGCAAAAACGCCTTAGCGCATTTTGATAAATGACCCCCTTAGTTTCCAGATGACAAATAATCACCCTCTTCTTCTTCTAAGGTCAAGGCATTCCACAGGGCCATCCCAGCTGATATCTCGAAAACAAAAGTAGCAAAAGCAAGGATTTCCCAGAAAATCGCAGAGGATGTGTTGTAGAATATGGCTTGAGGAGATCAATGATGTCTTTCACAGAGTGGGCCTGAATAAAGAAGATATTATTCCATTCCCCCACTGAAGGGTTTTTAAGCCAGATGTTCCATGGATTAAACAATCATCATTTCTTAGGATTTGTCATAAGAACATAAGAGGGGCCAGGCCAGTGGTCCATTGAGCCCGGGATCCTGCCTCCGACAGCGGCCAGTCCAAGCAGATATTACGGGGAAGATCTCTTCTCTGCTGCTCAGTCCCAGGAATAAGAGGGGGGTGATCCCCACATTGCCTGGCTAATCATTGTTCACGTACCTGTTCGTCAAAAAGCTCTCCAAATCTTTTGCAAACCCGGCTGCTCTCTTACCCTTCACCACATCCTCCCACTACAGAGTCCGCAACTTACTTGTGCAATGATTGCAAAAAGCTCTCTTCAATTTGTTTTCGATCTGCTACCAGTTAATTTCATGCAATGCCCAAGCATTATTTGAAACAGTAAATAACTTTTTACTATGAACGTGTTCCACACCACTCGTGATTTTTCAAATCTCTATCCTATCCCCCCTCAGTCAGACTCAGCATCAAAATGCATTGTATGTGAGATGATTTCAGCTGCAGTTTATTTTCAGTAAAATCTTCCTTTTTTTTGGAACATTGCACTGCAAGAAGGGTCCTGAAATTTATTTGCCTCATCCCACCCCACCCCCAGGAAGCGGAGAGGAAGGGGGGAACACCATGTGTGTTAGTGTTTGGGTATGTTAGAGTATGTAAATTTGTGTGTTATCTGTATATCTGCTATTTTCAGATGTATGTGTATATTTGAGTTTGTGTGTTTGTTTGTGCATGTTTTGGGTGTTTATTTGTGTATGGTGCATCTTTGTGTCTAGGTGTCTAAGGGTTTGTGTGTGATTTTATGTGTGTTTGAGCATGTGTGTTCTTTTTCTATACGTATGTAATGTTACAATGTAAAAACAGCTTGACCCCGTCATGCTTTTAACCTGTTATTATGTGAACCGATGTGATGTACCCCAACAAATGTCGATATAAAAAAAGCAAATAAATAAATAAATAAATGTTATGTGTTTCTATGTGTGTGCGGATTTGTGTGCCATTTTGTTTGTGAGGGTTTGTATGTGTATGCTGTGTTTCTATGTGTAGATTCTGTGTGGGTTTGTGTTTTAGTGTCTCACCAGCCAAGCAGGATGAGTGGCAATTCAGTGCGCAAACTGATTGGTCAGCGAGATTCTATGGCATCATAAACCCTCCAGCCAGGAACCCAGCCAGGGACACAGAATCCTCTACCATTTTATGTAAACAGATAGAAAGAGTGCAAAAAATATGAATTTTCACGAGTCTTTTTGCAAGAAATACTGTTTTTTCTCCAAAGGATGGATTGGACAGCTTTATTATGAACTGTCATTAAATGGTCCAGTAACCTGTGGAGTCCACCAGAGTATTTTAGAGAATATTTCTAACTTTTGGCACATCAGAAATACAGCTGAAGGCAAATCTTGTTTCATTAAAATGATCCTCTTGGGCCAGTGCCAAGAAGCAGCAGTTTTAACAAACTCTATAGTCACCGCAGTGCTATTCACACATTAGGCTAATGCATGGCAAACCAAGGACATTAGCGTGGTTGGTTTCACTTTTGCTCAGTTCTGAAAACACAAAGAAAAAGAAATTCTAGAGCCAGTGAAAAGGTAATTATGTTTCACAGCTCTTTACAGAAATTCCTAAAACAACAGTTAAGCAGATGTAGTCAAATGATCTAGTAAATTCATAAAGTGTAAATGAGAAAGAGCCACATCCTGGTGGACAGGAACACGGAACAGATCAAAGGAGAGAAGAAGAGTGATCAACGAGAAGGTCTGCACCGGCATGATTTGCTGGACATTGTTGGAGAAGTCTGTAAGTCCCTGACATTTCTACCACCTTTGCCTTGTCACTGTTCTCACAGAGCACTACCAGCTATCTGTCCTTGCTCTGGAACATTCTTGTATGCCTGGAGTGGCGATTGGGGTGACCAGCCCTGGCCCCATGCTTAAAGGGACCCTGCACATACCACCAGATGAAAAATAAAGTGGAACTGGGACAGACATTTTGGTCTGCATGCAGACTCAAAAGGTGTTGGTTGGACCATTAGATGATGGAGGGGTAAAAGGGGTATTTTAAGGCTGTCACAGAAAGACTAAATTAATTCTTTGCTTCCGTGTTTATTAATCAGGATGTTGGGAAGATAGCAGTTCCAGAGATGGTTTTCAAGGGTGATGATGTGGATGAACTGAGCCAAATCATGGTGAAGCTGGAAGATGTTGTAGGCAAGATAGACAAAGAAAAAAGTTCTAATCACCTGGTCTGGATGGTATGCATCCCAGGGTTCTGAAAGAACTCAAAAACGAAATTTCAGATCTATTAGTAAAAATTTGTAACTATCATTAAAATCGTCCATTGTACCTGAAGACTGGAGGGTGGCCAATGTAACCCTGATATTTAAAAAGAACTCCGGGGTGATCTGGGAATCTATAGAATAGTGAGCCTGACTTCAGTGCCGGGAAAAATAGTGGAAACTATTCTAAAGATCAAAATGACAGAGCTTATAGAAAGAGATGGTTTAATGGAACACAGACAACATGGTATTACACAAGGGAAGTCTTGCCTCACAAACCTGCTACATTTTCTTGATGGGGTTAATAAAAGTGGATAAAAGTGAACCGGTAGATGTGGTGTATTTGGATTTTCAGAAGGTGTTTAACAAAGTCCCTCATGAGAGGCTTCTAAGAAAACTAAAAAGTCATGGGATAGGAGGTGATGTCCTTTCGTGGATTACAAACTGATTAAAAGACAGGAAACAGAGAGTAGGATTAAATGGTCAATTTTCTCAATGGAAAAGGGTAAACAGTGGAGTGCCTCAGGGATCTGTATTGGACCCTTACTTTTCAATATATATATATAAATGATCTGGAAAGGAATTCGAGGAGTGAGGTTATCAAATTTGCGGATGATACAAAATTATTCAGAGTAGTTAAATCACAAGCGGATTGTGATACATTGCAGGAGGACCTTGCGAGACTGGAAGATTGGGCATCCAAATGACAGATGAAATTTAATGTGGACAAATGCAAGGTGATACATATAGGGAAAAATAACCCTTGCTGTAGTTACATGATGTTAGGTTCCATATTAGGAGCTACCACCCAGGAAAAAGATCAAGGCATCATAGTGGATAATACTTTGAGATCGTCGGCTCAGTGTGGTGCAGCAGTCAAAAAAGCAAACAGAATGTTAGGAATTATTAGGAAGGGAATGGTTAATAGAACGGAAAATGTCATAATGCCTCTGTATTGCTCCATGGTCAGACCGCACCTTGAATACTGTGTACAATTCTGGTCACCGCATCTCAAAAAAGATATAGTTGCGATGGAAAAGGTACAGAGAAGGGCAACCAAAATGATAAAGGGGATAGAACAGCTCCCCTATGAGGAAAGGCTGAATATGATAGAGCTATTCAGCTTGGAGAAAAGATGGCTGAGGGGGGATATGATAGAGGCCATTAAAATCATGAGAGGTTTTGAATGAGTAGATGTGAATCGGTTATTTACACTTTCGGATAATAGAAGGACTAGAAGGCACTCCATGAAGTTAGCAAGTAGCATATTTAAGACTAATCGGAGAAAATTCTTTTTCACTCAACACACAATAAAGCTCTGGAATTTGTTGCCAGATATGGTTAGTGCAGTTAGTGTAGCTGGATAAGTTCTTGGAGGAGAAGTCCATTAACGGCTATTAATCGAGTTGACTTAGGGAATGGCTTCTGCTATTACTGACATCAGTAGCATGGGATCTTCTTAGTGTTTGGGTACTTGCCAGGTTCTTATGGCCTGGTTTGGCCTCTGTTGGAAACAGGATGCTGGGCTTGATGGACCCTTGGTCTGACCCAGCATGGCAATTTCTTATGTTCTCCCAGCTTCAATCACCCATCACCACTGCTGTACACTTCTGATGTTTAGCCTTATCTTTGCTATCACACTGATCCCTGCCACCTCTATCTACCTCTGCTCCATACCATAGTCATCTGTTTCTGTTGCCGTACAGTTCGGACACAGCCATCCATCACAGCTGCCACATAGATCTCCCTTCCACAGCTGCCGACCACTGCCACTCTATGCTGTATCTTGTGTCTCCCACTGTCACTCCTTATGACCAGTTTCATCCTGTTTTTGGGTCTTCTGCTTTTGGAGATAAGATAATAAAGAGATTGATGTTTTCTTTTGTTCGCTTTATTTTCAGCTTTCTCTCTATATTTTTAAGTGTGTGTGTGTGTGTTTAGGTAGGAACCCCACAGAAAAATAGGCTCACACAACAGACATCATTTTAAATTTTGCAGACAAATATTTCCACATCAGGACAGTGCACGTACCTGCTGGAACAGATAATCTTTGGCGCTCTCCAAGTTTTACTCTTATTCCTGTAGAAGAAGGCAAAGAGCCATGGTAATGGAGGGGATCTATTCCCTGCAAGTCACAAGCTGACCAAATGTTATCGTTCTCAGATCACCTCCTGGAAGCGTTTTTATTTCCCTCAGACCAGCACCTGTTTCTGTAACGCAGCAAACCCTCTTTAGACCCATAGAGATTTCCAAGAAAGGGCACAAGGAGAGGCTTCTTTCTCTCGTGCAGCATTTTACAGAGGTATGCAAGATTAGGGCAAGCATTCAGTGAAACTGGGGCCATATCATCAGGCCTAGTGTGACTGCCAGGTGTGCACACCGTGCATTTGCACGGGGTGCACACCTGGGAGGGCGGCAGCAACAGAACAGGCCGCTGAGTCGCAGGCGGAGCTCAAACCTGCCGACGGCAGTGACAGCAGCAGCAGGAGAGGCCGCGGGGCGGCAAAGAAGAGCCACCAAAGCAGGGCCGCCATGGGAGCCCGTCCCCATAGCAGCGAAGACCCACTGAAGCAAGGCCGCCACGGGAGCCCATCCCCATGGTGGCAAAGAAGTCAACCCGCTGTCTGAAGCAAGGCCGCCATGGGAGCCCATCCCCATGGTGGCAAAGAAGTCATCCCGCTGTCTGAAGCAAGGCCGCCATGAGAGCCCATCTCCATGGTGGCAAAGAAGTCAACCCGCTGGCTGAAGCAAGGCCGCCATGGGAGCCCATCCCCATGGTGGCAAAGAAGTCATCCCGCTGTCTGAAGCAAGGCCGCCATGGGAGCCCATCCCCATGGTGGCAAAGAAGTCAACCCGCTGTCTGAAGCAAGGCCGCCATGGGAGCCCATCCCCATGGTGGCAAAGAAGTCAACCCGCTGTCTGAAGCAAGGCCGCCATGGGAGCCCATCCCCATGGTGGCAAAGAAGTCAACCCGCTGTCTGAAGCAAGGCCGCCATGGGAGCCCATCCCCATGGTGGCAAAGAAGTCAACCCGCTGTCTGAAGCAAGGCCGCCATGGGAGCCCATCTCCATTGGCGGCGAAGAAGGGGTTTGGCGGTGAGCCCTGGTGTATGCATGTGAGAATGGGAGCCTGGGTGTGAGAATGGGAGCCTGGGTGTGAGAATGGGAGCCTGGGTGTGTGAGTGAGAGCTTGAATGTGTGGAGGAACATGTGAGAGTGAGAGCTTGTGTCTGTAAGGGAGGTTGTGAGAGAAAGCATGAGCCTTTGTGTGTGTGTGTGTGAGAGAGAGTGGAAGGAAAGAAAACATGACAGAAAAGAAACAGAAAGAGAAGAGTGACCCTGGAGAAAGAATTAGAAAAAGATTGAAAAGGGGAAAGTGGAAAAAAGAGACCTGGACCGACTGATTAGAAAAATAACAAGAACAGACGACAAAGGTAAAAACATATTATTTTGAGATTTTAGCAGTTGGAATATGCCATCTTTGGGTATGTGCATTTCTTATAATTTTGTATTTTGCTTTTTAACTTTTCACTGTTCAGAGTCTGGTTTCTCAGGCTGTTTCTGCTTTGTGTGCATGTTTCTATTTCTAATTTGTAGATAAGGGTTGGTCTGTGTTCTGCCTGTGTGTGACTGAGGTGCAGTATTGCTGCTAGCGTGCAGTTTCTCTGTAGGGATTTGTAGCAGTCTGGCTTGTTCTGTATCCCAGTAGGTGGTGTATTAATGTTCTAGGGCCTGGTGTAGTATTTGCATTGCTTCTTTTTCATAAGGTTGCTGTTATTTGAGTCCTGAGTGTCAGTGTTGTTATGATATGGGATGGCAAAGTTCTAGGTGCTTTTTTTTCTTTTTTTGCAGGGTTTGTGTTACTTCACAAAACGTTTAGCAGTGGAGGGAGTCTTTTTTTTTTTTTTTTTTTTTGCTGAGGTGACCCCAGAATATGAATATAACTTTTATTCATGTTGGGTTGTAATGTGAACTATCGTAGCTTTGTTCTGCACCTTGTTCTCATGATTATTACTATTTTATTGTGGTTATGGAGAGCTCTGCCTTTCTGGAAAGAGGATTCAAGAAAGAATACATTGATATTTGTTTTATGACATGATTGATTGGATCTGATGTTTATGTGCTCTTTGCTTTATACCTGATATTGTTTATTTAATTAATTGCAATAAATATAAAATACATTAATACAGATTAATAAGGAATTTTTAATGTTGGTAAGTGCTTGAAATAATAGAGGTAAAATATTCTAAAAAGTTTCACTCATGATGCATAAGGGCTGTTGTAGACTACTTAGGAACCCATTGTAAGATGCAGGCTAAGGCATTATTAGCAATCAGAGTACAAATAGTAGGGTTCAGACCTGTATGCTTACAGATCACCCTTAACTTTGGGCCCACCCAAAAACTCAGTTCTGGCTACACCACTGGCCTGCGAGGCCATGGTGGAGCTCATCCCACCATGGCCCAAAATGAAGAGGACGGAGGGGGCCACAGTGTAACCTATCCCACCGATAACTGGAGAAAGTGTCTGTGTCAGAGCTTGAGTGTGTATCTGTGTCAGCGCTTGTGTGCATGTATATGTTTTTGTGTGAGAGCTTGGGTGTATATGAGTCACGGCTTGTGTTCATGTGTATGCGTCTATGTCTATGTGAGAACTTTGTGTGTGTCAGAGCTTGTGTGTGTGTGTATGTTTTTATGTATATGTGAGAGCTTGAGTACATATTGTTTCTGTGTGAGAACTTGAGTGTATATGTCAGAGCTTGTGTTCATGTGTATGTGTGTATGTCTGAGTGAGAACCTGTGCTTGTATGAGTCTGTGTGAGTGCCTGTGCAAGTGCCAGTGTGTGTGTGTGTCTGTGAGAGTCAATGTATCACATATAGGTTCTCCCAGGCATGCTCACACACATATAATGTGTCTGTGAGGGACAGTGAGCAAGTGTATGTGAGAGCATACGCATGTATATAACAGATGCAGTGTGTGTGTGTGTGTGTGTGTGTGTGTGTGTGTGTGTGTGAGTGTGTGTGAAGATAAAGTTTGTGTGGCTCTACCTTCCCAATCCATGACAATCTCAAGGTGACTGGAAATCAAAAGATCCCATGTATGGAGAGCAAGAGATTTTTTAAATCCGTATTAGTTTTAATTATTTTGTATAATTTGATGCTTCCACTGTTTTGAAATATCGTATTGTTTTTTTGGGAAATATTAGAACATATTTTAATTACTGGATTTTTTTAGTCATCAGATATTTTGAGATATTTATTGGTGTTTGGGAAATTTTGAATATTCTATTTGTTAATTGGTTTGAAATATTTATTCTTTTTATGACTATGATTTTACTATTATGAGTGATGTTTTATGTTTCTTGATTTTATTATTTAATGTTTTATGAAGAATGGTACTGTTCTTGTTTTTCCATTGTTGCTCTTCTTATAGAGGCTGTCTTGTTGTGGGCCACAGTTCAGGTCTTCTCAGCACATTTCTATTTATACCTTCTGGCCTCTTTATTCTGTATTTGGTTAGGGTCCTTTTGTGTACTCCGTGTGTGACCAAGGTGAGATATTCTGCAACCATATAATTTATCTGTAGTGATCTATAGCAGTCTGATTTGTTCTGTTTTCCTAATAGGAAGCGTATTGGTGTTCTAGGGCCTGGTGTAATATGTGCAGTGTTACCTTTTCATAGATAAGATTGTTATTATTTAAGTGCTGGCAGTTAGGGTTGTTTTGGTATGAGAGGCTTAATATATTGTAATGGTAATTCCATTTATTCATTGCTTTCTGAGGACCAAGCTCACACCCAGCATGCATTACACAAAAATGTAATTCCATAGGAGTTCCAAGTGTCTTTTTTGCAGGATTTTCTGGTTGGCACCACAGTAGTGCATGTAAATATAATATGCATGTTGTAAGTGGTATTTTTCCTCTGAAGACTGTACTTTTCAATGTTCTTTATTCATTTAAAATCTGTTATAAATGCATAATTGAATTGTGAGTGTGCATCTGTAGAGAAAGAGAGTGTGTGTGTGTGTGTGTGTGTGTGTGTGTGTGTGTGTGTGAGTGTGAGACTCTTATGGTTTGCTTAGGATACCTAATACCCTTCCCTTGACCATGGGTTCTGTTTGGGGGGTGTCAGTTTTTAAAAATATAGATTGCTGGAGGGAGCTGGGCTTTTTTTGATTGGCATGGGACAGAGACTGAATGTTGTGGGGGCGGATTGGGGAAAGCACAGTAATTGTTCGCACAGGGCAGCAAAAAAGTTAGCACTGGCCCTGCATGTCATGGTCCTTTTCTTCATATCTGCTTCTGAATGACATTGACTCTTCCTACCCTGCCATTTAGAGAATACATAGGGAATCAATTCCAGATTCAATTGTACTCTGTTCCTCCTCCCTCCTTGATTCTGCTGCTGCCTGCAGATAAGAAATAAAGGACTGTGTAATGTTCAGTGCATTCCAGTCACCAACGCCTGCCAGATGTGGATTAAATTCATATTTGGAGATATATCACTGCCCAGCTGTTACGCTTGGGCACCGGTTAGGTGTAGTGAACACCACCTGCAGGAGTGACTCAGGGTGGAGAGAAACAGGAGTAGCAATAGAACCTCTGATACTGCCTGGAGTAGAATCTGGTGCAGGCAGGAGTGTGTAGAGCTGGGTACTGCCTGGGACTCATGGAGCTGAATGCTAACTGGAGGAGGCCTGTGGTGGTGGGAGCTAGCTGGAGGGAATCTGATACAGAGTGCGTGGAGGTAAGGGTGAACTTGATACACAGGAGCAGCATGGAGGTATGTGTGAAAGTGAGTGCAGGTAAAGGTGATCAGGATACTGGAGCTGGGTGCTGGTAAGGATGGACTCAGGATAGCCTGCAGGTAAGCGTGAGACTGACTGTAGGTATGAGTGACTGGACTGAGGGAACCCGGGGAAATAAGACTGACAGTAAATAGACAGACTAACCAGACAGCACTAACACTGAACACAAAACACAAAAGCCTGAAGGCAACACAACAAGGCTGAATGCCTGAAGGCAACATAGCAAGGCAGAAGGGAGGCTAGGGCAGGGAGCCCAAACGAGCTCGATGCTGAAGCACTGAGGGATATGCTAGGCAGGGTTATAAAGCAAGTCCAGAACACAGCGTAGACAAGGAGGGCAGACTGGGCCAGCCAGGAGAGCATGCTCGTGGGGGCCCTCTGGTGGTGAGGCGGCTGCATAGCAGCCATAGTCGTAACACTATCCCCCTCTTTAAGGCTTCCTCTTCCTCCTGGGTCCCAACTCTGCAGGGGACACTGTGTGATGGCAAATCCAAACTCCTCCTGAGATGGTGTGACAAATACACCCCCTTCCCGGGGTGGCAGAACAGTCCCAAACCCTTCCTGGGGTGACACAGCAGGCTGGAAGCCTTTCACGGGTGGGTGGGCAGGGTCAAACCCCCTCCTGGGGCGACAAGACAGTCTCAGACCCCTCCAGGGGTGATGCGATGAATTCAACCCCTTCCTGGGGTGGCGAAGCAGTCTCAAACCCCTTCTGGGGCGACCAGGCAGTCTCAAACCCCTTCTGGGGCGACCAGGCAGTCTCAAACCCCTCCTGGGGGTGATACAGCAGGCCCAAACCTCTCCTGGGGTAGCAAGGCAGGCTCAACCCTTTTCTGGCACGGGAGGGCAAGGTCAGACCCCTCTTGGGGTGGGGTGATGGATTCAACCCCTTCTCGGGATAGCAGAACAGTCTCAAACCCCTCCTGGGGCAGCAGGGCAGGCTCCGACCCTTCCTGGGGCAGCAGGGCAGGCTCCGACCCCTCCTGGGGCAGCAGGGCAGGCTCCGACCCCTCCTGGGGTGGCAGGGCAGGCTCCGACCCCTCCTGGGGCAGCAGGGCAGGCTCCGACCCCTCCTGGGGTGGGGTGATGGATTCAACCCCTTCTCGGGATAGCAGAACAGTCTCAAACCCCTCCTGGGGCAGCAGGGCAGGCTCCGACCCTTCCTGGGGCGGCAGGGCAGGCTCCGACCCCTCCTGGGGCAGCAGGGCAGGCTCCGACCCCTCCTGGGGTGGCAGGGCCGGTTCAGACCCCTCCTGGGGTGGCAGGGCCGGTTCAGACCCCTCCTGGGGCGGCAGGGCCGGTTCAGACCTGTCCTGGGGTGGCAGGGCCGGTTCAGACCCCTCCTGGGGCAGCAGGGCAGGCTCCGACCCCTCCTGGGGCAGCAGGGCAGGCTCCGACCCCTCCTGGGGCGGCAGGGCCGGTTCAGACCCCTCCTGGGGCGGCAGGGCCAGTTCAGACCTCTCCTGGGGTGATGCAGCAGGCTCAGACGGCAGGGTAATAAAGTCTGTTGTGGATTGTTCACCAGTGGTGGGAGTAGTTATAATGGTGCGAAAGGAGGATAAAGACTGGACAGCTGAGGACTTGGTAAACAGAGACGGATTCTTGAAGCCTAGATCGTGGTTCCCTGGTTCTGAGGTGTGGACTCGCAGCGTATTGAAAGCACAGGCAGCTCTGGAACGTCTTGGGAAACAGGTCGTTAGTCGTGACTGACCTGCAGCCGTGGGAAGTAGAGCTCTGCTGGGCTTAATCAGCTCTCTCTGCTTCAGAAGATCTCGTTCCTGAGACTCTAGCATGGAAGTCACAGGAGCATTCTTGGCCAGGTGAGTTCTAGGGCTTTCTGGGAGATAACTCGCTATTAGGTGCAAGGTTTTCTTCAAAGTTTTATGACAGGATGTGCTGGGATTCTCTATCCACAAACTGTCAATAGTGGTAACTTTATTAGTTGGGCCAGAAGCAGAACACAGAGTAATTGAACTGACTGAGGTTTCTAGTGAAACAGCTGGTCCAGTAGCTGTGCAGCGGAGGCAAGGTTTGCCTGGAGGTAAAAGACTAAGGAAACAGGAACATTTCCACCATCCTGGTCTGGGAGTGTCACAATTCAAACATTCTTGGTAGACTGAAACATTCTTTTTGTGACAATTACTGCATGCCCAGTGTTCCTGATCCGAGAGTTGACAGGCTAGACAGTTTTGATAACTGAGATAATTCAGAGTTTGGCAATGAGCACAGATATAAAACCTTTGAGACATGTTGTGGGTTGAGGAAACAAAAGTTGACTCACCGGATGGGTATAAAGTCCTGTCTTTCTCTCTGGAGGTGGATGGCTTCGGCATACTGTTACGATTGGGCACCGGTTAGGTGTAGTGAACACCACCTGCAGGAGTGACTCAGGGTGGAGAGAAACAGGAGTAGCAATAGAACCTCTGATACTGCCTGGAGTAGAATCTGGTGCAGGCAGGAGTGTGTAGAGCTGGGTACTGCCTGGGTCTCATGGAGCTGAATGCTAACTGGAGGAGGCCTGTGGTGGTGGGAGCTAGCTGGAGGGAATCTGATACAGAGTGCGTGGAGGTAAGGGTGAACTTGATACACAGGAGCAGCATGGAGGTATGTGTGAAAGTGAGTGCAGGTAAAGGTGATCAGGATACTGGAGCTGGGTGCTGGTAAGGATGGACTCAGGATAGCCTGCAGGTAAGCGTGAGACTGACTGTAGGTATGAGTGACTGGACTGAGGGAACCCGGGGAAATAAGACTGACAGTAAATAGACAGACTAACCAGACAGCACTAACACTGAACACAAAACACAAAAGCCTGAAGGCAACACAACAAGGCTGAATGCCTGAAGGCAACATAGCAAGGCAGAAGCCCCTAGGCAGCAGAGCAAGGCAGAAGCCCGTAGGCAGCAGAGCTAGGCAGAAGGGAGGCTAGGGCAGGGAGCCCAAACTAGCTCGATGCCGAAGCACTGAGGGATATGCTAGGCAGGGTTATAAAGCAAGTCCAGAACATAGAGTAGACAAGGAGGGCAGACTGGGCCAGCCAGGAGAGCATGCTCGTGGGGGCCCTCTGGTGGTGAGGCGGCTGCATAGCAGCCATAGTTGTAACACCAGCCACCCCAGGACTCATAAGTGCGAAGTGGTCAGGGAAAGGCTGTCCAGTGGGTTTTGACATGCCCTCCAACTAGTGTGAGGAAACTAGTCTGAATAATGAAAGGCAAAGTTCATATCCAGATCTGCAATGTGGCAGTGCCTATAGACTGGATATTCTTACAGGGTCACTGCCTTGTTGATTTTATCTAAATGAAGAGACATATGAACATTCACTCTACTCTTCAGAAAGATAGACGAGTTAGTCTATTGTAGCAATAATGACAATAAACAGATGGCACCTAATAGACTAACCAATTTAAGCCCAAATTTTAAAAAGCCCATGCACATAAAATATGGGGAATACGTGCGTGGCTGGACTGTGCGCACACTGAGCGCATTTTAAAATAGCCTGGCCATGCGCATATCTCCCGGTAGGCCCAAAAGTGCTGGTACTTTGAAAAGGGGGGGGGGGCAGGGTCAGGGCAGGAAGGGGAACGACCAGGACAGTGGCCATTAGGCCCTGAACCAGGGAAGTGGGTGCTGCAGGCGGCTGGCACGTGGAAGTTACTTCTGCTTGGAAGGAACAGTAAGTAATAAAAAAAATTTGGGCTAGCTAGGTAGGGGTTAGGGGTCAGGGAGGAGAGGGAGGAGAGAGGAAAAGATAGGAAGGGTAGTTAGGGGGTTAGGGTAGTTAGGGATGTTAGGGGGTTAGGGTAGTTAGGGGGTTAGAGATATCCTTCCCAGTCCGATTCTTAATTGGAACAGACCTGGAGGGAACTGGAAGAAACCCTACTTGCATCGCTGAGCATATTTTTTTTAAATTCCCCCCCCCCCCCCCCCCCCCCCTCCGCATTGCATGTGGGAGAAGCCATCCGCCCGCACATGCGAGCGTGGACATTAAAATCCAGCGTGCATGTGCGTGCGGGAATCATATTTTGTAACATGCGTGCGCTGACGAAAATCATTTTCGAAAATCGGACCCCTTATTAAGGCAAGAGCTTTTGAGGACAGAGTCCACTTTGTTAGATTCACTTTGGTCTTTGATAAAATTCATTCTATGACTTCCTGTAGCGCAAGTGCATCCTTAAACATTAGGAGGATACTTTTCAGAGGAGCTTACCCAAGTAAACAAGCATTCATCTGGATAAATTGGCCCGACCAGAAATTTCCTTTCCCAAATGTGGCTAAAAGTACACATGAGTTCCACAGCATGTGCATGGTCAGCCGCTGAACTAAAGAAGCCTTCCTGTGAGTGTCTTTGGATTGCAGCAATAACACAGCACATGTGATTCCCTAGGGCAAAGAAAAAGAAGAAGGGTTTCTCAGTGCTGAGGTGGCCATGGCAGGCACATGAAGAGTCTGCACTGGAGGTCACCGGACACTCTAATGTACTGAAGATTTAATTAAAGTAGAAGGACTTAAAAAAGAGTGAAAAACCAGAGACTCCAAAAAAGAAAATGAAAATGCATTAATAAAGGATGCTGACAATTCTACCAAAATGCTGTAGCCACGTTTTCTCCCCTTCTCATGTAGAAAGCTCTGTGGGCTGATGGCTGACATGCTAGAGATAATAAGATGGAAACCATGGAGGCATTACAATCCTGCTGTTTCTAAAATGAAGTAGTATAGTTTTGGGAGCTGGTAGAAGGAGAGAAAGGAGTGGGACACCCAAACCCTGTTCTTACCTGGTCGGAACAATTTGAAAGCATCTTGAAAGAAACCCTTGGAACAACAGCGGGACCCGGTTTGCCTGGACCCGGAAGGAGGTTGACTTTGTGACGTCATCAGGGAGAGTCTGCTGCTTTAAAACGAGCAGCAGATGCACAAGAGCTTTGGGAGCTGGTGGAAGGAGAGAAAGGAGTGGGACACCCAAACCCTGTTCTCACCTGGTCGGAACAATTTGAAAGCATCTTGAAAGAAACCCTTGGAACAACAGCAGGACCCAGTTTGCCTGGATCTGGAAGGAGGTCGACTTCGTGATGTCAGCAGGGAGCATCTGCTGCTTTAAAATGAGCAGCAGACTGCACACCGCTGCCGTCGGCACACCGCTGCCGTCGGCGCGCAGCCTAAGCCGCGCGCTCCGTAAGGGGCACGCGACTTGGTCCAGTTTAGGCCGGCAAAGGCTGGAAGGCTAATTTCTACTCTCTCCCTGGACTGGAATCCCCACAGAATTTCTCAGTTTCCAAATATAAAGTGTGGTTTGACTACAGAAGTGTGAGTAAAGCCCTTAACTTGTTTTGTTGTTCTTTTTGATTGACTTATTATGCCACATACAAAATGAAAGGGTAAATCAGGCAGGAAGCCTCAACCCCTGCGAGACCAAGCCCTATACAAACAATGTTAATAGGATTTTACCCACTTTCAGAGAATTTGACCCCGGAGAGGCCCGTTACAGTAGTAAGCGAGGAGCAAGCGTCTCCACTGTTGGGTGAAGTTAGTCTTAGTCCCGGGGCCCCAACAACACCTGCTCCGCCCAAGAGCACTGCGACCACCAATGAACCTGGCTCACCCAATATACGGACTGCGTTTCTTGAGGTGAGCCCAAGTGAGGAGGATCATGGTATGGGGGATGCACTGCCAAGAGGGGTTGGAGGATATGATCTCACACCCCAATTGGGGGAGCTAAGAGTCGGAGAGAAGTTGGTGGAAACCGATGGAAAAGCAAAAGTACCTGGAGGGAAGGTGTCCTCCTCTTTCTCAGGGAATAACGCCAAACAAGAACTAGAAGAGTTGTTGACTTTATCTTCTACCCCTATTGCTAGGTCTGGAAATCCAAAACAAGCTTCTTTAGAAATGTTGTGGCAAGCTATAATATCATTGCAAAACAATATTGTTAATTTAAATGAAAATATAAAAGAAATGCAGAATGCTTTGTTGTGTATAAATCCCCTGGTTACTAACAATTGAGCAACACTGGTGAAAGTAGAGGAAGATTTAACTTTGATAAAAAATGTTCAGACTAGTATAATAAAGGGGGAAACTATAATATCTAGGAAAGTTGAAAATTTAGAAAACTCTGTTCGCTATTCTAATCTTAGATTTGTCAACTTCCCTAGATGCAAATTAGTATCTCCTAGAGAACAGTTAAAAAACTATTTTATTGAAATTCTGTCTCTAGCATCAGAAAATCTCCCCTTGATTACTAATGCTTATTTTTTAAGTGAGAGAAATCAAGGTATGAATCTAGATCGAGAACCTCAGGAAACAACGTTAAATGTTACAGAATTAATAGAAACATCGTATAGTGCCCAGATAGAGAGTAGGGGTACTCTTATGGTAAATTTTTCTCTCTCTTCTGATAAAGTTCTAAAACCTTTTTATGTTACATAGAATCTCTCTCTGTCTGGGCCAAAAGATCTGGATTTATCCTGATGTAGCCAAAGAAACTCAACTTAGAAGGAAAAAGTTTATAACATTAGCAAATTTAGCTAGAACTTTTGGAATCCAAGTTATTATAAGGTTTCCATGTAAATGCATTATGTGAGTAGAGGGTGTAAAGTATATATGTTATGATCCTGAACATCTAGAAAAGTTCTTGGAAGAGCGGAGAGCCCAAAGAGAAGAGGAAAGAGCCCCGAACCAAGAATAAGTTGGAAGTTATATAATAACTCTGTAATACTTCTGTATTTTTAAGAATAAGGAATGTATCCCTTTTGTTAAATTCTTGCTTATATAAGGCTCCCAAATAATTTTTTACTAACTGGAAACCAGGTGACGGTAATTATGGGATTGAATATTAAGTATATGAACACAGTAGTGTGTGAATAAGAACCTGTTTTCCTAAAAACAATTTTCAATGTAGATTGAATATTATATATATATATGTTTTGATTTACTTTGTAAATTTAAAATCTATAAATAAAGAATTAAAAAAAAAATGGAGTAGTATAGACGCTGCAGGCTGGAGACTAAGCATTACTCAGGCAGCAGCACACGCCTGACTTGTGTCCAAAGGTTTTCCTCACCATTTGCATGCAGGTCACAATCGTAAAATCATGTTTGGGGAAATAAAATCTCGTTCAATAAAAGTGTATCACAAAGCCACACGTTTCTAGGACAGAGACGCACCATTGCGTGCGTGCTCCTGGCATCGGTTGGTTGCAACATTTGAAAGCCTATTCAGCAAAACATGTTATTAATGATGAAAGACTTTGAAAGTACATTGCAATAACTTATTTTTTTTTATGGGATTTTTAATGGGAAGCAGGGCATCCCCGCTGTCCAGTTCCTCACATCAAAATTGCTTATTAAAAAGACACGAGTGGGAATGTGAAGATTGCTGACACTTGTTTCTACCTGTGCTGCAACAATAGCAATCTGCAAATTGAAGCGCTAGGTTTGAGCTGTTGCTGTTTAGATTGGTTTAAAATCATCCAATCTCAGTCAGGGAGGTACGCACACCAATTTTTTTCATTTCATGTGGGGGTGTTCCTGGTTTGTTTGTTTTTTTTCATTTCATTTTCCATTTTATGTGCATGTAAAATGAAAATGGCACGCCGAAAATTAATTTTGCATGTACAATTTGCAAACTGTGCAATCATATGGCAAAACATATGGCAAACAAAATGTAAAATCTGGGTTTGTTTGGCATATTTTGACGATCCCAAAGAACAGACCTGAATTGGCCATCACTGAGCTAGGTTCCTCAGGACCTCCATGCGTATCTGCTTTTATGGACAACCAAACTGCGCAAATTAACCTAGGTCTTGGACCAAAAGATTTGGATGCTCATGAATATGCATTGTGGCTCTCCTGAAAACAACCTGTGATTGAAGATCCTGAGTAGGGAATTCGTTACTACAGATGGAAACCATACTGCGTCCCCTAATATCATCAAAATTCTAATCTTTAAAGATGCCCCTGGAACTCTATTTAAAGAGTCATTTTGCTATATTTTTATGTTGTTACTGTACATGTAGAGTTAATGGATTGAATGTAATTGCTGTAATAAATGAAACATTCATAATTTTGATTTTAACTGTGACTCTTTAAAATACAAAGTTAATATTCTGGGTTTATTCAGTGTTTCTACTAAAATTGGATTCCATGCCAGTCTCTTGCTACTTTGGTTGACAAGCTCTATGTAATTAAGATAAGGTTGATTAGATTAAAATGCATTTTAGTCAAGTAAGTCCTGGGGAAATGGATTAATTATGGTAAACACAAAACTTTCTTAAAAGCCACCTCTCTGCATAGAAGATGCCTTGATTAGCAGGTAATGGAAGCGCAAGTCATATTTCAGAAATACCCATGAATTGGAAACAGAATGGATACTGGATACCCATAACAGCTGGAGATGCACTGGACAACTGAGCATTGAGATCATGATTGAGAACCCCCACCCTATATCTGAATTTTCACATATTAGTCGTGGGGGAATTCTGCCCTACTGTGGAATGCAGAATTTGCATAGAATTCCCCCCCTCCTCCCCCCGAGCAAAATTGCCAAATTCTACACAGAAAATGGCAGAGGAGACCCTGGCATGCCGCGGAGTGCGTGCCATTCGCAGCGAAGATGAAGGCTCCGGAGAGAATGAGTATGTGTAGAGAGGTGTGTGTGAGAGAGGGGAGGGGGGTGAGAGAAAAGGAGGGAGGGCAGTGTGAGAGGGGGGAGGGGTGTGTGTGTGAGAGAGAGCACGAGAGTGGGGTGAGAGAGCAGGGGGGTGAGCAGGGGACTGTGAGAGAGACTGGGGGGGTAAGCAGGGGGGTATGAGAGAGAGCAGGGGGGGGGGGGTGTGCGTGAATGTGGGTGCCAGAGAGAGGGAGCCTATGTGAAGAGATTGTGAAGGAGTGTGTATGTGTGTGAGAGATTGGGAGCTGGTTTGTATGATAAAAGGGATCATGTGTATGTGAGGGTGCTAACCTGTGTGAAGGGATTGTGTATGTGTGAGACAGAGCCTGTGTTAAGGGCTTCGTGAGAAAGAGACATAGGTAGCCTGTGTGAGAGAGAAAGGGAGCTTGTGTGGGTGTGTATTCAAGAGAGAGGTCCCTGTAAAAGGGGATGTGTGTGTGTGCAAGAGAGAGGTCCCTGTATGAGGGAATGTGTGTGTGCGAGAGAGGGACTCTGTATGAGGGGATGAGTATCTGCGAGAGAGTGAGAGAGCCTGTATGAGGGTGTGTATGTGTACTAGAGAGAGGGAGCATGTGTGTGAGAGAGGGAGGAGGGACAGAGGGAGCCTGTGTGAGGGGCATTACTGAGAATGGGGTCAAACTCTGGGAGTGGCAACAGAGTGGAAGGGGTTGAGCCTAGAGGTGGAGGGGAGAGATACTGGCAGGTGGAGGAGTTGGGGCCTGAGAGGGCAAAGTGGCCAGGGGAGTAGGGAGAGCGAGTGGAGGGGACACTCTTACAGTGAATTTCTAGGGAAATTCTGCTCAAAATATTTAAAATTCTGCATCTTTAAGTAATAACTTTTTTCTGTATTCATTTAAAATGTAATTACTTAGGCCTGGATTTTCTAAGTTCGCAGAACTTAGAAAATCCGGCGGTAACGGGGGGGGCGGCAGGGGGCGAAGCGGGATGCGGGCCTGTGAAAGCCGGCAGCCGTCGCACCACCCCCGGTGCGATCGCTGCCGGCTTTCGCAAACCGATAGCGCCGCCGTGAAAGGTGGTGCTATTGGCCGCGATACTGACGGCCCCGGTGCCGCCCCGACTCCCCCCCCCCCCCCCCCCCCCCCCCCCGGACGCCGCCCAGAACCCGCACCCATCTCGGTATCGCGTGCGATCCCTTTCGAAAATGACCCCCCCTTAAAGACTGTCATGTAAATTGTGTTATTTTGACCAGTATAAAGTTTGCAGAATTTGAATTTTTTGTGCACAGAATTTAACGGGTTTTTTTTGCGCAGAATTCCCCCAGGAGCAACCTGCGAGCAGAGTTTATTGCACTGGGAGCATAGGTCGCATGAATGAGATCCTGGAAAACTGAGATGCGGGGGAGGAGTTTAAAATAATCTAGTCCCCGATTAGACCAGATATAGTTAGTTATTTATTTATCACAAGGTTTCGAGTCCTCCATCTACCAGGACAAATTCCAGGCAGAATAGTAATGAGAAGATTAATGCTGGAGTTCTCGATTCCGATCTCAGATTATAATTATTTGACCCCTCACCAGCTGCGGCAGTATCATGGGAGGCGAGAATTCTCTACCTGCACGGCTTATCAGCAAGTTCATCAAAAGCAAAGGGCATTTTTGTGTTTTGTTTTTTTCATTTTAGTTTTTCTGGCCTATTTTGCAGCAAATGAATCCCCCCTAGCTGCCACTGCAGCCACATCTTGTTCACTCCCAGGCCCTGATCTGCTGCCTCCTTCCTCCTGCACCCCTGCTACTCCGTACTCTTGCTCCCCAGCCCTGATCTGCCCCTGCAGCCACTACAATCTTCCTCCATCCTGAGCCCTAATGGCCACTGCCAACTCCTCCTCCTTCTTCCAAGGGCCTGATCTCGTGCTGCCACCTCCTCCTGGAGCCTGTTCAGCTGCTGCTGCTGCTGCTGCTTTCTCCCTCCTGAGTCTGATCAGCTGCTGCCTTCTCTTGCTGCAATTGCCTTCTCCATCCTTCCTCCTGGGCCTGTTCTACTAATGCAGTCACCGCCCTATCCTTTCTCCCTTCTAGGCCCAATCTACCAATGCAGTTGCCTCTTTCTCCCTTCCTTCTTCCCCTGCCTTGAGCTGCCACAGCAGACAAACCTTTTCTATTGTGCCAGCAGAAGCTGGTAATTTTGTGGTGTTTTGTCAATTAAACGAGAACCGTGTCAATCAGAGGATCGCTGACCTTTATGACTTCTGTAGAGACCTCTGAGTCCCTACTCTAACCAATCAGACACTTTGAGGTTATGATTCTCCCGCTTCGGTGGTACAGTGGCAATAGTAAGCAATGGGGTTTCTGTTGGTAGGGAGTGAGTCACTGGAAGATGTTACCCAAAGTGAAGACTGGCAGAGAAAAATATTGTTCATCTTCCGACTGGGTTTTCGTAAAGGAAGCAAGGGATGGAACCCACCCAGGCAATCTCCCAGGGATAGAGAGGGAAGGCAGAGTCTTGAAAGCAGTAATCAGATGGATTACAATTGCATTTTATTCATTTTTATTTTACTTTTTATTTATAGAAAATTGTTTCAAATATACAACAAGAAAAAGAAAAAGTACAAGAAAAGTTTAGTTCAGCATAACTAAACAAAGGAAATAAACAATCAATAAAGAGAGCAATACAAACAAGAGTCCGTGATTGGAGAGACAGTTGTTAACCTGCTGCAAGTTACAAATATACTAATTTATGAGAATAAACCTAAACAAAAAAATATTATTATAATTCAGATACTCATCGAAAAACCATTTTAACTGTAAGGACTCATAAAAGATAAATTTATTCTCTTCATGCAAGACAATACAGATACATGGGAAGTTCAGAAAAAAGGATGCCCCTAGTGCCAGAACTTGGGGTTTAAATTGCAAAAATGTTTTTCGTAACATTTGTGTATTTTTGGAGAGATCAGGAAAAACATTAATCTTATCTTCCATAAAGGGAAGAAGTCTATTTCTGAAAAAAAAAAAAAAAAGCTTTAATATTAAATCTCTATCCATTTCTAAAGCAAATGACACTATCAAGGTTTCTCTGGCAACTACGCTCACTAGGGAATTCTCTAAAAAAGCAGAAACATCTAGAGCAGCGGAGGGAGGCAAAACATCAATACCATCTGCTTGATCATTAGATGAGAGGAAATATAGAGTCTGCTCTGTAGATGGGAAGCATATTTTGGGGCAAAATCTTTACATTTTCAATGAAACAATTTTTAACCATTGCACAAAATTAACAAAACGAAGATTTTTATACCGCAGTCTTTTCAAGCTTTTCTATTCTTAAATTAAGAGACGGGTTTTCTTTAATCAAACCATCTTGTACAGAAGACATTCCAGAAACCGGATTCGAAAGAGAACCCAAAAGGGTAGCATGATTAGCTAATAAAGATGTTTAACTTTTATGTTTTACTTTTATGTTTTACTTGTAAAGCCTGTTGCTGTATTACTGTTTTATGTAAACCGAGGTGATGTTCCGAACGTGCCGCGGTATATAAAAATAAATAAATAAATAAATAAAAATAAATAAAGAAGAATGGGATTCAGGCTGAGCAGAGGCATCACTGGAAAATTTTCATAACTGCATTACACAATCCTCTAATATACCTTCCAGTCGTTGTAAAGAGGAAGCTAAGTCTACAAAGGAAATATCTTTCTTAGGTATTGGAATAGCTTTACATTTGTTGTGCAAACAGGAGATAAACGAGAAAAGGGAGGAGAACATCACCCCTTCCATACCCCAACTGACCCCAACTTTATCAAGGAGCGAAGCGCACCTCTCTTCTATTCCAGAATGCTCTGCTGCCACTTCTTCAGCAGGAAAAGGTCCTGCAACTGCCCCTTCTATTTTGTTCCCTGGAGTAGGTAAATTGGACTCATCAAAATTATCAATTGTAACTAAAGGTTGTATAGGGCGATTCTGATCTTCTGGGCTCAAAAAACAAACATTGCTCGAAGATGACTCAGGTGACAACATAACCGGAGTCTCCCCTAGAGGCAACCCAATTGGCTGATCCAAAGATGTAACAACCCAAGAGCTGAGGGTACCCACTTTGGAGACAGACGTCTCCGCAGAAGACAACCTATTAAGTCCTTTCCTCTTCTTGCCAATAAGCTAACTAAGGGAGATAACTTACAACACAAGGAGAAAGCAAAATATACAACATACAGCCACCAGAGATATCCCAGAGTCTGCTGGGCTCTCCAAGGGGTTCACAAAGGGGCGCGCTCCTTTGGCTTGCGCCTTCGGCTGCACATCGATGGTGGCGCGCCATAGGCTGAGGATCTTCTGAAGAGCCGGTCGAGTCAATGATGACAGCAGGGGGACGCGGTACTCACTACCCGCCCGATCGGCATCACAAAGGGAGAAGCAGCTGGTGTTCTCTGCCGAGTCTCTCTCTGCACTGTAGGCAGAGGATCTCTTGAAGCGCCGTCACGTCGATGATGTCAGCAGGGGAACGCGGCACTCACTATCCGCCCGATTGGCATCTCACAGGGTGAAGCAGCTGGTATTCTCTGAGTCTCTCTATAAATTGCATTTTAAATATAACTTTCAATTTTATTTTCCTTAACACCCTGAAAATATTGGCAGAATTATCAACAAATTTGCATTAACAGTTTCAGCATCAACATTTAGCGCTTTTGTCTTTGCCGATATAGATAACAATATAGACCTGACTAAGAAGAGAACTCATTCTTTCAAGTATCATATAACCAGTCAGAAAAGTACAGTTTTACAATGATCTGTGATATTTTACTTAGAACAGGAACACTACCTGTTTCCTTAACAAATAAGAGTCTCTGCGTCACTTTTTTCTGTCTTTCAGGTGCAGCTCAGCAGTGATTTCACATGGGATTTCAGATAGGTAAAGACAAGGTGTCTGCCGACACTTACCTGTCTCACTCCTTTCTCTTTCTTACAGGCTCTTTTAAATGTTTTCCAGTCTTTGTGAGTCTTGAGTTCTCCTGTAATGTATGCTCTGTATTTTATTAGCACACTTACTTATGTCCGTCCCTCTGTTTTTTTTATATCTCTCTCTCTCTCTCTTTCTCTGTAATATTATCAGTGTTGCAGTCTAGCTAGACTCTGAGGTGCATGAAAACGTAGCTGATACAAGCCGCCGAAAATCAATCCTCGTCCCTTGCACTGGTGTTGATCTGATGGGCTGGCGAAATGCAGGTAGCAGGTGCATTTGGAGTAGCTGAAAGGAAGCTCCTTCTCCAAGGTCCGTGTGGGGAGCGTCGCCTCCTGGCTTGCTTCTGGACCTCTCTAAGCTTTAACTAAAATAATAGAGTGTTCCTCCAATACACTATCCCCGCTTATCTTCTGAAGATGTACTAGACAGGAGTTCCCTAAATGTATGTCCATGAAGACTTGTTGGAACTTGGCTAGCTAATTTTGTATTTTAAAAAAACCCAATAATTACATTTCCCTATTCTCACTAGACCACATAGGAAATTTGCGAATCATTGTGAAAGAAATAAACTTTCCCGCTCACACACTTTGCTTCTACTCACAAATCTAGCACACGCAGTGACTTTATCTTAACTGCTGCTGAAGATGAATAAGTGAGTTGGTTAAGTTTTCCTTTTCAATGCTCTGCTAGGAACAGTTCTCTTAGGGCGATTTGCAAGCACAGTCAATATTCTGTCAAGCACAATGAAAATTCTCTCTCTTTTCCAGATGAACTGTGCATTCTCCTTCTTTTTATCAAGGATTATCCTTAGATTCAGAAGTATTCTCAAGTCCACACTGTAACTTATTACACAGGTTTCAGTATTAAGGAACCTGGCATCTAAAACCCTTTTCACAGAGAATTCTTCTCTAATTTATAAATGTTAATTTAACCCTTACAGCTGTACAGTATTTAAACAAAGGAGAGACCTCAAATTTTACTTCGGTGAGAACGGGAGTGTAATAAATCCAACTCATAACAAACTCTCTCTCAGTCTCTATCAAAAGTGGATCTCAAATCCCACATGTCCACTAAACTTTTAAGAAGTAACTGACTTTTCAGAACTTATTGCTTACCTTTGACTCCAATTTCAAGGACACACTTTTTGCTACACACTCACATTCATACAAAGCTCTTCCACAGAATGGTCTGCCTGTCCTCTCTGTGGTTTTCTGGCACTTTAAGAACATAAGAACATAAGAAAATGCCATACTGGGTCAGACCAAGGGCACATCAAGCCCAGCATCCTGTTTCCAACAGTGGCCAATCCAGGCCATAAGAACCTGGCAAGTACCCAAAAACTAAGTCTATGCCATGTTACCATTGCTAATGGCAGTGGCTATTCTCTAAGCGAACTTAATAGCAGGTAATGGACTTCTCCTCCAAGAACTTATCCATCCTTTTTTAAACACAGCTATACTAACTGCACTAACCACATCTTCTGGCAACAAATTCCAGAGTTTAATTGTGCGTTGAGTGAAAAAGAACTTTCTCCGATTAGTTTTAAATGTGCCCCATGCTAACTTCATGGAGTGCCCCCTAGTCTTTCTATTATCCGAAAGAGTAAAAAACCAATTCACATCTACCCGTTCTAGACCTCTCATGATTTTAAACACCTCTATCATATCCCCCCTCAGTCGTCTCTTCTCCAAGCTGAAAAGTCCTAACCTCTTTAGTCTTTCCTCATAGGGGAGCTGTTCCATTCCCCTTATCGTTTTGGTAGCCCTTCTCTGTACCTTCTCCATCGCAATTATATCTTTTTTGAGATGCGGCGACCAGAATTGTACACAGTATTCAAGGTGCGGTCTCACCATGGAGCGATACAGAGGCATTATGATTTATTTTCCGTTTTATTCACCATTCCCTTTCTAATAATTCCCAACATTCTGTTTGCTTTTTTGACTGCCACAGCACACTAAACCAATGATATCAATGTGTTATTCACTATGACGCCTAGATCTCTTTCTTGGGTTGTAGCACCTAATATGGAACCTAACATTGTGTAACTATAGCATGGGTTATTTTTCCCTATATGCATCACCTTGCACTTATCCACATTAAATTTCATCTGCCATTTTGATGCCCAATTTTCCAGCCTCACAAGGTCTTCCTGCAATTTATCACAATCTGCTCTTGATTTAACTACTCTGAACAGTTTTGTATCATCCGCAAATTTGATTACCTCACTTGTATTTCTTTCCAGATCATTTATTAATATATTGAAAAGTAAGGGTCCCAATATAGATCCCTGAGGCACTCCACTGCCCACTCCCTTCCACTGAGAAAATTGTCCATTTAATCCTACTCTCTGTTTCCTGTCTTTTAGCCAGTTTGCAATCCACGAAAGGACATCGCCACCTATCCCATGACTTTTTATTTTTCTAAGAAGCCTCTCATGAGGAACTTTGTCAAACGCCTTCTGAAAATCCAAGTATACTACATCTACCGGTTCACCTTTATCCACATGTTTATTAACTCCTTCAAAAAAGTGAAGCAGATTTGTGAGGCAAGACTTGCCCTGGGTAAAGCCATGCTGACTTTGTTCCATTAAACCATGTCTTTCTATATGTTCTGTGATTTTGATGTTTACTTGTTTAGAACACTTTCCACTATTTTTCCTGGCACTGAAGTCAGGCTAACTGGTCTGTAGTTTCCTGGATCGCCCCTGGAGCCCTTTTTAAATATTGGGGTTACATTAGCTATCCTCCAGTCTTCAGGTACAATGGATGATTTCAATGATAGGTTACAAATTTTTACTAATAGGTCTGAAATTCCATTTTTTAGTTCCTTCAGAACTCTGGCCATCCGGTCCAGGTGATTTACTACTCTTTAGCAAGTGGGAACCAGGCTATCCCAGCCCCTGAACCCTAGTGGGGAGGGGTGGGTCAAAAAACCTCCCCACAAACAATATACAAATACTTGCTTTTTGTAAAACTCTCCAGGTGACTGCTGCTTCACCGTCACTGGTGCTTGCCCCATCTGGGGAGTACATTAAGGGCCTTCTCCTTTGCATGCGGGGGTGGAGTGAGGTGGGGGTTGAGCCTTCTCCAAAGGGTGCAAGGTTTAAGCAGCTGTCCCTTCTGGAAAGATCAGGAGACATCTTGGCCTTCAAAACTCTCACGCTGTGGCTACTGTCACTGGTGCTTGCCTCACCTAGGGGTTGACTTTAAAACGCAGCCATCCTGTGCACGCAGTTCCCAGGGCATGCACCATTGGATGTGCCAATTTTAAAACATGTGCACAAATTTTAAAATCCGTGTGCGCGGCACATGCAGGGGCAGAATGTTTGCTAAAAATGCGCGGTGACGCAATCGGGCCTCCCCCAGTTCCCTCCAAGTCCACTCCAATTAATGAGCAGACTGGGAAGGAACATCCCTACCCCCTTACCTAATCTTCCCCCCTCTTCCCCTTTCTTCCCCACCCCCTAAACCTAAGCTAACTTAATCCCAAATTGTTTATTTCAATGCTTACTGCTCCTCTGGAACCGAAGTAATCTGCTTGCGCCGGCAGGGAGTGTAAAAAGTGCATCCTCAGTGCTCTGAAGCGAACTCAGAATGACCACCCTGAACTCTAAAAGGGCTGCACTAAACGGGATCAGGCAACCAATCCCAGCCCTCCCGGCTGGGAGGGGCAGAGAGGGATGGAAGGCTCCCAGAGGTAAAGGCTCCAAGCAGGGAGCTAGGCCCATCTGGTGGCTGTGCCAGTATCGTGGGCTTTAGCTCCCCCCCGCATGGGAGACTGAGATGGCGAGCTCCTAGACCATTTAAACCTCTGTCACCATCTTAGTTGGTGGATTTTTTTCAGTTACCCCTTGTCCCTATGCTGCTCTTGTATTCTTTATTTCCTTCAGAAAAGCAGCCTTGGGAAGAAAAGGAGCCTTTGCCTGATTTCCCATTGTTTTGGAAACCCCTTGCGTAGGAGGAGGACGTTTCTCCCCCCTTTCCTTCGGGTGGCTTTGGTTTCTTCTTTGCTTAAGAACTTCCTTGGCTTTCTTTTTTTCTGTTTTGCTATTTGAACGAGTACTCTAGGCCCAAGGGACTCAGTTCTTCTGTGTATTTAGAAGAACGGTGATCTCTCTCTCCCCACAAGAGTCCCAATGGACCATTGCTAGCCCCACGGGGAAAGGAGGAGAAAGTGATTGGAGTATGGGAGACGAGCAGGCGAGGGCCACACCCACATCATCAAGATGCTGACCTGAGGAGTGAGGATGCACCTTCCAGGTACAGACAAGGGAAGGAGGAGAAAACTGAACCGCAGGACTAAAGGAAGGACAAAAATGGAACTTCGCACTAATGCATCTCAACTGGGATATCTTCCTATTCACCAGCTACTGGAGGAAGCTCAGAAGCTTCCCCAGGGATTGGACGACTAAAGGAGGTGTAACTGACTTTAACATCAGAATGAATTTATTGGAAGTAGAAGGTCGCAAATGTATTCGAGACCTAAAGGGGGTCAATGGCTTTGAGAATAACCCAGAGCAGCAGGGAACCCTTTCATCACTTTTCCTTCATTAGTCAGTAAAAGTTAGGTTGGAAATGAAAGTGACTTCCAGAGTGATTCTTAGTGCTGTATACAAGAGACGCTCCGTCAATTACTGAACAACACTCAGAGCCTAGAAGATAATCTCCCCCGCCCCTTCCGGGGACTTCCGGATGGCCTTATCATCAGCCGAGGACTTTACCAGCTTTGGGGGTCCTGAGACGGGACACTAGCCCCCCTTTTTTTTTTTTTTTTATACCCATCAATTTGGAATTAAGGTGCACCTGGTTGTTGAAGCATCCTGTCATAGTTAAAGATTCCAGTGCCTCTGGGAGCAGTTGCCTTTTATCCTGTCCCATTTTTCTCAGGGAGTATGTAAGTAGGAGCACAGCCGCTTTGCCTTACTAACCCTAGAGCTAGCAAGTTGATTTGAGGCAAGTCGGCTGTTCGGATTGCAATAGTCACCTTATCCACCTACTCTAGGCCTATCTGGTCTGATCCACCTTATCCACCTACTCCAGGCCTTCCTGGTCTGATCCATCTTATCCACCTACTCCAGGCCTTCCTGGTCTGATCCACCTTATCCACCTACTCCAGGCCTTCCTGGTCTGATCCACCTTATCCACCTACTCCAGGCCTTCCTGGTCTGATCCACCTTATCCACCTACTCCAGGCCTTCCTGGTCTGATCCACCTTATCCACCTACTCCAGGCCTTCCTGGTCTGATCCACCTTATCCACCTACTCCAGGCCTTCCTGGTCTGATCCACCTTATCCACCTACTCCAGGCCTTCCTGGTCTGATCCACCTTATCCACCTACTCTAGGCCTTCCTGGTCTGATCCACCTTATCCACCTACTCCAGGCCTTCCTGGTCTGATCCACCTTATCCACCTACTCCAGGCCTTCCTGGTCTGATCCACCTTATCCACCTACTCTAGGCCTTCCTGGTCTGATCCACCTTATCCACCTACTCCAGGCCTTCCTGGTCTGATCCACCTTATCCACCTACTCCAGGCCTTCCTGGTCTGATCCACCTTATCCACCTACTCCAGGCCTTCCTGGTCTGATCCACCTTATCCACCTACTCTAGGCCTTCCTGGTCCATGCCAAGTTCTGATTTATTTTAAATCCTATTAGTGACCACACCCACACGAAGAGGTCGCGGCGCCACCACTGATCACACAGATGTCGCTGTGCTCTTATTTACCCTGTCCCTTTCTACATAAATAAGACAAGACAGGATTTTTTTTTTTTGTGGCAAAGTGAAGTTCAGAGTAACTGTAATTAATCCTGTCTTGTTTGATCAGCAGCCAGTGCCAGGTTCCACTGATATCCCTGCCTTAGGCAGGCTTAGTTACAGCCTAATGAGATCCTCCTGACTTTCTTTCAATTATCTTTTTTCTTTTTTTTTTTAGCATCTTAATTAGAGCCAAACACACCAGGAGCGTCACTGTTTCCAACGCTGTGCGTGCTCCCTCACGCGAAGCACAGAAATCCAGAAACCGCACATAGACTTATCCTACGGACTTCTCTGCTCTCTCGAATGTGTGGACAACAACAGTGCCGTCATCTTCTCAGGTGCCGGCAGCTTGTCCTGCTCACGGAAGGATGCATCAGCGCTTTTCTGGCGGGTTTTCCGGGCTCCTTGATAAAACAGTATTTAAGATAACCTTGTGAAAATCTGTTTTCCATAAACCTCCCATCTTTGGCCAAAGAGGTAGATCGCCCCCAACTCACCCAATCCCTGGTTCCCTTCATACAGGCCTCTCGTCTTTTACATTTCTTTATGTCTAGAAGTGACAGAAATAATACATCCCGCAAGTAATTCATGAACTGAAGTGTTCATTCATTTACTTTTCAAAGTATACTGCAATAATAATATATTTTGGATTTATTGACTGTGTTTGCCAATGATGCTCAAGGTGGACTTACAGCACTTTTAGAATTCGAGTACAATAGGTCCCTGCCCATAAGAGCTTACTATCTAAGTAGGCATCTGAGGCCACAGTAGACAAAATGATTTATTTGAGTGTAATACAGGGGATAAGATGAAGGTAAAATTAAAATTACCTGGGGGAAGACTGGCTGAGACTGGCAATGGAGCTGCCAGGAATGGCTTGGTGATCAGGGAACGAGCAGCGGAGGCTGGCGTGAGGGACTGCTCCTGCAGAGGCAGCGCCGTGGGCTCCCAGCGGGGGGGGCCTTGAGCGTTAGGAAGCCAGGTTGGGTGGCTTGGGAGAAGGACGGCAGCACCGTGGCTGTTTCAGGAAGGACCCGCGACGCTGAGGCTGCAGGGAGAACTTCTTTCAGGAACAGGACAGACCCCCCTGCGAGGTCGCGGGCATTGCCGCGGTGCTGACGAGGAGATTTTGGGCAGCCGCAGGAGAGAGAGCTCATCTCCTTCCAAATCCCTTGCTTTTCTGTTTGCCTTAATTCAGTGCTCCAAGTGCAGGGCCAGCGCAAGGGAAATAAGCGCCATGGGGCAACCCTTTGCTCTTCTGCCCTGCCCCCTACACACCTGCCTATCTGTGGCACGGTATGCCCCTCTCACTCTCTGTCATGTCCTGCACCCCCCTCCCTTCTCTCTATTCCCCTATCCAACATCACTCCACTCCTCTCCCCCCTCCTCCTATTTCTCTGCTCAGGCACCCCAGCTTCACTCCAGTCACTTTGCTCCCTTTTTTCCAGTGCTCAGAATCCTCTCTTCACCCCCCTATCTGCCCAGAATCCTCTAGATCCCTCTCTCTCTCTCTCTCTCTCTTCACCCCACCCTCAGCTGTCTAGTGTCCTCTTTCTCTCCTCCTATCCAGCACCCTCTCTCTGCAACCCCCCCAACCAACCAGCTTCACGCTCCACCTGTCACATCTCTTGTGGTGCCTCGCCTTGCAAGTGGCTAAGTGGTACCTGGAGACTTCTAGGGGCTCTGCTGCTCCCCAAAATGTGGGTGCCCTAGGTAACTGCCTAATGGGAGAGCCAGCCCTGCTGAAGTGGCTTGTAAGCAGCTGTAAGTTTGGCCCTGGGACAGGCACAGTTCAAATCAATCTTACTTGCTTTGGACAGTGGGTTTCCCAAAACCCTGAGCAACAGATCCACAAGGGATGTACCATGGCACAAATCTCAATTTCACTTTTAGACTTTGTTTAATATTTCCAACAATGTCTCTTCAGTACACAGAAAAGCACAGATAACATTCCCTACATACTAAGACTTCTACAAATGCCTTCCCTCTGCAGCACCTCACTATCTCTCCTCTATTAACTCTCTCCTCCTTCTCCTCGTGCACTCCGCTCGTCGGACAAGTCACTCCTATCCGTGCCCTTCTCCTCTACTGCTAATTCCCGACTCCATGCTTTCCACCTGGCTCCCCGTGTGCTTGGAATAATCTTCCTGAGCTGGTGCGCCAGGCTCCCTCTCTCGCAGCGTTTAAATCCCATCTAAAGAGCCACCTTTCTCAAGCTGCTTTTAAATCTTAGACCCAATAGTCTGCTTTTAGCCTCATTAACTAACTTTCTTTTCTATGTTTAACCGTTCTCTTGCTATATGAAATGCCTCAAGTCTCTTGTCCTGTATGTTTGTCTTATTAGACTGTAAGCGCTAGTGAGCAGGGGCTGTCTTTATTTGTGTGTTTGGACAGCGCTGCGTACGTCATGTGGCGCTATAGCAAACAACTCCAGTCCTCAAGAGCCACAAACAAGCCAGGTTTTCAGGAGATCCACAATGAATATGCATGAGGTAGATTTGCACACAACGGAGGCAGTGCATGCAAATCTATCTCATGCATATTCATTGTGAGTCTCCTAAAAACTTGGCTTGCTTGTGGCTCTCGAGGACCTAAGTTGGCTAGCCCTGCACTATAGAAATGTTAAGTAGTGGTAATAATAGGAAAATCAGTATTGTCTCATCCAGAAAACTTAGCCCTAGTGCGTATAAGCATGGGTTCTGATAGGTTTTAAATCTGAAATTAAAATTTACAAAATGTACAAATAAATTACAAAACTAAAAAACCAAACTTTAGAACAGAGGCTCCCAAACCTGTCTTGGGGGATCCCCAGGCAGTCAACCATGAATATTCATGAGATAAAACTGGCATGCTGTGAAGGCAGTGCATGCAAATTTATCTCATGCATATTCATGGTGGTTATCCTGGAAACCTGACTGGCTGGCGGTCCTTCAGGACAGGTCCGGGAACTGATGCTCTAGAAAACAATATATAAGGCTACCAAATGAAAGAGTATCAGACCCATTACATGGTACCCAACTCCGTACCACTCCACAACCCGCACACCTGTCTGACCTTCTATTCAGGCTCATGCCATGTCATGAGATGTCCGGGCTGTGCAAACAATACAAAGTCAAACTCAAACCAGGTAGACATCAGCTTTTTCGGATTTGCTGTAATGCTCTGGGACTATGCAACAGATTTTCCACAGATGTAACCAAATTCCATAGATTTTCAATACCCTCTTCCTGCCTGATGGTCCTGTATCATATATGCTGAGTAGTTACACAGTCTGAGTTTGCTGACAGAGTGCATACGTGATGCCAGGAGAGGCCCCCAGTAACCTAGCAGACAGTGTAGTACCTCCCTGTAGGGCTAGTGCAATGCGTACTAAGAGATACAAAGAATGCTTTCAACTAGCCCTGCTTCCCTGAGTCAATGCCTACCTTGAACTGCTGTGTTATGTGTGTTTGTGAGTACCACATCTGTCGTGTAGTGACCATAGGTTCTTTGAGAGGGAGTCCAAATTAACTAGCCGACAGTCTGGTGCAGTTTGTAGATAATGAAGGCTTATGTATGTGGAGCAAACGGCATAGGCTTATGAACGTGGTTCTGGTGTGGTGTGCACTTCCAAATATGCTGCACTTCTGCTCTCAAGCAGACAAACCTAGTAAAATAAACGAGGGAGCTGTGCATAAAACATGTTTTGTAATTCTCTTCTTGCTCCACAGCATCCAGTGAATAACGACCAAGCATCATGTAATTAGTTATTATTACCCCAACAAAAATCATGCCCATTACATGTTCATAAAGTATACTGCGGATACAGAGCAAGCATGCCATGTGCAGCTAAAGCATTAAACAATTCATTTTATTTCTTACACACCTTTCTATTACACTGCTCAAGGCAAGATAACAAAAGCAAAATCAAAAAACATATAATAGTTAAATATCCATAAAAATCAATAAATTATGCTCCAATTAAATAGGTACATTTAAAACCACAATTAAAATGAAGACATATACCTGCAATCTAAAATCACAAAACATATTCACAAGCATGCAATAATCAAGAGCAATATACAAATTAAAATATTGCATAATCATCTCATAAAGCATGCTATATGTTTGAATAATGTATTCGTTTTTAGCTAGGGAAAGAGCTGTCCATACCGTTGCCTTTGAGGTTTCTACTTGCTGATTGGTCACTTTGTAATTCAGTCTGCATCTTGTTGCGCTTGGAGGTGAACCCTTGTCCAGGAGCAGTGGAGAATGGCTCCCTGGTAGAACCCAGGAAGCACCTGCCCCCAGGGGGGGGCAGTGCACAGGAGGAGACAGAGGTTAGGATGAGCTTCACCACTGGACCCTTAGGGACCCGGGCCGCTTGGACTTAGGTGGGCCTCACAGGGTCTCCTGGAGAGGTAGTAGAGAGGCGTGCCCACGAACAGCAAGGGAGCGTGGTCGGACTCTAGGCTGTAGGTCAGGAGGAGCAAGGAAGGCCAGTACAGCGTAGGCGATGACAAAGCAAGGGACAGAGCCAGAATCAGGAGACGTGGTCAATGGTAGCCGTGGTCAGAATCCGAGGATCAGTCCGAGGAAGAGTCAACGAGGCAGGGGTCAGGTTCCGGAGGTCAGACGAGGTCACAAGGCAGGCAGAGGTCAGGACCCAGGCAGTGGACAGAATGGTCAAGGAGCAGGCCGAGGTCAGTACCAGAGAGACAGTCCGAGGGTACTACCCCATTTTGGCCACCTGGCAGGATGCGATCCCCCGGTGCCACGGACTTCCTCTATTTGGGCCTCCAGGCGGGATGGGATCCCCTGGTGGCCTCAGGCCTCTTCTTTCCTTCGACTGCAGTAGGATGAGCTCCACAGCAGCCCTTCTGGTCTTACTGCAAACTGGGGGGGAGGAAAGCTGTGTGCAGCAGCGCACGGAGCATTTGCCGGTGGCCAGGGGCCTACTTCATTTCGGCCACCAGGTGGAACGGGATTACCCGGTGGTCATGGGTTAATGATTCTACTGCAACTGTCCCCTAGAGTCTGGTGTCCGGGGGCCTTGGCTCCGCTGCCCCCCCCTTCCCCTTGGTACGCCACTCTAAATAGCCCATAAATTCATGCAGAAATCTAAAGTGCACTTGCTGAGGACTGGTCTCTGCCAAGTGGAAGATCAACTTTCAGTTCTAGGACAGCCTTCTGCTCCCTGACGTGGCCGGGAATGGAGCTGCTGCAAAGGCAACATTCGCAGCCCCCAGAAGGAGGAAGTCTAAGCCATTGCTGAACAGAAATGCCACTAGTGGCCAGACCAAGGGTCCAGGTTAACCACAGTCTGGAAGAAGCTCCAGCTTTTGGCCCTTTGCCTGGGCTATTGCTGCCATGGCCTGGCTGGCTGGAGAGGGAGATATCAAAATAGAAGAGAAAAAAACCTTGAATAGTCGCCAATGCAGGGTCCTGGTGCCCTAGCCCAACACAGGCCGATTCTGAGTGACTGAACTGGAAGTTCAAAGAAGCAGGAGGAGACTGCCAGGCCAAGAAAACATAAAAGGGGGCACTTGCTTCATTTTCATGGCTCATAGGCCTTGTGAATTCCTTGTTGTGAAAAAGCTGAATCTAAGTGATAGCCGGAGGCCGTTGGAGACAAAGTGGTTTGCCCGAGGTCAGAGAGAATGGCAGCATCAGAGCTTGCACGCAAGACTTCTGGTTCCTGGGCCATTATTCTAAGCACTAGGCCATGCCCTCTCCCAGCTGTCCCAGTACAACACAGCTGCAACCTTGCGGTTTCAGAACCTTTTAAGCTCTAAGGCAAGTGTAATAGGAATTCCCGTAGAAGTTGGCCGATATTTGGCTTTTAACAATTGCATTCTAAAAAAGACACGGTACTGCAGCTTGGTATTGTTTGAGGGGAGCAGCCTTTCCTTGGATTATGCTCCCGCATTGGCATTTCAGTCATTCTGAAAAAACATAAAGGCTAAATGGCTACAATCCATGATCCATGGCTGTCATGGAGTGTTCCTAATTCTCCCCTTTAAACCTGTGCAGGACCAGACATTTAGCCTGTGGTGGGATCCTGCTGGGACATTTAAGAATGTGAGCCCAGTTGGCATCAGGAGGCCCATGTCTCCAGGAGCAAGGAGCTCCTAACATCTCTGCCTGAGGCAAGGCAGTCTACTATGATATTGTTTTGATGTTATAGTAATAAAACTTGAAATTGCATTAGAAAAGGCTGGAGTCAGTGTGGTTTTCTGCTCCAGCCCAGAAGACTTCCTCGGTCATCCTCACAAGGAGTCTCTGGGATGAATTAGGTTACTATTCGTTTCCAGATGGTTGTTTAAATGAAACTATGTGCAGCTGGTCATCCTAAATTTTGCTCATTATATTTACCTTTTGGGCAAGTGTAAAGGGAAACACCAGTCTTACCCCACTGAAGGTGAGTCTTCCTTTGCTTATGGTACTATCGATTGGTTTGTGATGCAGGGAGGAGAGTCGCTCCAGCCAGAATCACTGGGGGCATCTTTGGTGGAAGTGGAGCCATGGGCACCTCCTGATTTGGAAACCAGCTTTTCACCAGAACTTCATGATCCACGTCCAGACCCTGCTGCTGGAAGGGGAATTGGCAAATTACAGAATAACACAACTAATACTGATGTCATTCGGCTGTGCCTTTCAGTGGGGGAGACATTGCTTTCAGATGCCAGCAGTGAGTGGTGCCGATGGTGCAGAGCTGTTTGGATGCCCAGCCACTGGAGGAGATAAGAAGATCAATGGAGGGGTTGAGTGGAAGAACCACGAATCCCCTCCTAGAAGCAGTTAATGCCAGAGAATCAGGAGCAGTGAACTTAGGCCTTGGAGAGTTTTTTATTGAAAGGACCAGCCGAGTTTACTTTGGAGGTCATTTGGTTGGCTATAACATCTTTGGGGAAGAGCTTGTCTGATCAATGGCTCTCTTGTTGGGAAGTTTAAGGGCAGCATAATGAAATATTTTGGAGAAGGAGCAAATATTTGTTGCCTGTAATCAAAAAAATGAGGGTGTATTAAAGAATGCTTAGAAGCAACAGGTGGTAGAAGGTATCATAGTTAAAGATCATATATTTTTAAGGAATAAATGTAGAGCCTAGAAAATATGGTGAGGATACGTAATTTGAGATTGATAATTTTTCCACGATTAGCCTTCATATAGCGGCTAGGGTTTATTACTTGCCACCTCATAAGAGAAGAATGGAGGAGGTTGAAGGGGGTTTAAGAGAGCTTTCACAAGTATCTCAACATCGTCTACAACTGACTACGTTATTACCCTTTTCAGAAGGGAATATGGCAACCCCAGCTACCTTGACAGTGACTTTTGCGGATCGTGACTGGTTGCTAGGTTTACTTTCCCACCATTGTGATGTGGTCTTTGGTAATATAAACATTCATATATTTCTGAATATTTCAAAATGACTCAGAAGCAAAGGAAATCTTTTCTAGCACTGTGATCTAAAGTAATACATCTTGGTTTTCCTATTTCCTTAAATTCCCCTGCAAGTGCTTGATTAAATATCAAGGGAATAATTAGGTCTTCATTGAGCCTTCTCACCTATCTCTCTTTTTAAGTGATTAGGTAGCCCATGAAGGATGACTCCCTGTGGCGCAATTGTTCTCCTATATAACTTTGAACACATCAAATTGGGTCTCCCTAGTGCTTCTTCATCCTTGCAATTAACGTTTAGTTTTTTGATTTTCCTGGGTTAATGCTTGGCTCTTCCTTTTGAGGACAAGTGACTATGGCATTCGGTAAATTGTCTTTTTGGGTTGAATTTCTTTTTTAATATTTTTATGCCTTTGTAATACTCGAGATATTATGCTTGAAGTGTATTTGAAAATTTGTAAGAAAAGGTTACTGGTAAATCAATGTGCTGCACGAAACATTCCAGAAGATTCTTGCTCTCTTATGCCGTGCATTGGCTGCCAGCCAAACGCTAAGCGGTGGATAAAGCTGCCGAAAGTCCTCAAGCAGCGAAGATTTCTCTTTGTAAGGCACAAAATGTGTCAAATTAAGACTCTGCCTCGGTTATGGCTTATTTTCCCAAAAGGAACAACATATTTGCAACGCCTCAGTGAAAGCTGTCATATGTAGTTAGGCAGCGAGTGTGTCAGCAGGCCTAATAATAACGTGCCAGGGTGAAAGGGCATCACCCACTTCTTACAGAGCTGCTGCATGGTAACTTCAAGAGCGTCTTAAACCATTCCAATCGGCCATCGCAGCCTTAGAATTTATCCTTCCCTCCCTCGATTATCACCTCCAGAGTCAGTTTTTTTAGGCCGGCAATAGCTTTTCTTTCCACACAGATTGAAAAAAAAGAAGAAGAAAAGAAACGTAGTTCACGACTCCATAAACTCCACACGAAGTGCTACCCGAGCCATAAAACACAGGCTATTTATCTCCAGCCACTGGAATTAATGGTTGCGTCAGATGTGGTGCAGTCTCACAGCACCGAATGAGGCTGGAAAGCCGCTTGCTTGCTGAAAAAGATGCTGAAAACCTTTCAAGTTTGGCCCCTCTTGAGCCAGGGGCAGAAATGAAGCACAAGCCACAGCGGCACGATGAGGCGTGAAACACAAATTCAATTCTGTGCAGCACTTCTGGCATTTTCCTTTAGTTCAGAATTAAAACAACAAAATGCCCTGCTTCTTCGGTGGCTGCTGAAACTGATTAAATATCTTGTTTCTTGGTGTGGGACAATCAGCAAAAGGGGTGGCAAATTACGCTGCACGTATTATGGCGAAATGAATTGTGAAGCACTTGTATTATGTATTACAGACTATTGATATGCTGCAGAAGCCGACAATTGTAAAAGTGGGCCACGTGAGTTTATCCTCAGAAATGTACTGTAGGGGCCACATCCGTGGCTCAGCAGTGCAAGAGCGTCACGGAGTGCGAGTCCTTAGCTGTAGCAAAATAGGTGCTGCCCGACTGGCAAACCAGCTAGGTCCCCGCCGACAGTAGGCAGGCAAAGGTGGGGCAAAGGCTAGGCTTCACCTATACCAACTCTTCCCCCGCCTCGGGTTCTGAGGCTGGCAGGATTCAGGCGAGGGTCCCATAGAAAGTGGTCAGTATTCAGGCAAGGATCAGAGTAGGTGGAGTTCAGGTAGCATGACGCATCAGTACCCAGACAAGGATCAGGGCAGGCGGAGGAGTGACCAGGGCTGGCGCATCCATTAGGCGAACTTAGGTGGTCGCCTATGGCGTAGACCCTTAGGGGGCGCTGAAGAGCAGCCAGGTGGTGCCACGAGGGGAGCCGCTCGTGGCAAAGAGGAGTAGAGATTCGTCGGGCCGCGAGCACTGCGCACTGCTTGCGGCCCTGAGAAGCGTACAGTGGGCGGCACAAACGAGGTAGGAGGAGTCGGGCCCGAGGCAGGCGGGGGCGGCGTGAATGGGTGGGAGCAGTTCGGCGAGGCGCAAACAGGGCAGGGTGGGTGCAAGGCAGAAGTCGCCTAGGGCACCTACTACCCTTGCACCAGCCCTGATAGCGGCAGTACCCAGGCACGAGGCAGGGCAGGCAAGGGTCAGGTCAGATGGAGATCAGGCGGCAGCAATATCCAGGCAAGGGTCAAATCCAGAAAGGCAGATGGGGAGGAAGAGGCAGTGGACAGGAAGCAAGAGAAGAGGAGGGCTAGAGTAAGACATGGCAAGGAGCAAGACTGAGCAATGCAAGGCAATGAGCAGGATGAGAACAAGGCAAGGAATCAGCTGCGCTGATGTCATCATGAGGCGCCACCGCATGGGCCTTCTTATTCCGCGCAGTGGCGCACACATGCCTAAGGAGCAGTGTGCTGGAGTGACTGGGGTAGGAACATGGTGTCGGCATCAGCGGAACACGATGGCATCATCCCTGCTTGAACCAGCCCCCCCCTTGGGTTCAAGGGGGGGCTGGGTGTGGGCTATCCCACAACTGGCCGAATGCTACAAAGAGGTGCGGTATCTCTGTCATCGGTGGTAAGGGTATCTGGGAATGTATGTATTTAACCCCTTGAGACATACAGGGGCTCGACTGACAGCATCACGCAACTTGTGATGGCAGCTGCGTCATCTCTAGCGGGTAAGATGAAGTGGCTCGCACGAATACGACAGAAAAATCAGAGCAGGTAAAGAAATTTCCCTAGAGAGGTTCAAACTCACCCTCGTTGGAAGGTCTGTGAATGGTATTGGTATCAGGCTTCAGCCTCTTGATCTCTCGCGGCATCACCTGGCTGCTCTTCGGCGCCCCCTAAGGGTCGGCGCCATAGGCGACCGCCTGAATTCGCCTAATGGACGCGCCGATCCTGGTATCAGACCCTATGGCCACGTTACCACTAAGCCCTGGGTATTCCATAGGTTAGCAGGTAGAGTGTGTGTTTCCATGCAAACGCAGCCCCTTCTCTTCAGGGTGCTGGCACGGCCATTCCTGTGGGTGCTCTGGGGACAGTGTCGCTTCTTTCTGAAGTTATAGGAGGTGAGAAGGAGCTCTTCATAAGTTTGGATTCTGGCCCTGCTGAAGGGACTCCTGCGAGCCCTGCTGGAAATCTGTGAGGTCGGTGGGGGGATTTGCCCTGCCTGCCCACTCCGTGCTGGGTAAGAACTGATCTCAGATTGTTTTGGGGGGCTTTTAAGAGAATTTTTATTGGTAGAAAGCACCACCTAGGCGCAGGGTATGGGGAACCTTGAGTCTGGGGCTGCCCGGGTTAGGGAAGATCTCTAGTATTCCCCTGTTTTCCTGTGCAGGAGCAGGCTAGACACCTGGTCCACCTTAACTCCACTATGCTCTATGGGTTGGATTCTGTGGGGCAGACGGGAATCAGAGGGCCTTTGGGGGGGGGGGGGGTGAGATGAGCGGTCCAGCCAGGATGGCAATGGGGGGAGGGGTGCCACTACCACCGGCAGGAAGGTCCTGCAGCGACACGAAACAGTGACGTGGCAGGAGAAACCCTGCCAGCAAAAGCAAGGACCAGCATCGGCAGAGGCCAGTAGCTCGCTAGCATTTCCTGGAGCTGGTGCGGCGGAAAAGAACAGGCCCAGCGTTGCTGCCGGCACTCTGGGAGCCGGCGGCAGAAGAAGAGGCCCTGCGGTGCCACCGGCAGCTGAAGAAGGGAGAGACTGGCCCTGTGAGAGTAAGTGCCAGTGTATGAGTGGGTGTGTGTGTATGAGTATGTGTGTGTATGTATGAGGGTGTGTGGGTGTGTGTGGATGTATATGAGGGTGTGTGTGTGGGTGTGTGTGGATGTATGAGGGTGTGTGGGTGTGTGTGGATGTATATGAGGGTGGCTGTGTATGTGCATATGAGGGTGGCTGTGTGTGTGTGTGTGTATGTGTATATGAGAGGATGCCTGTGTGTGTATGAGACGGTGAGTGTATAGAAGAGTGAGTGTGTGTGTGCCTGTGTTCAGGGGTGGGGGTGAGAGAGAGGAAGCACGTGTGCGTGGGTGAGACAGGAATCCTGTGTGAGAGTTAAAGAGGAAGTGTGTATGTATGAGAGTCTGTCTCTTTTACACACACACACACACACACACTCACTCACTCTCTCTCTCTCTCTCTCTCTCTCTCACTCACACTCAAGCTCCCTCTGTCTCTCACCAAGTGAGTATGTCTGAGAGACAGAAGGAGCATATTTTGTTTGTGTCTCTGTGTGTGTGTGTGTACCCTCAATTCACAACAATCTCAGAGTGACAGGTATTGAGAGTGGGAGATTTTTAAAATCCTTATTAGTTTTAATTACTGGGGGTTATTTGATGTCTGCTGTTTTGAAATATTTTATTGATGTTTGGGAAATTTTTAAAAATTTGTACAGGTGCTTCTAATTATTGAATATTATATTATTCTGTTCATCAGCTGTTTTGAAATGTATATATTTTTTAGTATGGTTTTACTGTTCTGATTGATTTATATTTCTTGACTGTATTGTTTTGAGGAATAGTGATTTTCTGCTTTTCCATTGTTGCACTGCATACAGAATCTGGCTTGTGGTTTTCAGTTCAGTTCTTGTCTGCATGTGTGCGTGTGAGAGAGATAGAGATAAAGGAAGCATGTGTGTGTGTGTGTGTGTGTGTGTGTGTGTGTGTGTGTGTGTGTTAGCATGTGAGAGAAACACAGAGGAAGTGTGTGTGTTTGTAAGAGAGAGATGGGGGAAGCATGTCTGTGTGTGAGAGAGACAGTGGAAGTGTATGTGTGAGAGAGGAACAGAGAAAGTGTATGTGTGTATGTATGTCTCACACACACACTCATGCTCCCTCTGTCTCTCACCAAGCATGTATGTGTGTGTATGAGAGGGAGGGAGCATATTGTGTGTGTGTATGTGCATGCATGCCCCCAGTCTACAACAATCTTAGGATGACAGATATGGAGAGTGGGGGATTTTTAAAATCCTTATTAGTTTTATTGGGTGTTATTTGATGTGTCTGCTGTTTTGAAATATTTTATCGATGTTTAAGAAATTTTAAAATTATATATTGTGGGAAGGGGGATGCCAAAGAAGTATCTGCCCCAGGTGCCAAATACTCTAGTTACGCCTCTGGAGGGCGTAAACAGAGACTGGGAATAAGAGCTGGGATATAAGTGGGGATAACCAGACCATGCCCAGGTCTCCGGGAGGAAGGCAGCTCCTGTGCGTAACCCTGTCCAAACACTGAGCTGAGATGAAGCAGCACAACTGTTAGCAGAGAGAGAGTCCCCTGTCCGAAGGTAAAATCAGTCTACTGTTGTCTATATATATATATATATATATATATATATATATATATATATATATATATATATATATATATATATATATATATGATTAAAGACTATGTTTTAGGAAAGGCTGGAGTCAGACTGAATTTCTGCCTCACTGCTCATTCCCACGCTGCCCCTCTGATGCCAGGACCTTCCAGTGTTTATCTCATTTTTGGGAAGAAGATTTTGTTAGAATTTCAGGGAGAAAGTTTGCCGCCCCTCTTCCTATCCATCTGAAGGATGTTTGGAGCTGCGTGTTTCCAGCTAGGATCCTTCCACCAGGGATTCGAAAGAGACTGAGAAAAGAGAGCGTGAGAGAGAGAAACCTATCTACTAACTGTGAATAAAGAGACCATTAAGAGCATGGAGGACTCCCATCCCTGGAGAAAGGGAGGTCTGGACTCTCTGCGCGGAGAGAGTCATTTTATCTTGTTACCAGTTTGGGAGAGATTTTGCTGCCCACCCGGGCATTCCACTTATCCAAGACCTGGAGGGCTGACGTTTCCTTTGTTCTGGGAAAGGAAACCCTTGCAGTGATAGAGGGAAAGAGTCTGTGAACAAAGAGAAATGTGTAGTGCAGAAGATTACGTTTATTCTGCCAAACTTCATCAGCGTTTTCAACAGTAAAGACTTTCCTTTTAGACACTAACTCAGAGGCTCCAAAGTGTTATTTGGCCCACTCAGTACACACAGTAGAAGAAAAGTGCCCCTCTCCCAGGTACAAACGGTCACCTCTAGCACTCTGGGCCCCTCCCATCAGCAAAGGGTCCAGGCCTCGGGGAAAAGAGAAAACATGTTGGAGCGAGTCCGGAGTGGTTCCAGCCCCAAAGAGACAAACGCGACTTTTCTGGCCCCGTCGGGCTGCAGTCTGCACCCCGGGGATGATGTTACAGAGGGAAGCTTTGTTCAGTTTGGAAAAGATTTTTTTTTTAATTCCATCAGCTGTATTTGCAAAGGGCCCACTGGCGGGCACAAGACCAATAGGGCTCCATTCTTACGCCACTGTTCCTGCCTCCTCGGGCTGGTGGGGGTGGGGACAGCGATCACAGTCCCCAGGAGGGAATCCCGGGCACAACCCAACAGCAGCAGCTACTGGCCAGGCTGGCAGGGCATAGGCAGTCTGTGACCTCCTGATCAAAGGAGGGAGTATAAAAACGGGGAGGGCAAAACCTAACGAAAATAATTTAGGAAGGGAGACTGCCACGTTCTCTAAATCGTTACAATCAGGGGAACCACGTTTTGCGATATTATCATTACAGGGGACGTCTTCATAAGCTGTTTCGTGGGACCTTTTCAAGGTGTTAGGACTGAGTAGCCTATCATCAAGCCCCAATGAAATGCATTCACACAGTCACATAAGAACACGATGGCAGATAAGGATCATGAGGCCCCAATCCAGGCTGCTTAATTTCACTCCTAGTGCAATTCCGTAGACCCCCCCCCCCCCCCCCCAGCTGATCCATGGCTTTCCCCTCTCGTCTCTGCAACTTGGGATCCTCTGTGCTTATCCCAGGCTTAACTGAATTTTGTTACCATTTTTTGTCTCCACTACTCCTTCCCTGCAACCACCATTCAGGGCTGCCAACTGGCTCCAGATGTTCAGGGCAGGTTGGTCCAGTCCTGTTTTTACCCCATTGCATGCTGAGACTTCTTCTGATTTACCTACTGCACACCCTCAGAAAATCAAGACTGTACGTCCCAGCATGCCGGGGAGTAAAACCAGGACTGGATCAACCTGTCCTGAACATCTGGAGCCAGTTGGCAACACTACCACCATTCTTTCCATGAAGTTAACGGGATGAAAAATGTTTGCAGGGCAGGGCAAACAATGGATCTTGCCCTTCTTACTTTCCCCACTCCCCTTCCACTTTTCAAATACCCCTCCCCCCCCACACACACACCGCTCTTCACGTGCCCTCCTCCCATTCCTCTTCTGATAACGCCTTCTCCTCTCCTCTGCTTTCCTATCACTTTCTCTTCTCCTTCTTGAAACCTCTGGCTTTTACCATACTCCCTCCGGGGCTTCTCCTCCCTCTCACTTCTCAACCCTTCGTGCTCAGGAACCTCAAAGTGAAAAGATGCTTCAGCCTTGGCATCTCATAGACGTTCTAGTAAACCAGAGAGAAAGCAGGAACGCAAACTGAGCCCAGACGCGGGGCAAGTACAGGGGAATCAGTGGGCTCCTGAACCAGAAGAATTGCACCGTCTAACATTCTGTTAAACAATCGATAAACCACTTCTTCTACAACGGGACTGAAGAAGAATTACAATCATGATAAACGGTGCAATAACCCAAGATGACAAAATGTTCAATCCAAATATTGTAAGACTGAACAAATGAAATTAAAGCAGTGCAGAGAGGTGGGGGGGAAGAAATGTCAAAACAAAAGCAGTCATAAATCATCCAAACACCCAATAGGCCAAGGAGTGTTTGCGCAACTAGTCCCGTGCATTCAGAATAGCAGGGGTATCTTCATTAATCTGGGCAGTAAACATGACAATACAAAGCAATTATTTGGCAAAGTAACTTTTCCAAAGCGCCTTTAATAAATATTGTACTTGCTGTGTTGGTCCGGAAACAAGCTGTAGATGATGCCTTTTGTTGGGCTGACTCAATCTGTGACGTAAACCCAGGGACAACCGTACACTTCAGTCACACACAAAAAAAAAAGATATCCCAGCATAGTACTACATCTATGTGGAAAAGTATGGACGCAGCTTTATTAACGAATTCGCCAACCTCAAAATAATCTGCAACGTGGTAACCCAACTTCATTGGTAATGCCCATCACATTTATCACCCACTACCAAGTGCACAGGTCCACGTTCAACAAGCCATCAGCTGTCGGTTGTACCAAGCGAATGCCTGCAACGGTCCTACAGGAAAGAAGGCCCTCCAGACACAGTGCTGACCCTGGCAGCTGCTCAGACACTTCCCTGCCAACCCCAGCCCCGTCACTGCTCCAAACAGCTAGGTTAAGCCTTACCCGCCTCACCACTTTTTCTGTAGCTAGGCCCCAACAGGGGTGGTGCAATTCTTTTTGTCGCCCACAGACGCTGCAACAACTCCACACCATAATCATAAATCAAATAAAAACATTGCGTTAGACTAAATCCAATATATGAAATCAAAATAAAATTACAAAAGAATATAAAAGAAAAAAATGTAAATATTTAAAGTACAATAATAACATAAAACAATTAAAAATGCTATAAATCTGGGATTATTACCACACCTTATAAGTAAAAACCTCTCACAGGCGAAAGCCTAACTGAACAAACGGGCCTTGCACATTTTTTCTAAACCGGGTCACCACTTTGGGCTTTAGGATTCAGGGCTAATGAGTTCCAGAGCTCAGGGCCACAGCAAGGAAATGGCGTCTTCATGGCTTCCTTCAATTTTAACTTTGACAGAACTTCTAGCAACTGTTCATCTGGAAACAAAAGTAAATTGTCTTTCAGGGCTCTAGGATTCCAGAAGAAACTCGAGTAATCTGGCACCAGGTCCTTTATTTAAAATACTTTAAACCTAACACAAAAGATCACAGGAAGCCAATGCAGAGACTTGAAAACCGGTGTTACGTGATGGTAACGCTTAAGGCTGATAAGCAATGGAGCACTTCTATTCTGGAGGCAATCGGTTACCGTTAGCGGGTGATCCTGCAAATAAAGCCTAACCCTGCTGCCGCTGAAGGTATTCCAGCAGTGAGATGCTTGCCAGATGGGGGATGTATGTAACTTTCTCTCCGTGTCCTGACGAGCCTTTAAGAGTTAGCCCCTCGTTCAGTGTAAAATGAGCTAAAGAGGATGTTTCCGAAATATACGTGTAAATTACAGTTTGGATCAGAACTGCACTCTTTGCTTTCTAAGCTGTAAAGAAGACTTGTAAAGCAAAAGGATGGAGATGAGGGAGGGGGGCGATGTGTTTCAAGAGGACTGAATTTGCAGCTGTAGAAAAAAAATATGTGGCCTTATTCAAAAAGAGCCTTTTCCTGCTCCCTTACTAGCATTGAAGAAAGTCCTAAGGGACTTATTCATTTAAACTTGTGCTAACATTTTTTTCAGGCTGCCCGCAGTAAAAGTACAACATGAATGCTAAAAGCCCATTTGACATGCGCTGCACTAAAACTGTTTGTGCACCTGCCGGAAAGAAGCCTCTCTAGTGGGTTTGTAAAACACAGAGAGAGCACGCTAACACCAAAAGTGCAGCGTGCAGGCAGCGCATGTCAAAATACCCCGTGCCAACCAGACCAACGTGAGAGGCCGGCTTAACACTACCTCTATTTATTTTCTAAAGTGCTTCCAACTGTATGCAGCGCTGAACATTTGCACGTGGAGCTCACAATCTAGTCAAGACAGACCTACATGACATGGGAAATGAATTCATTAAGAGAAGTGGTAAGGATTTGAAAGCCGCGTGGGAGATTCCATCTCTCCCAAATGCACAGTAAAGAAATACCGCCCAGCGACGTCATTCCAGTAACTCGTGTGCAGGCGAGCACAGGTCACGCACGAAGGCGTGCACAGAGGCGCGCTGCTTTGTTGCTCTTCTTTGTGTGAGTAACTTACTGCGCTCACGCCTCGGCGTGCATTCCTCCGCCATTCCCCCCAGCTGAATATATGTCTACTGCTGATGACATCAGCTGTAAGCGGGTTGCCCACACTTCAACACCAGGGGATCAGGGCAGCAGCATTTCACAAGCAGGCAGAAGAGAAGTCACGAGGCAGGCAGGTGGAAAAGGCTGGGCCAAAGCAGCAGAGACGTCAAATGCCAGCTGATAACAGCAACATCTGGAACTGGGCACTAGGCTGGGAATGACCATGAGTACAGTAGAGTATCTTTGATCTAGTGTTTGGCACCAGGCTTGTTGTGAATAATAGATTTTTTTCCAGATAATGGAAATTCCTGGTAATGGGAATTTTCTGTTTCCTCTTTGTCCAGCTCTGCTCCAGGCTCCTGCTCCTGCTACTCAGGCCGATACAGTAAGGAGCGGTAGGAAGAGCTGTGTTAGTGCCGGGCGCACCCGCGTTTGCCGGACGCACAGTCCTGCTCACCTACCGCTCGATCCTGTATGTAAATAGCTTGCAAATGCAAGCCACGTCCAAGAAGCGTCCGTGAAGCGTTAGGCCCACGCAACCCATTTTACTGTATAGGCGCTTTATACAGCGCCTATACAGTATCCTGGGTGCGCTGGTACCTGTCATTTCAAATGACATTTGAAATGACAGGTACCAGGAAGTGGATCCCAACTTTAACTAAAGAAAACCTAAAAACCTAAAATCCCCTCCTCCCGAAGCGACTGGACATGTAAAATATGTAAAACCTAAAATCCCCTCCTCCCGAAGCGACTCGACATGTAAAATATGTGAATAAGTGTAACCAACTTATGTTTTGTTTCTTTTTCAGCCCTTTCAGCCTTCTTGCCGTCCTCTGGAGGGGGCAGCCGGTGGCGAAAGCGGCTTCCAGTGGCCCCCGCCGGCGAAGACGGACAAATGCATGCCCGTAGTGCATGGGCGCTCAAGCCAATGAAAGCACATGGACGGGCGTGCGTGACGTACACCGTGACGAAGCGAAGCGCATGACGTCATGGCGTACGCTTTGCTGGCTAGAGCGAGCGAAGCGTACACCGTGACGTCATGCGCTTCGCTGGCTAGAGCGCCCAAATTGACGGGCGCTCAAGCCAATGAAAGCTCATGAACGCGCTTGCGTGACGTCACGGCGTACGTCACGCACGCCCGTCCATGTGCTTTCATTGGCTTGAGCACCCATGCACTACGTGCGTGCGTTCGTCCGTCTTCGCCGGCGGGGGCTGCTGGAAGCCGCTTTCGCCGCCGGGTGCCCCCGCCGGCTGCCCCCTCCGGAGGATGGCAGAGAAGGCTGAAAGGGCTGAAAAAGAAACAAAAATTAAGTTGGTTACACTTATTCACATATTTTACATGTTGAGTCGCTTCGGGAGGAGGGGATTTTAGGTTTTTAGGTTTCCTTTTGGGGGAAAGTTTGCCGTCTACCCTTACCCCTGCCTCTAACGCAGGGGTAGGGGTAGGCGGTAAATTAGCAGGTTAAACGCGCGGCTAAACTGCAGGTTAAAAAGGCGATAGTCGGGGCGCGCGTTACTGAATGGGGGGGAATAGCTAATCCGATCGTTTACATCTCATATACATGCCGCAGGCGGAAGGGGTTACTCGTTGATTTAAAGAGGCGGAAAGAATCTGTTAAAGGGGATAGTGAATCGCGGGTTGGACTAACGCAGCCAAATTGTGAGTAGAAGGCGGGTTAGAAGCAGGGTAACCGCGGCCGCACTTTACTGTATTGACCTATTTGTTAGTGCACCCATTGCTATTAACCAAAGGATTATGGCAGATGTTCTCATCAATGCCATTGTGAAAGCATCATAGACAGACCAGATGTTCCCCACACTCTTTTCCTGAGATCTCCTGATGAACAAAACCTCCTTGCATCTCTTGAGAAAGATGCTCAGAAAATGTCTTTGCCCCTGTCAGAATACAGTGCAAATAGTTACTACTTGACCATGACAATCTGATAGGACACTATAGTGGTGTTTAACATAACATTCCTCCTGCTAAGGTCCAACTTTTGAAACTCAGAAATCGCTGTGAAAAACAATCAGCATTAGCACTGTGAAGAACATGTGCAGTCTCTTCACAGACAAAAAAAACAAACCACTGAGGAAATCAACATGGTGGTGGCTGCAGGGGAAGATCCTCGCATGCCCAGAAACAGCTGTGGAAATGCTCCACATCAGCCCCCATAGGATGACGATGTCACCCAATTGTGTAGCTGATGGTCCTGCTTGCCTCTAAGAGCACATCAGCATTACTGGTCACAGCCACGGACCACCTTCCCCCCAACCTCCAAACAGAGCTTTCAGCAGCTGCATGAAGTGCCTCCCTATCCTGGCATGAGCCACACGTTGTGATGGGCAAAGGAGCATGTCAGATCCGCTGGCATCACTTGCTTCCTTGGGGGCGATCAGGAGGGAATCACTCCTGCCTCTCATCTACCCCTTTCACTAAGGGGAGGGGGATCGGGAGGCTTGGAGATCGCCCCTCAAAACTCTTCAGGGGAGAGAGGGATGGCCATCGGGGCACGAAGCCCTTTTAAAACCTCGGGGGATTTCTTCAGCCCCGGGGACGGGCTATGCTTATGCCAGTCCCAGAAGAGCGTATGCCTGAGGAAACGTCCTTTGAGTTATGAATAGTCATTTATGAAGAAGGAGGAGTACTTGGGACCAGATATCAGATACACCCCTTCCAGGGGTTCGGCTTCCTCCTCAGAGATGTCCATGTCCCCATAGGTGGGGCTTCTGGGTAGTGGAAGCCTGTGCCTAGGTCTTGAAGGGCCTGGGGCATGAGGGTCTTCCGGTGGAGCATGTGGCTAGTCAGCCAGAGGTTCAGTTTGCATCTAAACAAAGGCGTGAATCCCCTTGAAGAACTCCACCCATGAGATCGATGCTGGGTCCAAGCTGAGGGGCGCTGGTTCCTTGGGGGTCCCCGTCTGTGGGGAGGTCTCCCTGGGATCTGCTAGGTCCGGAGTACCCCCTGAGGAGCTAGAACTCGGCCCTGGGTGGGACTGGTCCTGAACTGGATCTCCCAGGGCCTCCTCACACTGCGTGCACAGGGCGTCGGCCTCCTCGCTTTGTGCGGCTCTGATGTGGAATGCTGGGCAGAGGCCTTGAGCCTTTATCCCTGTTTCTGGTGGTGCCTTGGCTGACGGCACGTAAATTCTTATGCACTCCGGTGCGCTTAAGATGAGCGTGTAAGTTGTGCACGCAGCTGTGCGTCCAGCCGTAGATATGCGCCCGGCTCTGTGCGTGCAACTTATGCGTGCAAGGTTTTATGTGCATGTAAGTCTATGTGCACAAGTGCTTTGTGCACATAGCTCAGAATTGTGCGCTCGGGCCGAACGGCGCGGCGAGTAGGGCCAAGATGGCGACAGTGAGCACACGGGCAATATGGCGACCCCCTCGGAGAGTCTCCACGTGGGTAGACTCTTGGAATAGCCGGGGCCTGGCCCTGCTAGGGCAGATCAACCCGGTGGCGCTGGTCCCGGCTGGTGACCTGTGCTCTAACTCGATCCTCGGAGATCGGATTCAAGCAGAGGATTTCTACCTTACCTTGTCTTCGGCGCTTCCCGGTTTCGTCTCGGGCGGTCTCCGGCTGCGGGGAGAGAGGGCAAATACCTTTACCGCCACGCTCGAGGGTGTACCCGCTGCCTCTCAGCCGCGCCCGAGGATCGGGGGCTAGGTCCTCGCCGTGATTTGGCCGCCGGACTGAGGCTTACCTCCAAGGGATGACGTAAATCACCTCAGGAATCTCGACTGGGAGAGGGACCCTAGGGTATCACCGCAGGAGAGCGGGGCTCGTCTTCAGGTAGGTTTTCTTCTTTAAATTTTGGGTTTTCTTCATTGAGTTTGGTTCTAACGCTGTGAGAGCGTGCAGATAGTCCCTAACTGCTATGGAGATGGAAAATACTGAAGAGCTGCACTTCCTGCAGGGGTATATGTACTAGGGGCTGACGTCAGATTGAAATCTAATCCGTCTCCAACTGCTAGCACGAGTACACTATACCCATTAGTCCTGAGTCCATTTGCTACATGCTAGGAAATTGCACGTTAGTTGGATATGAATAAACTGGTTCTTAATGAGAATAAAGCTGAGTGGATGTTTATTTGTGGTTCTGATAAGGCACAACATAATTTGAAGATCAAGATTAAGGAGGTTTTGTTAGAGAATGTGTCCTGTGTGAGGAATTTGGGGGGCAGTGATGGATTATGATTCCCATATTCTGAATATGGTTAAGAGGGCTTATTTTAAGCATCGTCCACTACGGAAATTACGGGCTTTGTTGAGTTTTTCAGTTTTATGCACAGTTTTGCAGTCGTTAGTGCTGCCAGTTTTATATTATTGCAATGGATTATTGATTGGGCTCCCATGGAAGAAGATTCAGCCTGTTCAGGTGATTCAGAATAGGGCTGCAAGACTGATCTTTTCGTGCCCTCGAAAGAGAGTGCTGCGCCCCTTTTACGCCAGCTTAATTGGCTCCCTATTAAGGAGCGATCTCAGTTTAAAATCATAATTCTAATGTTTAAAATTGCCCAGGGGGAGGGGACAAAATATTTAAAGACAGTGGTCTCCAGTTATCTTATTAGATGCAAGCTTTGTTTGAGGGCAGGGGCTTTGTTTCTAGAGCCTACCTCGGAGGAGAGCCTTTTCAGTGGAAGGACCTGAAACATGTAATGCTGCTTCTCTGGATATTAGATTAGAGCTAAATTTTCTGGCCTTCCGTAAGAAGGTCAAGGCACGGCAGTTTCTTTAGGTACTGCTACAGCAAAGAGGTGGGAGATGCACTCAGGCATTCAATTTAATTGTTATTCTGATTTGTATGTTTTTATTTTTCAGTTATTGTATTTTATTTTTTTATTTTATGATTTATGTTTTATTTTCTTATTGCATGTGACATGAAGGTTGTTTTTATGTACTTTGTATTGTCTGTACCTGCAAGGGCAGTATATAAGAAGTTTTGAAATAAATAAAATAAACAGAAACTTTTTGCAATTAGTTGTTGCAGCAGGACCATAAATCTGACAAGTATAGTCAAAGACACGTATCACATCAGAAGAGCTCTCCATATCTTCTTCCAAAGAACTTCCTCCCAGGCATCAGAAAAGATTGATCTTGGGCTTATATCTAATTGTTATATCTTAACATGATTTTACACAGATGGCTTAGTGCCAAATACAATTCTAATGACTTTTATCATATATGCTGTCATATGGCTGTTAACCTGTTTTTCTGGATAGAGAATGACAAGATTGCATCATCCCTCAAAATCTAGGGAATTTAAATCTCCATGTTCATGCCTACTTAACGAAATCTTTTAGTGCTGCAGTACAATTGTGTTCGTGTAGGTGGATTTTAGGCTTTGACATTTGACTAATGCGCACTGCCATTTATGTACACTGAATTATTGCAGTCTGAGGCCACTCCAGCCCTGCAAGCCATTACTCACAAGGTTAAACATGACGCCGTGGGAGGGAGTGATAACGTACTGTTGCACGCCACGTTACCCACCTAACTTCTGATGGAGTTTCGCTTCCCCTGTCCTTATTTCACCACCTGTCCGTACCAGATATTAAACTTAAAATGCAGTACCCAGAAAATCATTTTTCAAAAATCAAATGGAGAGATACTAAGCATAGCTGGTATTCAGGAATTTCCATGTCACACTCAGATCTTTTGGGAAATCCTTGGCATGTCATGTTTCTCTCATTACTCTGAGTTCTTCCTAGAATGCATCGCGTTTTCCCAAAATGGCAGGTAATAAATCCGAGTAGTAAAGAAATAAAGAAGAGATGGTAGATAATGCTTAGCTGGCCCATCCAGTCTTCCCAGTTGTTCCAGTGCACGCGGCTTTGGTGAAGGCTATGCCCCAGATCTCAGCCAGCATGCTTGAAGGCTATTGCTTCCCATCCGAGTCAGTTTGGTTGCGTTCTATCTTTGGTTCTCTACCCTCCTCGGTTCATTAAGCACACAAGTTCCCATGCTGAAACCAACGCCCGCCTTCTCTTCCCCACCTTTAGTCAACCAATTAAACCTATTCCTGCCATTGCCCTCTGTCTCCGTGCCAAGCCTGTGTAAACGCCGTCTCAGCACTGGTTTCCAATGCCTCTGCCGGTACAGGCACTGGTACTCACCGAGCCCAACTCTACAGCAGCCTGCGCTTTGAAAAGTAGCGGGACCACGCGGACCTTCACGCAGCACATGCACGCGCGCGCACGCCGCTAGAAAGCAAACAAACGTGCTCGTGCCCCAGCTTTGCTCCCCCGGGAACGCTTCCACGCGTACCTTCCCATGTACAACCCCCAGGGGATGCTTCTAAAAGTCCATTTACATGTGGAACGGCTTTGGAAAATCCACCGCATTGACTTTCTAAAAGCCTTTTTCTGTTTTCCTTGCTGCATTTTGAAAAAGCTGGATTTCAAGATGCCTTGAATTCATCTGAAAACACACACGCACACCCGCATCTGATGCCCAGAAAGTCCGTGCATTTCTCTTTTACTATGTTTACCTTTATTTATTTAACTCAACTTACACATCCCCGTCCTACACACTCAGAGCGATTTACAATACAGCAATCTTAAAATGACATAAATACATGAATCAAAGAATTCAAATGAAATGACATAGACCCTAGAGAAGCCTGACCAGGAGATGACCTGCCAATAGTGGATATGAAATGTACATTGTAGCTATAGAGATGTGTGAATTGTTCACTAAACCTGGAAAATGTGTGACTTTGCTCATCAAACCTTTTTTGGAAAGAGATTCAGAAATGAGAATTTACAAAAATCCAAAGCTAGTTTTGTTAGATTTATTTATTTTCAGACATTTTGGATTTCCTTTGAATGTCACCAGGGTCTGCCAGGGAAAATTACATGGCTTCCCTTTAGCAGATTTAGGTAAAATCCAAAAATTCCATTTAACGCAATCAAGCCAGACTAAAATCCAGCACCGTGGCCATGTCGAAGTCCATATTCAGAAGCATTTAGCCAGCCAATGGAGAAGGTAACCAGCTAAATGAAAATGTGGACACTAATCCTGCGCATGGCTAATAAGATGGCCGGCTAGAATTTAGCCGGATAAGTTAGGGGCATTCCGGGGGCATAACTGGGAGGAGTTAAGCTAGCCGGCCTGTAGTTTCCATCCTCCTCTTTGCTGTCACTCTCATGAAGCAGGACCACCACTGCTCTTCTCCAGTCCCACGGTACCTCTCCTGATTCCAGGGATCTTTTGAAGAGGTCCTTCAGCGGACCCACTAGCACATCTCTGAGCTCCCTCAGTATCCTGGGATGAACCTCATCTGACCCCATGGCCTTGTCCACTTTCAGTTTGCCTATGTCCTCCCATACATTCTCTTCTATAAACGAAATTTTGTCTACTCCATCCCTATCTACGGTCTTCTTAACCAGTAAAAGTCCTTCTCCAGGGTCTTCTTTAGTGAGTACCAAACTGAAGTATTTATTTAATATTTCTGCCATTTCTTCGTTACTCTCCCCACATTGCTCCTTGTCACCTTTCAATGTCACTATACTTCAGGCCTTCCTTCTTTCACTGGTATATCTGAAAAATGTTTTGTCTCCTTTCTTTACCTCTTTGGCCATCCTTTCTTCCACCCAACATTTTGCTTTCCCTATTTCTTTCTTCGTCTCCCTCAGTTTCAGCAGGCGTTCTTCCCTGTGATCCTTTTTTTGTGATCCTTTATACTTCTTGAACGCTCCTCTTTTTGCCAGTAATTTTTCAGCCACCAAATTGGTTTCCTTTTCCTCTTACTCTTGTAATAGCTCCTTTTAACTTATCCCACTGTTGTTCCGCCTCAGCCATTTTCTCCCAGTTTTCCAGTTTTCCAGTTCTTCCTCCAAGTACATCCTTTTTGCCGCGCCGACCTGCCTACCTGCCCTTCGGCCCAGGACCCTCCGGCCCACCCGACCGCCGGCACCACCACCGAGCCTCCGACCGGACCCCGGACCACGTGGAGAGGCCCCGACGCACTGCCGTTCCTCTCCCTGAGCTCTGACCGCCTCCTGCCTTCACCAGCCAATAGCAGGTCAGAGCTGCGCTGACATCAGCGCCTGGGAGGGGGGAAAGAAAGCCCTTTAAATTTGGGCTCCATCCCGCGGCTCGCTCCTTTTGCCGCGCCGACCTGCCCTTTGGCCCAGGACCCTCCGGCCCACCCGACCGCCGGCACCACCACCGAGCCTCCGACCGGACCCCGGACCACATGGAGAGGCCCCGACGCACTGCCGTTCCTCTCCCTGAGCTCTGACCGCCTCCTGCCTTCACCAGCCAATAGCAGGTCAGAGCTGCACTGACATCAGCGCCTGGGAGGGGGGAAAGAAAGCCCTTTAAATTTGGGCTCCATCCCGCGGCGTCGCGCGCACGAAGGAGCGCGAACAAAGGGGCCTGCCCCTTTGTTTCGCCCCTTCGTATCGCCCCTCGCTCACCCCGAGCAGCTCCTCACGATACCTCCCAAATTGTATCCAGCAACCTGTCTAATGCCAACAGCACCCCGTCAAGAACCGCGCTCCTATCACATTGAAGACAAGATTCAGCCCCAAGAGAACCACGATCCCTAAAGACAGCAAATAGACCGATCACAAATCTCCAATCTCCTTCTGATAAATCTTCCAACACACTGTACTCTAACATCAAGCGTATCATACTTAAGTGTGTCTCCATCATATGTCTTTCTCGGTTAATTCACGTTAACAGCATCTGCATCTCATAATCTACCCTGTTCAATTGCATTTCTCTGTTTCAACTGCATTGCTCTGTTTAATTGCATTGCTCTGTTCAATCGCATTTCCCTGTTCAATTGCACTTCTCTGCTTCAATCGCACCACGAATCCCAACATCCCTACTCACATTGACCTGTATGCATCTCACAATTTATCTTTCTTCCCAATACACCTCTACTAGCCCTCCACCTAACAATGCCTCCACACGCTTACCTCTGTTCCCCCAACTATCTACCCAGACACCCCTCAAAACTATCCCTCCCCCCCTACAGCCCCCACAACCCTCAAAAAAGGCGTCTGACCCCCATCCCCATTTCTCCCCCCTCGCAAGCCCTCACCCTCTCCATCATCTCTCTAATACTCATCAACGCCCAATCCCTGAAACAAAAAACACACCTTCTCCATGATATTTTAACTGACTCCAAACCAGAAATCTTTGCAGTAACTGAAACCTGGTTTAAACCTTGTGACACCCCCCTCATTAACCAACTGACCTCTGAAACCTATGACATTTTCTCTATCCCCCGCAAAAAGAAAAGAGGAGGGGGCCTACTCCTCATAGCAAAAAGGGAACTCAAGCTCACCTCACAAACCTGCAATATTCCCAACCAATACGAAGTAGGATTCTTCAAATCACAATCTCTACAAATCTGCCTTATCTATACCCCTCCCGGGCTACTAGAAAAAGACCCCTCCCCCCTCATTGAATTCCTCACCAGCGCCCTTGGCGATTTTAACCTCCATGTCGATTCCACTCCACAATCCCCTTCATGCGAAGCCTTCATCTCATCCTTAGACGCAATGGGTTTCACCCAACTCATTCACTCCCCAACGCACAAAGCCGGTCACACCCTTGACCTCATTTTCACTAACTCACTCATCAACGTCATCCACTCCCCCACATGCCTCCCTGTCCCCTGGTCTGACCACTCCATTATCAATACAACCCTTTCTCCACAAACCCCTTCCACCCCCTCTCCTTCTCAGCCTAAATCCTTCCAATTTCGTAAAACCTGCCCCCTAGACACCCTTGCAACGGCTTGCTCCAACATCCCTACTCACATTGACCTAGAGACAGCAGATAGTGCTATATCCTCCTGGGCAGAAATTACCCAAAAGATTGCTAACAACTTATGTCCAATCATTCAAAAAACAATTACACAAACCAAATCACCCAAAAAACCCTGGTACACCCATGCACTCAAAACCCAAAAAATCCAGCTTAGAGCAGCTGAAAGACACTGGCGCAAACACCCCACCCCTGCCTCAAAAACCATCTATTACCAACTCATGCATGCATATAGAAACGCCATTCAAACAACAAAAAAAGAATACTATGCCAAGAAAATTCACCACCTCCAATTCAACCCAAAGGCACTATTTACCCTTGTCTCTAATCTCACCAAATCCAATGTGTCCACACCCCAAATCCCCTCCACACAGACACGATGCAATGAAATTGCCCATTTCTTTAAGAACAAAATATCCAACATCACTGCCAAGTTTACCCCTAACACCAAAACCCCCTCCAACACCAACAGCATAATCCCCCCCCACCCCTCACACACCCACCATTCTCTCTTCTTTTGAACCCTCCTCAACTCTAGAAATAGAGAACATTCTAAAAAAGATGAGACCTTCCTCCCACCCCTCGGAAACCATCCCTACCAAACTTCTACTCGCTATCCCTAAAGCAATAGCCTCTCCTCTCTCCAAAATCGTTAACTGCTCCCTGGAACACAGCCTAGTCCCTAACTCCCTGAAACAAGCTGTGGTCAAACCCATCCTAAAAAAACCCTCCCTTGATCCCTCCAATTTATCTAACCTCCGTCCCATCTCCAATCTCCCTTTCCTCTCCAAAGTCATTGAGAAACTAGTAAACTCCCGCCTCTCTGAACACCTAGAACAATCCAACATACTCCGTCCAACACAATATGGTTTCCGAAAACACCTCAGTACAGAATCCCTACTCCTCTCCCTTACAGACACCATCATCAAAGGAATGGATGCTGGTAACTCCTATCTCATTGCCATGCTAGATATTTCCGCCGCTTTTGATACCGTAAATCATAACATCCTCATTAACACCCTCATTAACCTAGGAATCTCAGGTACTGCTCTTTCATGGATAAAGTCCTTCCTCCAAAACCGTACTTACACAGTCCTCACCGACAACTTTACATCCCCCCCTGTTAATCTCGACTGTGGCGTTCCCCAAGGATCCTCCCTCTCTTCCACCCTATTTAATATCTATATGCTCCCTCTTACAAACCTCCTCTCCAACCTTGGGATTACACACTTCATCTATGCGGATGATGTGCAAATCCTCATCCCCTTCACTAACTCTGTACTCACCGCACTCCAAAACTGGAGCACCATTCTCACCTCCATAAACCAGCTCCTCACTGACATGCACCTAGCCCTCAATCCGCAAAAAACTGAACTCCTCCTCATCTCCTCTAGACATGCATCCATACCCATTCCCTCCACTCCCCACCCCCCCCAACTTCCTCTCTGACACAAGAAACCTCGGTGTTATCCTTGATAATCAACTAACCTTCAAACCATATATCAAATCTATCCTCAGCAGCTGCTATTTCAAACTCCAAACTCTCAAAAAACTCAAACCCCTTCTCTACTTCTCCGATTTTCGTACTATACTCCAATCTATAATTTTTTCAAAAATTGATTACTGTAACGCTCTTCTACTTGGACTCCCTGCTACCCACATCAAACCCCTACAACTCCTTCAAAACGCCACTGCACGCATCCTCACTAATGCCAACAAGAAAGACCACATCACTCCCACCCTCATTGATCTTCACTGGCTCCCCATACACTCACGAATCATTTACAAGACCCTCACCCTCATCCACAAAAGTATTACTAACGAACATTACAATTGGATAAACCCACCTTTCCTCCCTCGTACCTCCACAAGACCCACCCGTTCCTCCCTCCGTGGAACTCTTATTCCTCCTTCCATAAAATCCACAAGACTCATCTCCACCACCAATAGAGCCCTTTCCCTCGCAGGCCCCTCCCTTTGGAACTCTATGCCTCTTGACCTTCGTACCGAAACCTCCACATCCACTTTCAAAAAGAAACTCAAAACCTGGCTCTTCCGCCAAGCTTACCCCCAATCAGCTTCCTCACCTTCCAATAACCTTACCCGTCCATCTTCTCTCACTAACACCCCCCATCATGACCCACACCCCACACCTACCCCTCAAACTAATTAAGGAATTACAAACCTCTCACTTAACTTCCTGCTTTTAAAACATGTTACTTAGTACAAGTCACACTTATCACCTCACCCCAATGACTTTTGTTTTCACGTCTATACAACTTTGTATAAAACCATTATACATATCAATTTATTGCTTGAATCCCTTGTACATATCTTATCCCCATGTGTCTGTCCTCACCCTCCCCCCTCCCCCCCCCCTTTGTCATGACTACCCCTACCCCTCCCTCCCTAAGTTATTTAGTTTCTTGCTCTGTTTCTGCATTAGTTTCTTGCTCTGTTACTGCATTTATGTTACATACTGTTATTTGTAAAGGCTTCTGCCTATATATCTTATGGTTGTAAGTTACTTGTAAACCGGCACGATGTGCAAACGGCTGTCGGTATATAAAATTAAATAAATAAATAAATAAATAAATTTTGACAAAGTCAAAACTCAGGTATTCATGTGACTTCTCTGTATCCTATTTGTGATATCAAACCATACCGTCTGAAGATCACTGGTGCTCAGTGGGCACCTACATGGACATTAGAGACATTATCACTGTTAGTGAGAACCAGATCGAGTATCACACCCTCTCTTGTGGATTCCATTACCATTTGTTTGAGCAGAGCATCCACGATCTCTCTACTTCTTGTAGATTCCACAGAAGGGATTCTCCAATCCACATCCGATAAATTAAAATCTCCAATGACTCCAACACTTCTCCCTTCATTCCCCACCTATTGGATGTCCTTGACCAGATCTCTGTCCAGTTCTTCTGTTTGAGTCGGTGGCCTGTAGATCACGCTGATGTAAATGGAAGCACTGTCTTCTTTTTTTTTTTTTAGGACAATCCACAATGCTTCTTCTCTACCCCACATCCCTTGCAATTTAGTTGCTTGGCTATTGATACCAGACATACATCCAGAGGGAAGCATAACCACCGCTGGAACCACCGTTACAGTGTGCTGATAGCATGTCAGTGACAGTTCTGTACTTCGTTTTCTTTATGGATCTTCATTTTCGCTTTTTATTGTTCTTTATTTTTTTTCGGGAATTTATCAGCGTTTTTTTTTTTTTTTTTTATAACAAGAAGAAAAACAGGAGAAAATCAGTTGAAAAAAAATTATTAATTATTATCCCAGGTAAATATCGGAGTTTATTTTGGTGGACAAGAGCCAGGACAATAAAAAGTATTAAGCAGATTTTCCCACCAACCTACTTAGCAGCATCCTCATCTCTCTCCCCTTCCCATGCCAGGCATTTTCTTCTCTCTCACCCACCTCTCTGCCAAGAATCTCTCTCTCTTACCCCCCTCCCCCACCCCCCAATGCAACCACATTCATCCTTACTGGGTGGCTCCAGGCTTCTCCTCTCTCCCTCGGCAGCAGCTTACTGAGGCTCCCATGCTCCTCTGCACTGCACTTCTGCTTTGGTTCAGGGCCAGGGAGCCTGCCGGGAAGTGCTTCTGGTGGACAGGGCCTCCTTCAAATGCATTCATGGCATCAGACAGCAGGAGCTTTGGCTGCTTGGGGGGTGAGGAGGTGAGATTTGAAACACGGCATGGGTGGCCCTGGAGGGTGAGCGTTTTCCCTGGTGGGGAATGGACCACGAAACACAGCATGCACTTTGGCCCACACTGGCCTCCAGCAATGGCTCGAGGCCTTGAAACGCTGCATCTGAAGCTCTGGAGCAGCTTTTTATTCAGCCTAAAATGAGGGTGCATATCAGTGTAACCCATTTTTCTGGGATAAATTGCATCCCAAAGAGCCATAAAAACATTTCTTTAATGGGGCTAGCTCCTCAGTCTCTTTTCCCCCTCTTCCTGACCCAAAAGATAGGCTCTTGCTCTTGGGGGAAAGGATATGTCTTAAGGCCCAAGGCAAGTGTATCTTCCTCCATGAGTTCTGCCCCACCTCTTTGGGAAGATACCATTACAGACCAGGTAGGACTCGCTGGATGGGTGTTCAAATAATATTTTACTATGATTGCTAGTAAGGCAATCAAAATGTATAAATAACATAATGTCCACATACATCCAGGTTTAGTGATGGCTAGAGAATTCATTCTGTTATTTGTTTCTCTTGCTGTGTAAGTGTCCCGCAGTGTAGGGTGTTGAGATTTTATTATTCTCCATTGGGGAAGAATGGATATCCCAACATGGCTGGGAAGTCATAACAGTGGGTAAGGTCCCGGGTTCCCACAGGACTTGAGGTCCACTGTGCAAGTCCCAATCTCCAGCCTGGCTGCTGTCCTGCATCCCGGGGTGGAAACTCTAGTTGGAGGCCTCCAGGTGTCTGTCTTCTCTTTTCTCTAACTTGGATGTCAGGGACCTTCCAAGGGGGAAGGTCTGCTCTGGAAGCAGATCTTAACTTCCAGTCCTGGGCAAGGAAGGGGGCAGAAAAATATCTCCTTCCCAAAATGATGGCAAAGCTCAACCTTAGCAAAAAATACTGAAACCTTTATGTGGTCACTGCAACCTCCTCTTAGCTGGGCGAGAAGATGTACGGCCTCCTCCTGCACTCTTGGAGAGGGGTTTCTGTCTCCCAGAAGGTAGAAGTCAAATTATACAAAAATCACTAAACTCAGCAAAAAGTAAAAACCTCTCTCTGTCTTCCTTCCCTCCGGTCTTTATTACAAAGACCTGGCAGGGCAGTGACTCTCCCTCTCTGTGCTAGACTGAGGATCTAACTTGGAGAATACACACAAAGCACTTCTTCTCTCTTCAAAATGAAAACTACATTGCATCACTATACCTTAGACTCGCCCCGCTTTCTGGAATGAGATTATACCACGCAGCCAGCCTCAGGGGGAGGTGCTGTAAGGGATGTTATATCCCTTCTAGCTCACTAACTGTAAGGGCAGGGTTCTAGGGCCATCTAGTGGAGACCTATGGGTCTCTACATCAGTTTAAACCGATAGTCACCTTTAGAAAAATCTGAGAATTTATTGGTGAAAATTGGTTTAAACTGAAAACAAATGACCCTAGTTATTGCTTATCCTATTGCATAATAAGGTTTGTAAAGTCATGAATAAGACTCCGAATCCAGTGGAGTAGAAATTTCAAATGTAACCCCCTCTCTCAGGGCACTCCGTGAGACCAGAAAAGGAGATATTTATGGATGTTGCAGTGTAAGAGAAAAACTCGGATAAAGAATCTTCTTGTTGGGGGCATCTCGATGCTATAAAGCCCAAGGAAATCACGAACAGTCAATAAAAGAAAACTCGTCACAAAGACGTGACGTTCCTAAACAGTTTACTGAAGAAGAATAAAGTAATAGAATACTAAAAAAAAAAAATGCAGTTTGGACTTTTGGATTCTCCCCAAAGTTACAGTTCACAATCCAACAAGAAAAAGATTTTAAAAAATACAAAGCAATGATGTCCTTTACAGCCTATCTTGCCTCCAAGGCCCTCCCAGAAAAATTGCTGACTCTGTTGTCCCAATCAGATTCCTCGGGTAACTGAAAGAGCTACAGTCCTTCAATAAATGCTCCCGTCTCTTCTTGAGATGGTCTCCTTCCAAAGGCTGCATCCTCAGAGTCCTCCCCGCAATGAGGGGCTCTCAGGTGGATTTCGAGCCCCTCATTAGAAATCCTTGAACAAGGAAGATTTTGCAGCCAGTTGAACTTTCCTCCCATGGTAGAAAAAAGCCAGGGTAAACTCTCCCCTCGCCCACAAAAGGATTGGAAACAGGCCCACTCTGTCTTTGTGAAATGACAAGCAGCCTTCCCATTGGGAAAAAAAAAGTGAGAAGTTGGAGCAGACTTGCATCCTCTCTCTTACCTCTCCAATACATTGAACTATTCCAGACTCTGCTCAGATTCCTGGGGGATGGACCATGACACTCACTCCGTATCTCCTAATAAAGAAAAGCAGGGGCCTCCAAGGTCGGCAGGGCCAGGGGCCAGCAGTGGTGCAGAGTACGAATTGTGTCACCAATGTGAAGAAGGAGAAAAAAAAACCCCAGTAAAACAGGTATGAATAGTGATGCTTTCTGGAATATTAGGTGCATAATATAATAACGCTGCTGGAGTTTTCCAATGATCGAGCTTTGCTATCCAATCTAAACCAAAGGGGCTGGAAAGCACAGTGGGCAACTAAAAGCAACACACGGAGCAACATTTGCTAATCACAGCACAGACCACCATCTTACAGTCTTCTTAATAATGGACTAATGAGAATACTCAGTGGGAGTTTTATTCAGACCTGTCTTCGGGAACAAATAGCCAATCAGTTCTAAATGGACAACACAATGGGAGCCACTCTACCCACCTCTCATTTTGTTGACCTTTTCATGGTTGATTAGGCTGCAAAGAAAAGGTTTTCAGTTTCAAAGATTTATCATATTTCCTTCTTTAAAAAAAAAACCAACAAAACAGGCTTCCTGCTCCAATGTTACATTAAATTCAACAGCAGAACTGGTTCTGAGGCCTACATGAATTCATCTTAAGTCAAAACCATGCTCTGGTTTCTATTTTGTATTGCTTAATACGACTTCCCTATGTCATCGTTTATGCTGCATTCTGATGGGGGTGTGCAGGCCAAAAAATGGGGCGTTTTATTTCATTTGGAGTCCAAATTTCAAGTCGTTTACGGAGTTTTTCAGGATTTTTCTTCTTTTTTTAGGTTTTAGAAAATTGTGCATGTGCTATTTATAAACAGCTTGCACTATTCATAAATAATATGCACTATTTGCAAATAGCATGCACTATTCAGAAATAGTGTGGTCTAAAAATAGAAAGTAAAACATGAAATACTTTTGCATGCTCAGTTTAGTAACATTTTGCCTAGCATTAACAAGCTATTTAGCAATTAGGAGGATAATATTTTCGAATTAGCCTGCATGTTTAAAATATGCGCATGCTGTGGCTTCTTCATTTTTAGTTGGGGACACAGCAAAGCTTAGTACATTGCATGTTAAGAGGCATTTTAGCACGTGCAGTAAACATTTGTATGTGCGCCCACTGATAAAATGTTAGCGTGGTTTTTAGTACATAGGCATGGCACAAGTCCTACCGCAACTGTTACGCTACAAAAGCTGAAGGGTGTGAGCATGATTTTCTCAGCTTTCAAATTCAGCAGCAAGGAAAGAAGAGAGGCACGTCACAGGGAAGAAAATAATACATTTAATGAAACAAATGTAATTACTTTCCCAGGAAAGCAGTACAGAATCTTTAAGCAATTAGCAATATAACCCACAGCAAGTTAAGTGGATTTCAACCAATAACTGAAAGCAGCCACTTTAATAGTTTTGTCAATTGAGATCTAATTTATACGCCTAGGAAAAATGTAAGTGTCAATTAGATGCCTAAAATTAGCTAATGGGATGCAACATTAATAAACACAAGAATATAAGTAATTAGATTTGTATTTAATTTTCAATTCTGGCCAGATTCTAGCACAAAAACTATAAGATCCATAAATACATATTGTCAGGCTTCAGTGTTCTCTGGATTACTAATTATCAGGCCTCGGAAATCAATTTTGCACTAGATATTCCCTCCAAAGCCCAGACCTGGCATGGATTTTTCTCTCAGAGCGTGAAAGCTCTTCTTCGAACCTGATTGGAGCCATTCCTACCTGCACATGATGACCAGCGCTAAAATTGTTGCACTACAAAAAAAAACCAGTTAATTCTCTGCAATGTTCCTTGAAGGAAAGCTGTCTCTAAGTACAACTTTGAAAAGAGCCGTCTTACGGGCCACTAAAGTCTAAGCCGCGCCCTCTGTGTATCGTGCGGCATCTGGAAAAGTACACGGCAGCACGCGGGACGCCTGATTTCTTGTCGTCATCACGTCTGGGATTCCAGCGAGCGGGAGGATCCCCTTGCGATCAGGACTGCTCCCAGAGAAGGTGCAAAGGAGCTATGTATTTCCCCACGAATGACTTAGCCCTGAATGTTTGCCATGGGAACTTTTGAAAAGCATCCTGGCAGGAACATGTTTCTGTCTTTAAGAATATTTTTTAAATTCCTCCCCCTACTGGCAGGGGGAAAGAAGCAATAAAGGAGAGGTGATTATTATTAGAAAATGTTGGCCCCCCTTATCCCTGATTCTGACTCCTGAGGATTCGCTGTGTGAATGTGGCAATCTCACATGGCAACCTCACATTGCCAAGCAGAGGGGGTCATTAGACAAGAGATCACAGAGACAGACAGAGTGCATTAAAAAAAACAATGGAGTAAAGCATTTTATTTAGAACAAGAATCCATATTTCATTGTCTGAGGGTCTCAGGGAGGGTCGTTTGCAAAGGAACTTCTGTAGGAAAAGTAGTGCTTGGACCTCATGGATGGCCCTTTAGAAAATTGCGCAACAGAGATGCATTTAAAATTATAGCCGTGCACGCTGTACTCTTCTACTTCTATCCGCAGAGGTGAGCGATGTTCCAGGGAGTGAAGTTTGGGTAGCGCTGGGACTTTGTGATTTAAAAAAAAAAAAAATGCGCCCAAGTTCTCTCAGCAAAACTGTGTGCGCCAAAAAGCAAGTTACGCGCTCGCAAGTTCACCGGAATCTTTTTCGAGGCAAACTTTGAACATCGGTGTCACTTATGCACATATTTCCAATACATATCTGAAACAATTACCCCCTAAAGGAACAGATTTATTATACATGGGACCCGTCACTAACAGTTTTCCCCGAGTTTGAGATCATGGGCGGCAGGAGGGGTTTGGGGGGGTGGGTCTTGGTATCCTCCCCTGGCTGTAACCCTACCTTTTTGGAGGGAGTCTTCGGTGGGGTACAAAATCCCCTGGAGCATGGCCAGTGATTCAGTGGGTAACGAGACCCAGAGTGGGAGGCCGACAGAGATCCTGGAGCTGAAGGAAAGGAATGGCTGCGGGCCTGGATCAACAGTCGGGGCTTTTTGGAGTAGAGGGAAGAGATATTTTTGAGAAGATTGATTCAGTCTGGCGTGAGACGTGTTACCCCCAGGATCCTGAAAAGCTGCATCCAAGACGTCTTTGCCTAAGCGAACAGAGAAAGCAAAGGGCGAGAAGAAATCGGGATGTTTGACCAGGGAACTCAGGATCCATCCTCCCTTTGGAAATTCAGGGGAATCGGAGCTGGTTTCAGCAAGCTGAATTATGTTCAGCACCAAAGGACGCCAAAAATTTGCCTCCTGGAGAAAACATTAAAAAAAAAAAAAAGGAAATGAACGTGGCTTTGGCCAAATCTTGAGGTGGCCACTGAAATGCGACCGTGCAGAGCTCACGGGCAAAGGGCGGTGCTCAGGGGGGAGGGACAGGTATCAAAATGCGGACCGGAGCAACATTCGCTGGCCCGAACAGAAGCGAAAGCAGATTTTCCCCATCTCCTGCAAGCTGTGGCCTGTGAAGCTGCTGCAGCTGCTCCTGGGTGGGTTTAAGGGAAGCTTCCCTGCGTCTAAAGCAGATGGAGAAATTCAAAGAAAGATTGAGAATTTAGAAAACTATACACGTGCTTTGAATTTAAGGGTTATACATTTTCCTAAAATTGAAAAAATAAGTCCTGCAGAATTGTTTAGGTCTTATGTTATGCAAGTATTGAAACTACCAGAACAATGTTTGCCCACAATAACGAAAGCTTTCTTTTTGAATACAAAGGTGATAGCAAAAGATAGAGAAAAAGAGTTAAATCATGAGGAAGCTGAAGACAGGGATTTGAATGAGCGTGGAAAATCGTGGTATAATGTTAATAACTTTTGCATTTGTCTCAGACAGGGAGAATGTCCTAAAGTATTTTTTCAGGAATAGAGGAAAAACGTTTTACGGACAAAAGATTTGGATATATCCAGGTCTGGTTAGGTCCACACAAATTAGGAGAAAGAGATTTTTAGCTTTCAGGAAAAATGTAATTGATAGTGGGGGACAATTTTTCCTAAAATTTCCTTGCAAATGTGCTGTGAAATTTAAAGGGCAAAATTATCAGTTCACTAATCCTGAACATCTTAGATCTTTGTTGGGGATTGAAGAGCAGGCAGTAGGAAAGTAAAAAGGGGGTTAGCGCTCACTAGATATTAACAGTGCTTTTCTTATTTTTCCTCTTGATGTACAGAATATTATAAGTAATAGCATTTGAATATTTGTATATCTATGTTCTTCTTTTATTTTATTACAATATTCTGTATTAAATCTGAATGCAAGAAATTCTTGTCTGTTGTATATTATTTGAAAATTGATAAAGAATTAAAAAAAAAAAGAAGCAAAAAATAGAGCATATCATAGGTAAGTTTATTATTATTGTAAATAGACCATCTTATTTGTTTTCGGTGGTTAAGCAGCTAACATTCAGGTCGATACAGTAAAGTGGGGCCGCGGTTACCCCGCTCCTAACCCGCTTTCTACTCACTTTTTGGCCGCGTTAGTCCAACCCGCGATACACAATCCCCTTTAACCGATTCTTACCACCTCTTTACATCACCAGGTAACCCCTTCCGCCCGCGGCATGTATATTAGATGTAAACGATCGAATTAGCTATTCCCTCCCATACAGTAACGCGCGCCCCGACTATTGCTATTTTACCCTGCCGTTTTGCCACGCGTTTAACCTGCTAATTTACCGCCTACCCCTAGCCCTGCATTAGAGGCAGGGGTAAGGGTAGACGGCAAACTTTCCCCCAAAAGGAAACCTCTAAAAACCTAAAATCCCCTCCTCCCGAAGCAACTCGACATGTTACCAACTTACTTTTTGTTGCTTTCAGCCCCTTCAACCTTTTCTGCCGGCCTCCGGAGGGGGCAGCCGGCGGCGAAAGCAGCTTACAGCGGGCCCCCCCCCCCCCCCCCACCGCGCAGGTCCCGGTTCTCCTGGCTCAGCCCTCATCTGCTTAAGGAAGATTGTGAAGTCAGGTAAGAGCCCACTGTTCTGTGCCCTCTCCAGTCACGGCGCGAGCGGAGCGAAGCAAAGCGTACTTTCATTGGCTTGAGCGCCCGTCAATTTGGGCGCTCAAGCCAATGAAAGTACACTTTGCTTCGCTCCGCTCGCGCCGTGACTGGAGAGGGCACAGAACAGTGGGCTCTTACCTGACTTCACAATCTTCCTTAAGCAGATGAGGGCTGAGCCAGGAGAACCGGGACCTGCGCGGTGGGGGGGGGGGGGGGGGGGGGCCGCTGTAAGCTGCTTTCGCCGCCGGCTGCCCCCTCCGGAGGCCGGCAGAAAAGGTTGAAGGGGCTGAAAGCAACAAAAAGTAAGTTGGTAACATGTCGAGTTGCTTCGGGAGGAGGGGCTTTTAGGTTTTTAAGGTTTTCATGGGTTATAGTTGGGAACCACTTCCTGGTGCCTGTCATTTCAAATGTCATTTAAAATGACATTTGAAATGACAGGTACCAGCGCACCCAGGATACTGTATAGGCGCTGTATTAAGCGCCTATACAGTAAAATGGGTTGCGCGGGCCTAACACTTCCCAGACGCTTCTTGGACATGGCTTGCATTTGCAAGCTATTTAAATACAGTATTGAGCGATAGGTGAGCCAGACTGTGCGTGTGGCAAATGCGGGTACACCCGGCACTAACGCAGCTCTTCCTACCGCTCCTTATGTATCGGCCCGATTGAAGCCAAAGCTGAAAGATGAGACACTCCTCTCTTGTAATACTTTTGCAGACATTTTGTCTCATAAGATTGCAACAGTTCAGGCCTCATAAAGCTCCCATCAGATGCTACAGTCTGGAATTCTTGGGTGCAATCCCGTGAAGTTACTCAAAAGGAACTTGATTCTATAATTACATCTTGAAAGTCTACATCTTAACCCCCCTTGATCTATGTCCTTTTAACTTAGTAAAAAGATTAAAGGAGAACTCAGTTAAAATAATGCATCAAATAATTAACAAATCATTTGCTGAAGGATTTGTACCTTATCAATTAAAGAGGGCCACTTCTTAAAGATAATGCAAAGCCATCATGGGATGTTAAGCAAAGATCTTAGAAAAAATGTGCCTTATATCAACTAGATGAATATCTAAGAGAAAAAAGATGTCAGATGCAAACCAGTATGATTTTCACAAAGTACATAATACAGAAATGCTTCTACTCTCTTTATTTGAGACCTTGTTAAGAAGTGTTGACCGAGAAGAAACTGGTAGACTCGTACAATCTGATGTGTCAGCAGCATTTGATAGTGTTTGCCATGACATTCTGGTGTATCGAGTTTAGGCTGCTTAACTGGTTGAAGTCTTTTCTCTTGGGTAGAGAATGATGGGTACAATTAGGCGAGTTCTGAAATGGGCAGGTTCCTCAAGGCTCCTCCCTTTCTTCATTCCTATTTCATTTATACCTGGCCCCATTAGGTTTACTTCTACAAGCTCTTGGAGTATTTTATCTTATATATGCAGATGACATTCAGATATACATTCCCAGCAATAAGCCTAGGATTGTACCTATAGTACTGTTTCAAGAGTGTCTGGCTCATATTAAGTGGTGGTTAAGGAAGAATGGACTCGTTCTTAATGTTCACAGAACTCAAGGGTTATGGGTTGGCCAAGCTGGGGACTAGTAGGGATGTTAATTCAATAACTTATGAAGGTGATATTCTCCCATTGCATTCTGAGGTTTGCAGTCTTGGAGTTGTAGTGAATTCGGCTTTAAATATGATTCCTCATATTTGCCATCTATCCAAAATATGTTATTTTTTAAATTAAAGATGCTGAAGCCCTTGTGGCCATTGTTACCAATTACCTTGCTCAGAACTGTATTGAAGTCTCTTGTATTGGGACACATAGGCTTTTGTGTAACTTTATTACTAGGATTACCCAATAAGCTGATAAAGGTATTACAATTGCTGCAAAAGGCAGCAGACTGTATCTTGTGAGGGATAAGCCAATACGAACATCTCCAGCAACTACACGGGCTCTCAGAAAAGTATAGAATCAAATTTAGAATGTTAGCAATAATTCACAGTCTGCTTTTCTCAGAGGAATCTTCTTCATTAAAGTCCAAACCTAATTTTACGCTTTGCTGGGACTAATTTATTGCAGGTACTCCCATTAAAAGGTAATAGACTTGTGCAAACCCAGGGTGGAGCTTTTTCTATGGTGGCGCCAGTATTGTGGAATGCCATCCTGGAGCAGTTGTAGTGCAAGACTGATTCATGTGCATTTAGGAAACAGTTAAAGAATGTGTTGTTTCGGAACGCCTATGGAGATAATAGCTGCAAATGGTGAATATTTATGATCATGTCTTTTAGTGTATGTTTTATTTTATTTTATTTTATTGTCAGTGTTTTAGATTGAATGTATTTTATGTAATTATGTGTGTGATATGTAATCCATGCTGGATGGATATGTTATCTGGAAGCAGCGGAATAAACATTTTAAATAAATAAATAAAACTAGTAGTATCCTTCAACTTTTCCCCAAATTCTCATTCAACCTCTACTATTATTATTCATAAGCGGAGAGAGGGCTGTGCAGGATAGGATGGCACTGCTTACGTATTCGTTTAAGTGTGTATAGAAATTACTTTATTTATTTTATTTATTTATTTTAAAATGTTTATATACCGCTTTTACAATATAGATTAATCAAAACGTTTTATATATCATACATAATAGTAAAATAAATTCTCAAATAATATGGTATAAAAACTAATTTAACAAACAAAGCAAAAGAAAAATTTAAAAAACTACTAAAAAATAAATATTGAATTTAATCTAAATATTCAAGTACCAAACCACATAAAAGTAAGTCGCTTTTGGAAGGGGGGGATGCAGAGGATAATGAGAAATATGGATTTAAGTGTGTTCTGATACTGGAATCTTAAAGGCAATTTGAAATAAGTATGTTTTTAAAGGTTTCTTGAATTGTTGTGAATTTGTTATTTGACAAAGAAAGTTAGGCAGAGAATTCCAGATGGATGGGCCAGCAACAGAGAAGGCTCTTTTTCATGTAATGTCCAGCCTTGCAAGACGGACTGAAGGAATATCCAGCAAGTTGTTTGTTAAAGATCTGAAATGTTGTGACGGTTTATAAATTTGTAAAATGGAGCATAACCAAGTTGAGGATGGACTGAATATAAGTGAGTGAATTTTGGTCAATGCTTTATATTGAATTCTAAATTTTATGGGAAGCCAGTGAAAGGAAAAAAGTATTGGAGTTATATGGTTTCCTAAAGAGGTAGCAGATAGTATACGGGCAGCAGCATTCTGGACTAATTGCAGAGGACGAATAGCAGAATCAGGTAAGCCCAGATAGAGTGTGTTACAATAATCAAGTCCTGAAAACATGAGAGATTGAAGGACTGTATGAAAATCTTGATAAAATAGCAGGGAACGAAGTCGCTTTAACTATTGGATTCTAGATTTGGAGTGCAGAGGGACAGAACCTGCCCTGTCCGGGGTTCTGGGGATATCCCCAAGACCTGATGGTTTTGCCGGTCTAGCAAGATCTTTCTTTTACCATAGAAGCTGAAGGGCCAAACGTTACTCCTAGGCACTAAGGCTTAAGTGGCTTATTCCAGAGCACTAGGAGGGACATGAATACCACTACTTAAAGAAACAGTTCCTTACATAAAAACAGAGAGACATAGAAATAATGGCAGAAAAGGACCAAATAGTGAGAAATACATGGTGTTTATCAAGGGGTGAAGCTGTGTTTTTCTTCTCTTTTGTGTTTCCTGGAGCTGTTGATTTCTAGCAGCTGTGCTGCTGTTAAGATGTACAACTGTTTTACCTAAGCTGATTGTTCTGCAGTAGCATCCTGCCATTCACCCTTTGCTTTGTGATTGCTGATAGTTTTTACCACTGATAATCTCCAGAAGGTTAAATAAAGTTTAACCAGTTGGAACTATGCTTTCATTGTGTGAGAGGAGTGTTTAAGTTCCATGGCTGAGAGAGCAGTTTACATGGTCACAAAGCATTTTCCCTGCTTTGACCTGTTCTGCAGAATAATACATTCCATCGCGCTCTGAGCCGGGTGCATTCCCACATCTTACCCAAGCATTGTTTTCTGAAACTACAAAGCTGGTGGCAGGACCGCAAAAACTCAGCATCAAAATTATTATTTGTTTTTAATTTTATGTACTTTTTTTTACTGTAACCCCCTTAGCAGGGGTTCCCAGTGGTTATAACTGAAGGCTTGAATTAGAGCTTCCACTCTCCCCACAGCTTTGTCACAAACAAGGCCAGTGATGGAGGATTCGGCTGTACGCAGGTATCTAGCAGCTAGGCCAAGCATAGATTAACTGCGGCCGTCTGTACTTTTTCCAACAGGATGCTTCCACTTAAGTCAGCAACCAGTTTAGAAAACCACTTTTCTGTGTACGACTACCTACATTAAGTCATTAACTGGGCACCTTGGAGGCACCTGAAGGTCTTGGCCTGAAGTTCTCAGTCACCACATTAATGCATTTGGCTTTCTTCTAGGGATGTGAATCGTGTCCTCGATCGTCTTAACGATCGATTTCGGCTGGGAGGGGGAGGGAATCGTATTGTTGCCGTTTGGGGGGGTAAAATATCGTGAAAAATCGTGAAAATCGTTAAAAAATCGAAAAAATCGAAAAATCGAAAAACCGGCACATTAAAACCCCCTAAAACCCACCCCCGACCCTTTAAATTAAATCCCCCACCCCCAAATAACTTAAATAACCTGCGGGTCCAGCGGCGGTCCGGAACGGCAGCGGTCCGGAACGGGCTCCTGCTCCTGCATCTTGTCGTCTTCGGCCGGCGCCATTTTCCAAAATGGCGCCGAAAAATGGCGGCGCCCATAGACGAAAAAGATTGGACGGCAGGAGGTCCTTCCGGACCCCCGCTGGACTTTTGGCAAGTCTCGTGGGGGTCAGGAGGCCCCCCACAAGCTGGCCAAAAGTTCCTGGAGGTCCAGCGGGGGTCAGGGAGCGATTTCCCGCCGCGAATCGTTTTCGTACGGAAAATGGCGCCGGCCATACACGTATGGCCGGCGCCATTTTCCGTACGGAAAATGGCGCCGGCAGGAGATCGACTGCAGGAGGTCGTTCAGCGAGGGTTCCGGCGCCTCGCTGAACGACCTCCTGCAGTCGATCTCCTGCCGGCGCCATTTTCCGTACGGAAAATGGCGCCGGCCATACGCGTATGGCCGGCGCCATTTTCCGTACGAAAACGATTCGCGGCGGGAAATCGCTCCCTGACCCCCGCTGGACCTCCAGGAACTTTTGGCCAGCTTGTGGGGGGCCTCCTGACCCCCACGAGACTTGCCAAAAGTCCAGCGGGGGTCCGGAAGGACCTCCTGCCGTCCAATCTTTTTCGTCTATGGCCGCCGCCATTTTTCGGCGCCATTTTGGAAAATGGCGCCGGCCGAAGACGACAAGATGCAGGAGCAGGAGCCCGTTCCGGACCGCTGCCGTTCCGGACCGCCGCTGGACCCGCAGGTTATTTAAGTTATTTGGGGGGGGGTTCGGGAGGGTGGGGGATTTAATTTAAAGGGTCGGGGGTGGGTTTTAGGGGGTTTTAGTGTGCCGGCTCACGATTCTAACGATTTATAACGATAAATCGTTAGAATCTGTATTGTATTGTGTTCCATAACGGTTTAAGACGATATTAAAATTATCGGACGATAATTTTAATCGTCCTAAAACGATTCACATCCCTACTTTCTTCCCCATTTCAGATGCGTCGATGGATGGGGTTAGGCTGGAATTCCGTACCTGAGGGCTGTTCGAGCAAAGATAAATGAAACTCAGAAACGTTTTTCAGTTGCATTCAAACAGCTGCTGTAAAGTAGACAACCCCCCCCCCCCCCCCAATGTGCTTAGGTTTACTGGACTGGAATGCACAGCGGCGGGGACAGGTCCTCAGGGCACGGACGGACAGGACCGGCTGAGGTCAGCACATGAAATCCCTCCAGGCTAAGCTTTCTGAGCTATTTTTTTTCCTGTGCAGTGCAGTACCTGCCTGTATTAAATAAAAATAATTTCCGTGGGTTTAAAAATAAAAATAATAAGCCAAGGCACTATAGTGCAGAGCTGCCTTCCCCTCTGCTTTCCTTCAAATGAGCTTGCAGTAATAATCACCATTAGGGTTCCAAATGAGCTTACTTAAATGCTTTTTGAATCTCAAATGGAAAGCATTTCAGCCTTATTCAATGTAAAATTCAATGAGGACTATCCTGTATCGAGCAGCCTAAAAGTCTTAACACGTAGGGAAGCCCGCGAGTTCATTTCTGCAGTGACTCTTGACCCTCCGAGGGACAATTTAAAACAATCTCTCTGCTAAATAATTAGCCATCCAGCTGGTGAAGCTGTCATACCTCTGACATTAAATCACAGGAAATTCTCTTCTAAAGCTGCACTTATTTCTTTGTGATTTGGGCCACTTTTGGTGCAGATGTTATGAAAAGGGATATTTGCATTTCACCCGGGCAGAAAATCCATCTTGTGTATTATGCGCTTGTTAATAATGGAGAAGACTAAATCAAAGGTTAATCGATTTCTCTTCATCCTGGTAGACAGCGGGCCTCCAGCGTGGTGCAGAGACTAAAACATCCACTGCTGGAGATGTCAACAAAATTGCCCATGAAGCAAACTGCAAGTGGACTATTGTACTGCTCAAAGCTATCGGCAGTTTTTTGGAAATGAGCATTTATATTCCACCTGTGACCGTGAAAGACCATCAGCCAGCCTTTGTTCAGAGAGCTGTTGTGTAGCTGGGGAAGGTACCCAAAAAGAAATGATCATGAAATGATGTAACAGAAAAATCCCAACGGGATGAAAGAAAGTGCACTGATGGTCACTGGATGCTATCGTATAAAAACAACATAAGAACATAAGAAAATGCCATACTGGGTCAGACCAAGGGTCCATCAAGCCCAGCATCCTGTTTCCAACAGAGGCCAATCCAGGCCATAAGAACCTGGCAAGTACCCAAAAACTAAGTCTATTCCATGTAACCATTGCTAATGGCAGTGGCTATTCTTTAAGTGAACTTAATAGCAGGTAATGGACTTCTCCTCCAAGAACCTATCCAATCCTTTTTTAAACACAGCTATACTAACTGCACTAACCACATCCTCTGGCAACAAATTCCAGAGTTTAATTGTGCGTTGAGTAAAAAAGAACTTTCTCCGATTAGTTTTAAATGTGCCCCATGCTAACTTCATGGAGTGCCCCCTAGTCTTTCTACTATCCAAAAGAGTAAATAACCGATTCCCATCTACCCGTTCTAGACCTCTCATGATTTTAAACACCTCTATCATATCCCCCCTCAGTCGTCTCTTCTCCAAGCTGAAAAGTCCTAACCTCTTTAGTCTTTCCTCATAGGGGAGTTGTTCCATTCCCCTTATCATTTTGGTAACCCTTCTCTGTACCTTCTCCATCGCAATTATATCTTTTTTGAGATGTGGCGACCAGAATTGTACACAATATTCAAGGTGCGGTCTCACCATGGAGCGATACAGAGGCATTATGACATTTTCCGTTTTATTCACCATTCCCTTTCTAATAATTCCCAACATTCTGTTTGCTTTTTTGACTGCCGCAGCACACTGTACCGACGATTTCAATGTGTTATCCACTATGACACCTAGATCTCTTTCTTGGGTTGTAGTACCTAATATGGAACCCAACATTGTGTAATTATAGCATGGGTTATTTTTCCCTATATGCATCACCTTGCACTTATCCACGTTACATTTCATCTGCCATTTGGATGCCCAATTTTCCAGTCTCATAAGGTCTTCCTGCAATTTACCACAATCTGCTTGTGATTTAACTACTCTGAACAATTTTGTGTCATCTGCAAATTTGATTATCTCACTCGTCGTATTTCTTTCCAGATCATTTATAAATATATTGAAAAGTAAGAGTCCCAATTCAGATCCCTGAGGCACTCCACTGTCCACTCCCTTCCACTGAGAAAATTGCCCATTTAATCCTAATCTTTATTAACATAATTCAAAAAAGGGAGCACCTATACAATTCAATCCCTAATATGATACAAGTACGTACATATATGCGTCATCATATAGAACATGCGAAAGCACTGATGGCTACATATACAAATCTATTTCATGAATTACATCATAGTGTTGTAGTGTGAATCAAAGTGTTGCACACGGGGGTGGACCCTTGTCCTGTGGCAGTGTAGACCAGCTCCCTGGTAGGGACCAGGAGGCAACTGCCCCCAGGGGGCAGAGCACAAAAGGAGACAGAGGCTAAGAAGAGCTTCACCACTGGAAGCCCGAGGTCCCCCCGGGAGGAGCCTGTAGGGACCCGGCCCGCTTGGACTTAGGTGGGGCCTTGCAGGGTCTCCTGGGAGAGCCGAAGACGCCGAGCTCCGGTGTGAGGCCTGGTGCCCTGTAGAAGGCCCGGCGACCGCCGCCGCGGGACGCCAGGGCCTGGAAGTGCTAGCAGCTGCCGCTAGGGAGGCCGACCCGGAACCTGCCGTGGAACCATGAAGGTGAGCAGGCCATGCGCTGGACAGGTGCGGATGGGGCGCGTAACACAAAGAAGTGTTTCCATGGTAAAAGAGCAATGGTTCTATACCTGTAATACGTCTTACCCAATGAAGTCAAACCTAGGCATGATGAGCTCACAAATTCATTCAATTCGAAGAAGACGAAGACTGACCATGAAGAAGACGAAAACTTAGGAAAACAGACCAGACCACCACACAGGAACAGAGATAGGAACACAGGAGCACAAGTACTCAGGAAGACAAGCAGGAACAAGGCTCAAAGGCATGCAGGAATGCTGAGGCAACGCACACTTCTGGAGAAGACGACCTATTGCTGAGACAAGGAAGAACCTCTGCGGGTGGCATCATCATCAGGGGCCTCAGGTATTTTCCCACCGCGGGCCCTTTAAGAGGGACATCAGCGCACGCGCACTCTTAGGGAGGGCCCGAGGCAGACACGGCATCAAAGACAGGCCAAAGACAGGCGGTGGCCTGCTGGTTCTCCAACCAAATACCCGGTCCGGCGCCGGAGGGAGGCTGAGTGCGATGGTCTGCCGTGCACGCACGAGGAGGTCCTCCCTGACGGAGGGCATTCTGGGCTCATGGCTGGAGGTGAGAACGGCAGGTAAGAGTCATACCTGGGAACGCTCCGGATTTGGCCCAGAGACTCCAGAATTCTAAAAGAATTACCAGGTCTCTGGGCCAATACCGGAAATCTCCGGGTGCTGCAGCAAAACCAATCTGCTTATAAGAACATAAGAACATAAGAAAATGCCATACTGGGTCAGACCAAGGGTCCATCAAGCCCAGCATCCTGTTTCCAACAGTGGCCAATCCAGGTCATAGGAACCTGGCAAGTACCCAAAAACTAAGTCTATTCCATGTAACCATTGCTAATGGCAGTGGCTATTCTCTAAGTGAACTTAATAGCAGGTAATGGACTTCTCCTCCAAGAACTTATCCAATCCTTTTTTAAACACAGCTATACTAACTGCTATACTAACTGCTATACTAACTGCTTGGACCCGGAAAGAAGAAAGGAACGTCATTGGTCTTGCACAGCTGAAAAAGGAGGAACTCGACAGTGATTTCTACCATCTCCGGACCTTTTTAACTCTTAACTTCGCTTCCTCGTGACACCACCTGCTCCTGCACAGCCTGTTTCCTGTATCCAGCCACTTGCCTGCCCCATCCTGTTTGCCTTGGCCAATCGAGATTGCGATTTCCTGCCCGTGCATCAAACGAGGAGTAAGGAACAGGCAGCGTCCACTTCCGCAGCACAGGAGGAGAAGGAAGAAGCTGCTGTTGCTGCTCCAGGAGCCCAAGTTAGAGTCTGCTGTTGCTAGTGTGTTTTGAAAGGGGGGCGGAGAGAGAATGAATGAGCTTGTCTGTGAGAGTGAGTGAGTGTGTATTTGTGTAGGAAGAAGAGATCTGAGAGTGTATGTAGGTGAGTAGAAGAGAGCTGAGTGCAAGTGAGCATGGGTGTGAAAGTGAGTGGGCCTTTGTGTAAGGAAGAGGGAGAGTCGTGAGTGTGTGTGTTGGTGGGAGAATGGCAGACGTAAAGGTGTAAATGGACGCGAGAATGAGCAGTGAAATGAGCTAAATTCTGTGTGAAGATTGTTGCAAGAAAGATGCTGGGATTTGAATTTGCCTGTTTAAATGAGTTGACATTACAGTGCTGGCTCATTTCGGCGAAAGCCTTCACCGTTGGCTCCCCGGGTGTACAGAACATAGAGGACAATTGTCAAAGTCATTTCCCGAGTGAAGAGTATTTGTTTTACCTGTCTGGGGTAATTGGCACCCCTAGAGTGGCTCCAGGCGGGTATGAGCTTCCATGGGGGGGTGAGGGGTGCATTTCGATGGGAGGAGCAAAGCGGTGTGGATACGGGGGGGGGGGTTCAAAAGTATGCCTGCTCCCCAACGCTCCCTTCTCAGCCACCCGCACAGATGGCAGGCGCAGAACACGCAGAGGCTTTTCAGGAACGTGCTTTAATAAAGCTTTATTGCGTTTTGTGCATGTAATTTATGCATTTCACTCACGTGTTTATGCGTTTTGTGTGCCTGCATTATGCTTTTCGGGGTAGATTTTAAAAATTTGCACGATCGCGTACTTTTGTTCGCGCACCAGGCGCGAACAAAAGTACGCTGGATTTTATAAGATACGCGCGTATCTTATAAAATCCGGGGTCGGCACGCGCAAGGGGGTGCACATTTGTGCAACCTGCGCGCGCCGAGCCCAGCGCGTGCTGCCTGTTCCCTCCGAGGCCGCTCCGAAATCAGAGCAGCCTCGGAGGGAACTTTCCTTCGCCCTCCCCCCACCTTCCCCTCCCTAACCCACCCCCCGGCCCTATCTAAACCTCCCCTTACCTTTGTTGGCAGATTTACACCTGCTGAAAGCAGATGTAAATCTGCGCGTGCCAGCGGGCTGCTGGCGCGCCATCACCCGACCCGGGAGCTGGTCCGGAGGCCTCGACCACACCCCCGGGCCAGCACCACACCCCCGAAACGCCGCATCACGCCCCCAAAACGCCGTGTTGCTCCGGGCATGCCCCTGACACGCCCCTTTTTCAAAGCCCCGGGACTTACGCGCATCCCGGGGCTCTGCGCACGCCGGCGGCCTATGCAAAATAGGCGCGCGAGGGCCTTGCGCCCCTTCATGAACATGCTTTATGCATTTTGTGTGCTTGCTGTATGCATTTCACGCACGTGTTTATGCGTTTTGTGTGCCTGCTTTATGTATTTCGTGCACAAGCTTTATGATTTTCGCGTGTGCTTTATGCTCACTGATTTTTCATAGAGAAATGAGATGAAAATTAGCTACAAAGAGCGTGTGGTGAAAACGCCCGTGCACCATGCGGCTATGCCTCCAGCACACGCAGGACTACAGCTCCACGGGACAGAGCTCCTCATTCTCTCCTTCCCCTCTAGGCAGGCCCAAATGTCTTGATTTTTTTTATTTGTTGTGTGAGAAAAAATACAGCCGGTCAGCTATCTCCAAATATTGATCCTTTCATTCAGTTGGGGACTTTTACAGACTTGCGGCGGTAGTTTGCTTGCATGAACAAAGATGGTCATCCTAGATTGCCGCTGCTAACTTTTGGTCTTTATAAATTCCTGCGCCTGACGATAACTGCCAGCTAAGAATATGATTGATTGATTTTTAATATAACGTCAAACAAGATGCAAGAATTCAGTCTGAAAGAGACTATTCCAGAACCTTCTCAGTCAGACAGCACCCGCCCCTCCCCCTTTCCCCTGGCTTTCAAAGTCAATGTGTTCTTGATTTTTTTGCTGTCTGGTTCTGCTGTCAGGTTTTGCCAGTTCCATGTTGGTATCTTTCCTGTTCATCCGTGCATGCTTGATAGGAAAAGGGTAAGTAAGAGAATGAGCAGAATGCAGGGGCCTCCACCTTCTGCTCCAGCTGCAATAGGGAATTCAGCAAATCACCACTTCTAGAAAAAAGTCCAATGCTTAAGGATCATTGTCCTCGGAAAGTTGTTAAACTAAAATTCTTTTTGATGCAGCAATATCTAACTCTCATTCAGGCAATCAAATGTCTAATATCTTTATACACAACACTATGTCATTCAATACTGTGCCTTTTGGGACTGTCATCTATTTTATCTAGATACTGTTGACCTTTGGAGATCATAAGCTGCTTTTAATAGCAAAATCTGTTTTTTTTTCTTCAATAAGTTGCTTGTCTCTGTGGAAGAGAAAATGCTATTATTTTCTACATAGGGACTGTCTAGACCAGTGGTTCCCAACCCTGTCCTGGGAACCCCCCCCCCCCCCCACATACACACACACACACACACACATACACACCCAGCCAGTTGGGTTTTCAGGATATCCACAATAAATATGCATGAGAGAAAATTTGCATGTTATGGAGGCAGTGCATGCAAATGTTCTCTCATGCATATTCATTGTGGATATCCTGAAAATCTGACTGGCTGGGAGATCCCCAGGACAGGGTTGGGAACCACTGGTCTAGGTCCACACCAGCTATTTGTGTCCCTAGCTGTAAGGAATATGGAATACTCCTTGTCTGGGACCACTTGTCTACGGGGTCCCAAAAAGAATGCAGTCAGGATATATAAAACAAGAATTTATTTATAAAGGACTGAATTGACATACACACACAATCATCATATCACAAAGTAATGTAATAGACTAGATGCTTTACCAGCAGTACTTGTTTCAAGACCTTATGTTTATAAAGGATTGAATCGATATCCACACACAATCATCATATCACAAAGCAATGTAATAGACTAGACACCAGCAGTACTTGTTCAAGACCTTACCGTCCGATTTCCTCAAGCTGAGAAGCGGGGGCTGCCATCAGGAGGGGTCAACTTCCAAACATGCGTCCACGTTGCAGGATCTGCTTCTGACCTTGCCCAGGCTGCTCTCTGAATTTAACCAGGTGTGTTTGCGAAGAGGCTCGTGATTACTAATCCCTTAGGGGAGTGATAGCATTGTTACTGGAAGCTCGAGCTGGCTGCGTCAGCATGATTGCACAAGGAGGCCACCCTTGTCAAACTGCCACTGCCCCAGCACGTAGCCTTCTTGCACAGTGCTTAGAATTTCCCCTTCACTAGCTCAGGCCCTGAGTGAAGTGGGAAGGGTAGTTTGCAGACCATCCCTTGCAAGCATCTCCTACCAGATGGCCTGGATTGGTCGGCAGTTTGCATAAAAGCAGGGAGAGCACAAGGAGCAAGGTGGCAGTTCGCTTTGGAGCTGAGAATTTTAGGCCGCACAGCCTGATATCAGTCTGTCAGGGAGTGTCTCTGGGAGTGGAAGAAGAGATTTTTGGGAGAGGAGCCTTTGACTTTCTGCCTGGAGGAGGTCAGGATAAGGTGTTGTGAGGGGCAGCAATGTCTTGCCAGAGAAGAGTGAAGAATTTCAGGGGAAGAGCTTTGTTCCCGAGAAGAAGAAGAAGGCCTTTGATTTTGGTATTTTGGGACATTCCAACCCAGATGACCAGAGTAAGAAAGAGGAGATGCCATTCCCATTTGGAGCCCACCTTCTATCACACAGGAGAGTTGGGGTTTTTGTCTAGTGCCTGACACCTGAAGGGACACTAACTCAACTCATCAGGTCTCAGACAAGAAGCACATTTTTGGAGTTTGTGAAGATCAGTTGGAGCGTCTTGTTCCTAACTGGATTGAAGATATTTTTGGTTGCAGTAAATTGTATGTTGGAACATTCCTGCCAGCATGTCCAGTGTCTTCTGTGAGAATAAGAGGACATCCCAATCATGAGTGGATCTGAGAGAGAGAAAGTGATGGAGAGACTGCGTTTCCCCCCATTTCCCTTGAGTTTTGGAGGATTTATTCCTCCCTCCCCCGTCAGAAAGGAACCCCAGCACCCAGGGACTGTCGACTGAGGGGAGAGAGAGAGAGAGAGAGAGAGAGAGAGAGAGAGAGAAAGTAAGTTTGTGGCCCTAGGACAACCGTGTGCCCTGTATTCAGGACACCCACTGAACGGGGGCTACATCTAGAACAGCAGAGAGTATGGAACAGTAAATCTTGGGTACACTTGAATAAAAAGGAAATGCAACCTCCAATTTAATTTGCTCCCAAACATTCTACATTTCAATGAGTTCTTTCTGTTAGTAAGTCTTCTGTGAAAGCCTAGGTATTCTAGGTCTTCCAGTGGCCATGCTGCTTTTGTCTTTAAATGAGTTTCAAAAATGCAAGCAATATAACAAAATATAGTGACCCCCAACTCATCTGCAAGAAAACTGTACCTTCACTTAAAATATCCAAGAAAAACGTATTGCAGTGCAAAGAGAGGAAAACCACAAAGCAGGCACCCAGAGGTAGAGGCAACCCATGGAGTCGACCCAGAGCTAGAAAAACTGAGAATAATCTTGACCACTGCTACTGGAGGACGAATTGCTGAAAGAAATGTGCCCTTCCTCTCCAGTTCTAGCTTTCCAGGAAGCTAATAAGAATCAATCTTCAAACAGAAACTCAGGAAAAAGAAACTGACACCAGCCCTGCAAAACACCTGCTCTGCAAGGTGTGCCGGCACATATCGCAGGACCTGGAGGTTGTGCACAGGGGAATTCGTATCAGCATTGGGCGATTTCTGTTCATATTTTTTATTTTTTTTTTATTTTTACGTGCATTTCAACTAATCACAAGAATTTCTTGTACAGTAAACATGAAATGTACAGGCAATATAATAAAAGAAAAAGAAAAGAAAAAGAAAAATCTGTACATCTCATCTGACAAGGAAAAGGGGGGAGATCAAAGAAAAAGTGATAAACAATGAAAAATATTAATAGGAAATAAAGAAAGAACAAATGCCAGCTTATACTTTTAGCTGATCTTGAGTGATTTTAGGTGTGCAAGTCTAGAAATGTCCGAAGTCGAGACGGTTCGAAAAGTGGCATTAAGGTATCTGAGACGACATTTATAGGGATACAACAAAATGAATTGGGGCCCCTCTTGATAGTACCTCAGAGTGCATGGAAAGAAATCCTTTCCTACGAAGTTGAGTTACTCTAGTAACATCAGGGTAAATCCATAATTTCTGTCCATAGAATAACGATGCCTTATTACGAAAGAAAAATCTGTGATATTTCTGTCTGACAAGAAAGCAAAACAAACCAACAAGGTTTCTCTATTGGAAATCTCTCTCTCATGTGGTGATTCAAATATTTCAGTAAGATTTAAAGAGGAATCTTTTGAGAGACTTCCAACTGGGTCTTCTTCTGGTTTAGGTAAAAAATAAGCCTTTGTTATTACTAGAATTGCTGCAGCTGGAATTTTAAGAGCAAAAGAAATATAACTCTTAAACAAATCGGAAGGAGAAAATCAATTTTATAACAGGAAAATTTCAAATCTTCAAGTTGTGACTCCTCAAAGAATTTTCAATATTTTCCAGTTTCTTGGAAGAAATCTGATCCAATTGAGCAAGAGCATGTTGAACTTTCTCAATTGAAGCAAGCCGAGAATCCAACGCCTCCAGTTTAGTACCATATGAAGAAATCAAATTTGCATTTGCCAGAACACGGTGATTGTTACCTCCAGAGCAGGGCTCTCCCCTCCAGCAGTGCCCAAAATCACCTTCGCATCCAAGTGATGTAATTTCCCAGCAGAAGAGGTCAGTGTGTTCCAAATTCGGGTCAATCTGACTCACCTCCAGGGAGGTTGGTGAGCGATCTGAAGTTGCGAGCAGGCCACGGTGAAGAGGAGGGGAAGGCGTGATCGGCACTCCGGGACTTAAGGATATTTCTTCAGTCAGTGGGAACGGCATTCGCTCAGCGTCGTTCCCCACAGCGTCCAAAACACCCAGATTCATAAGCAGCATAGCTGGAAAAAAACCTTAATCCGGAGCTGATGTAAATCAAGCGAGTGGGAACTTGTAATGTTGTCCCTCAACTTGGTCTTCTGCTTCGTATGAGGCATTTTATAAAGAATTAGTTCAAGAAGCAAAGACTTTGAAGAGGAGAGTTTTCACAGTGTTCCTCACACGGCAGCCATCTTAAACTCCCTTCCAATTCCGTTCATATTTATCCACTACATCTGGTTGATATCATTCAATGTAGAAAATTTGATGCTATACTGGTGAAACAGGCCAGAAATTAGACTAGACTAACCTCCACAAGCACAAGACAACATATCACAGAGAAAAGCACAGTGATCCTCCTGTAAGAGAACATTTCTCCAGGCCAATATCAATGGCCATATGGTCAGGATACTGGAAGGGAATACCAAATAGGAATGTGCTTTCGTTTCACCTGAATGGATAAAGTGGGCTGGATGAGGCCATTTTTGATTTGTTCCAAATGAAACAAAATGAAAATGGACTCTTACGAAAATACCTGAAAATGTTTGGGCATTTTCATTTTCTGGGGGGGGGGGGACAAAAGTAAAAAACAAAAAAGACCTCCCAGAGGCCCTCAAAGTTCCCTCCCATCCCAACAGAAGCTCTGGGTACAACTGGGGGTTCTCCTAGGACCCTCCGACCCTCCTCCCTCCCGCAAAATAGGTCTGGACCTGGGCCTAGCCCTGTCCTCTTAAAAAAAAAATCACCAGCGAATGGCACTGGTAGCCCCTTTCACATGGTAAAGGCAAAGGACCGCTGGCACCATTTTGATTATTTATTTATTTATTTATTTAAAGTCTTTTATATACCGGTATTAGTGGGGACAACATACCGGTTTACATTTGAACAGCAGGTTAGAAAGTACATTTTAACAGGGAGTAGGAACTGGGAAAGGGATAACAACAGTGCAGCATGGAGAATAGATTAACAACAACATCAAATGAACATAGAGATCCTTAACAGCGGGATAGCGGTATCATAGTATAGGGGCGCATGGGAAGACATTTTGTGTGTAGGACTATTCCGGGTAGGCTCGTTTGAATAACCAAGTTTTTAATTTCTTTTTAAATTTGATAGCACGTGGTTCGAGGCGCAGGTTTGGAGGTGGAGAGTTCCAGAGTGATGGGCCAGCGATTGAGAGGGCACGGTCGCGTGCGGAGGCTGGGTGGGCTGTTTTTAGCGAGGGTACAAGTAGAGCGCCTCTCTTAGTAGTTCTGGTGGGCTGGGTGGAGTGGTAGAAGTTAAAAGGAATGTCTAGCCAGTTGGAGTTGTGAGCGTGAATGGATTTGTCTACAATGGTTAGGGCTTTGTAGTGAATACAGGAGAGGATAGGGAGCCAATGTAGATCTCCGAGGATAGGGGTGATATGCTCATGTTTACGGGTATTTGGGATGATTCTTGCTGTGGCATTTTGCCTTAATGCTTTTGGGGGCGCTATTACAGATCCTTTAAGCAGCAGTTCCAGAGCATCGGGATGTGCGTTAGCATCCCGATGCTCCAGGCAAATGTTATCTATAACTCCTGAGTCGCAGCTAAGGTTCTGGAAAATAACATGGCTTGCATTATTTGGGGCATGCCACACTATTTTATTTACATAAAATTAGTTATCTACGAACTGCTTTACATGCATTTGCAAAGCTTATACGTGCGAAGGAGCTCATTTAAACACCCCTGTTATTTAGTGAAAAGTATCATGCAATATTGCCACAATAAGCATTTATTGCACAATAAACAGCATTAAACGCTATTGTTATGCGATAAATGCTTATTGTAGCTTAGTAAATATACCCCTTAATGACCTAAGAACAGGATATGCCTCATCTCGGAGATCCTAGACTGCTGCCAGTAATAAATCACTATTGTTACTGCAAACCTGACTTGAGGGTTGCCATTCTGTTCAAGCCAGGGATGTAACTGGGTTTTCTGCTCATAAGATGGCTCCACGAAAGTAGCTGCGGGCTCAGTTCATGTAAACAGGCATGTGCGTAACTCGGTTTCCTGCATAGTTTCATGAGAAGACTGCAGAGAGGTATTCTTTGCAATATTTAAAGTTGCAATGATAATATTGTAGAAGAAGCAAAGGGGCGGATTTTAAAACGAGCGCGAACAGCCTACTTTTGTTTGCGCTCCAGGCGCAAACAAAAGTATGCTGGATTTTAGTAGATACGCGCGGAGCCGCGCGTATCCACTAAAATCCTGGATCGGCGCGCGCAAGGCTATGAATTTTGTATAGCCGGCGCGCGCCGAGCCGCGCAGCCTACCCCGTTCCCTCCAAGGCCGCTCCGAAATCGGAGCGGCCTCGGAGGGAACTTTCCTTTGCCCTCCCCTCACCTTCCCCTCCCTTCCCCTACCTAACCCACCCGCCCGGCCCTGTCTAAACCCCCCCCTTACCTTTGTTGGGGGATTTACGCCTCCCAGAGGGAGGCGTAAATCCCCGCGCGCCAGCGGGCCTCCTGCGCGCCGGGCCGCGACCTGGGGGCGGGTACGGAGGGTGCGGCCACGCCCCCGGACCGTAGCCATGCCCCCGTACCCGCCCCCAAAACGCTGCCAACACGCCCCCGAAACGCCGCGACGACCGGGCCCGCCCCCCGACACGCCCCCGACACGCCCCCCTCCGAGAACCCCGGGACTTACGCGAGTCCCGGGGCTCTGCGCGCGCCGGGAGGCCTATGTAAAATAGGCTTCCCGGCGCGCAGGGCCCTGCTCGCGTAAATCCGCCCGGTTTTGGGCGGATTTACGCGAGCAGGGCTCTGAAAATCCGCCCCAAAGTGTTTAGAGAGAACAAATGGAGAGAGGGCTGGATGACGTGACTGGCCCCGGGATACAGGGTCTTTCACTATTTATTATTTATTTATTTATAGATTCTTTTATACCGTGGTACGTATAGTTATACATCACCTCGGTGTACAGTGAAACAGTAAATTAGCAACAGGCTTTACATTTAACAGTATAAATATTAGAACAGGCACTTCAGATGTGACTCAGGTCAAATATGACTGAAGACTGTCGCCCTCTATAAGCTGTTCAATGCCTATTGAGATGCATTGGAGTCAAGAGGGAGGATCTCAGTGCAGCTCCCAGGCAACGGGGGTTTACATCATTAAATTATCTCTATAACATGATGTCATACTGTATGGTATTAATTATTATTTTTTTAACCAGCATTTTCCTCTTGCTCAGTCGGAACAGGCTCTGGCACCATGAACCTTCATGTCCATTGGCCTGGGATTATTTCAGATCCTCTCCTACTCACTTAGCCCAGTTGGAGCGACAGTCCTCGGCTGGGGCCCATGCACCAGGATTTCTTCCAGAACCCTACAATCATAGGCCCTGAGTCTAACCACTAGGTGTCTCCGTTGTTCAATGATTATGACGTCCTTCCTGCCTAGGGGCAATGAACGCTTCCCAGACCTGGGAATCGAGTTCAGGTCCCCCTGCATGGCAGTGCACAGTGTTGCTACCGTGCCATTGGACCAGCCCAGTCATTGCATTTCTTTGCTGGCAGCTCCGGCAGAGAGGTCATGGGGCAGGGAGACTGAATTATCCGAGGGAGTCCATCCAGAGCCACCAGATCTGAGATACATGGGTGCGGCACTGTTGCAAAGCTGACACTGGTGCTGCCTAGGGCGGTACCTGTTAGGGGGGGATAGATGAATAGAATCTAGTGGAGTTAACCTGGGACCTTTCATGAACTCTGGAGTCTTCAAAATAAATAAATAATAATAAAAAAGGACAAAGAATAATGAGTGAACGGAAAAGTGCTAACCTCAAGTGCTGCATTAAAAGGCCAAATCTGAAGCTCTGTCTCGAAACTCTGCTTTAAAGATGATCAAACATAACCTTCTTGGCCTAGACGCTGCCCTGCTGAGGACCTGGGTTTGATTCCTGGCTCAGGTTTTGTCACTGCCCCGGGCAAGCTGGGGCTGAGGGAGCGGTGGAGGCAGTGCTCACCTCACCTGACCAGGGAGAGGGAGGTCGTCATTGCTCAGCGGCGACATGCAGTGGCCGGACATCGGTCTCATTCTGCGTTCCCTGGCCCAGGACCGTTGCTGCTCTGACCTGGTAGAGTTGGGGGAGGAGGGGATATGAAATAGGAGAAAACCTCTCAGGTAGTTACAAGTGAAGGCTGGTGGCACAGTGGGATGACTCCAATTCGGCCGGAGCAAGAAGAAAACCGCCGGATCGGTCCTCTCCCTTAGCCACCACAGCATAACTCTTTTGCTTTACCGCTGCTGAATTCAGTGGCTTATTAAAAATGCCCCTTAAGAGTGTGGATTCTTGTCTGCTTAATTGAAGTTTGCAACTAGCCACAAATTACACGCAGTCAAATCATTACTACAAGCAAATATTTCATACAATGCAACTAATGAATGCTGCCAAATGTCCCCTGGGCTTCTTTTTAATTTTATTTTTATTGATCTTTTTCTTATTTAATTAAAAACCCAAGCAGATTTAATCGTATATATTCAGAGTTGCTCATTTATATAGAAAAACAAACTACACAACATTAAGCATGAGAAAAAAACAAACCAACAAACGAAGTGCATTCTTTTATCACCCACAGGGACCGCCAGGCTTTGAACTAACTACATTAATTGAAGAAAAAAGATATTAGCCTCAGTGTTATTCAATAACTGACATTGTTGGAGGACAAGCTTTTTAATTGCACGCTTTCAGGTCCAGGAGTTGGAAAGAGAAGTTAATTACCCCCATTAATCTACATCATAAACTTGATAAGCTGCTTTCAGAGTAGTCCAATGGACCGGGAACGTAATTATGATGTAGATGCCTCTCGTTGCTGGGAGTAGCTGTCAGTCGGCATCGGTCATTTTCATGGGAACATGACTACCAAGTAGTCATCTCTTTATATTTTTTGTTTCCCATTGGTTTCATAGTTTGATCACAAATTGTTATGGTTTGTGGGTTTTGTGGACCCTTGGCCCGAGGTGAGAGTTGTTACCACCCGTGGGGAGGAGCCCCAGAGGTCCACACCGTCGGGAGGCGAGGTCAGGTGCAGCAGGAGCTCAAGAAGCGAGTCTGTGGGGAGGTCCCGAGGAGCAGGGTTGAGAGACACAGCACTTAGGAACCCCACAGTATTCAGGTTGGGCTGGAGAGCAGTACTTGGGCAGAGACCTCCGAGATAGTGGTGCTAGGCAGGCCCAAGGAGCGGGAAGAACAAGGCAGGAAGTCCAGGAGGTATACTGCTGAGAGAGTCCCGAGGAGCGGAGCTGCGTAGCGAGGAAAGTACTGATGCTATGATGTAGGCCAACTCGCAGAGCTGGGAAGCCAGACTTCCGAGGAGCGGGAAGGTGAGAGTACAGTCACTGATGAGAATGAAGGCACCGCCCCGAGGAGCGGGGAAGCACAGGCATCACCGGTGTGAAATGTAGGCACTGCCCCAAGGAGCGGGGAAGCACAGACAGTCTCTGATGTAAGATGTAGGCACTGCTCCGAGGAGCGGGGAAGCACGGAGATAAGTCAAGTGGTGAGAGTGTTCCCAGAGGCAAACCCAGGGAGCGGGGAAGCCAGCAGGTAGGACTCCTGGAAGGCGCTGGGCTAGCCCGAGGAGCTGGGTAAGCCAGGAGACAAGGTCCCCAGAGAGAGCGCAAGCAGGCCCCCGAGGAACGGGTACCTGAGCCAGGGTCCAGAGTCCAAGGAAGGTCCGAGACAATCAGAACAGGTCAGAGGAGACCGGAGCAAGTAGAGTAGCGATGGAACTCAATGCCAAGTCAGCTAGCAAGGGGCGAAGGCGGAGCTTAAGAGCCCTGACCAACTGATGTCAGTCAGGGACGCCCCTGAGGTTCACGCCGTAGCATCTAAAAAAGAGGGCCTGGTGGCGCTCATGCGCGCCTAGGAAGGCCCGGAGTCGGCATGGGTGGCAACGGCGTCCTGGCCACCACAAGGAACGTTGAGGTATGTGGCGGTAGAAGCTAGCCCCCACCACGAGCAGGCCAGGAGAGGGGAGCAGAGTAACCAAGATGTGAGTAGACATGTTCGCAGCCGTCTGTGACCGATGGTCATAACACAAATGCAGCCTACATTCCCCCAACAGGCAATCATTCCTTATGACAGTGTAATATTTAAACTTTATCACACACAACATGTACAGAACTGCAAATTCCATGCCAACTGGGAAACTTCAAACTTATGTTAGGCATTCTGGGATTCCAGTCATTTTTGGACTGGTGGAGGCTCCAGTCATTCCTTAGGCATTCTGGGATTCCAATCAGTGTTGGACTGGGGGAGGCTCCAGTCATTCCTTAGGCATTCTGGGATTCCAGTCATTGTTGGACTGGGGGAGGCTCCAGTCATTCCTTAGGCATTCTGGGATTCTAGTCATTGCTGGGCTGGGGGAGGCTCCAGTCATTCCTAGGCATTCTGGGATTCCAGTCATTGTTGGACTGGGGGAGGCTCCAGTCATTCCTTAGGCATTCTGGGATTCCAGTCATTGCTGGGCTGGGGGAGGCTCCAGTCATTCCTTAGGCATTCTGGGATTCCAGTCATTGCTGGCTGGGCGAGGCTCCAGTCATTCCTTAGGCATTCTGGGATTCCAGTCATTGCTGGGCTGGGGGAGGCTCCAGTCATTCCTTAGGCATTCTGGGATTCCAGTCATTGCTGGGCTGGGGGAGGCTCCAGTCATTCCTTAGGCATTCTGGGATTCCAGTCATTGCTGGGCTGGGGGAGGCTCCAGTCATTCCTTAGGCATTCTGGGATTCCAGTCATTGCTTGGACTGGGGGAGGCTCCAGTCATTCCTTAGGCATTCTGGGATTCCAGTCATTGCTGGGCTGGGGGAGGCTCCAGTCATTCCTTAGGCATTCTGGGATTCCAATCATTGCTGGGCTGGGGGAGGCTCCAGTCATTCCTTAGGCATTCTGGGATTCCAGTCATTGCTGGGCTGGGGGAGGCTCCAGTCATTCCTTAGGCATTCTGGGATTCCAGTCATTGCTGGGCTGGGGGAGGCTCCAGTCATTCCTTAGGCATTCTGGGATTCCAGTCATTGCTGGGCTGGGGGAGGCTCCAGTCATTCCTTAGGCATTCTGGGATTCCAGTCATTGCTGGGCTGGGGGAGGCTCCAGTCATTCCTTAGGCATTCTGGGATTCCAGTCATTGCTGGGCTGGGGGAGGCTCCAGTCATTCCTTAGGCATTCTGGGATTCCAGTCATTGCTGGGCTGGGGGAGGCTCCAGTCATTCCTTAGGCATTCTGGGATTCCAGTCATTGCTGGGCTGGGGGAGGCTCCAGTCATTCCTTAGGCATTCTGGGATTCCAGTCATTGCTGGGCTGGGGGAGGCTCCAGTCATTCCTTAGGCATTCTGGGATTCCAGTCATTGCTGGGCTGGGGGAGGCTCCAGTCATTCCTTAGGCATTCTGGGATTCCAGTCATTGCTGGGCTGGGGGAGGCTCCAGTCATTCCTTAGGCATTCTGGGATTCCAGTCATTGCTGGGCTGGGGGAGGCTCCAGTCATTCCTTAGGCATTCTGGGATTCCAGTCATTGCTTGGACTGGGGGAGGCTCCAGTCATTCCTTAGGCATTCTGGGATTCCAGTCATTGCTGGGCTGGGGGAGGCTCCAGTCATTCCTTAGGCATTCTGGGATTCCAGTCATTGCTGGGCTGGGGGAGGCTCCAGTCATTCCTTAGGCATTCTGGGATTCCAGTCATTGCTGGGCTGGGGGAGGCTCCAGTCATTCCTTAGGCATTCTGGGATTCCAGTCATTGCTGGGCTGGGGGAGGCTCCAGTCATTCCTTAGGCATTCTGGGATTCCAGTCATTGCTGGGCTGGGGGAGGCTCCAGTCATTCCTTAGGCATTCTGGATTCCAGTCATTGCTGGGCTGGGGGAGGCTCCAGTCATTCCTTAGGCATTCTGGGATTCCAGTCATTGCTGGGCTGGGGGAGGCTCCAGTCATTCCTTAGGCATTCTGGGATTCCAGTCATTGCTGGGCTGGGGGAGGCTCCAGTCATTCCTTAGGCATTCTGGGATTCCAGTCATTGCTGGGACTGGGGGAGGCTCCAGTCATTCCTTAGGCATTCTGGGATTCCAGTCATTGCTGGGCTGGGGGAGGCTCCAGTCATTCCTTAGGCATTCTGGGATTCCAGTCATTGCTGGGCTGGGGGAGGCTCCAGTCATTCCTTAGGCATTCTGGGATTCCAGTCATTGCTGGGCTGGGGGAGGCTCCAGTCATTCCTTAGGCATTCTGGGATTCCAGTCATTGCTGGGACTGGGGGAGGCTCCAGTCATTCCTTAGGCATTCTGGGATTCCAGTCATTGCTGGACTGGGGGAGGCTCCAGTCATTCCTTAGGCATTCTGGGATTCCAGTCATTGCTGGGACTGGGGGAGGCTCCAGTCATTCCTTAGGCATTCTGGGATTCCAGTCATTGCTGGGACTGGGGGAGGCTCCAGTCATTCCTTAGGCATTCTGGGATTCCAGTCATTGCTGGGCTGGGGGAGGCTCCAGTCATTCCTTAGGCATTCTGGGATTCCAGTCATTGCTGGGCTGGGGGAGGCTCCAGTCATTCCTTAGGCATTCTGGGATTCCAGTCATTGTTGGACTGGGGGAGGCTCCAGTCATTCCTTAGGCATTCTGGGATTCCAGTCATTGCTGGGCTGGGGGAGGCTCCAGTCATTCCTTAGGCATTCTGGGATTCCAGTCATTGCTGGGACTGGGGGAGGCTCCAGTCATTCCTTAGGCATTCTGGGATTCCAGTCATTGCTGGGCTGGGGGAGGCTCCAGTCATTCCTTAGGCATTCTGGGATTCCAGTCATTGCTGGGCTGGGGGAGGCTCCAGTCATTCCTTAGGCATTCTGGGATTCCAGTCATTGCTGGGCTGGGGGAGGCTCCAGTCATTCCTTAGGCATTCTGGGATTCCAGTCATTGCTGGGACTGGGGGAGGCTCCAGTCATTCCTTAGGCATTCTGGGATTCCAGTCATTGCTGGGACTGGGGGAGGCTCCAGTCATTCCTTAGGCATTCTGGGATTCCAGTCATTGCTGGGACTGGGGGAGGCTCCAGTCATTCCTTAGGCATTCTGGGATTCCAGTCATTGCTGGGCTGGGGGAGGCTCCAGTCATTCCTTAGGCATTCTGGGATTCCAGTCATTGCTGGGCTGGGGGAGGCTCCAGTCATTCCTTAGGCATTCTGGGATTCCAGTCATTGCTGGGCTGGGGGAGGCTCCAGTCATTCCTTAGGCATTCTGGGATTCCAGTCATTGCTGGGCTGGGGGAGGCTCCAGTCATTCCTTAGGCATTCTGGGATTCCAGTCATTGTTGGGCTGGGGGAGGCTCCAGTCATTCCTTAGGCATTCTGGGATTCCAGTCATTGCTGGGCTGGGGGAGGCTCCAGTCATTCCTTAGGCATTCTGGGATTCCAGTCATTGCTGGGCTGGGGGAGGCTCCAGTCATTCCTTAGGCATTCTGGGATTCCAGTCATTGTTGGACTGGGGGAGGCTCCAGTCATTCCTTAGGCATTCTGGGATTCCAGTCATTGCTGGACTGGGGGAGGCTCCAGTCATTCCTTAGGCATTCTGGGATTCCAGTCATTGCTGGGCTGGGGGAGGCTCCAGTCATTCCTTAGGCATTCTGGGATTCCAGTCATTGTTGGACTGGGGGAGGCTCCAGTCATTCCTTAGGCATTCTGGGATTCCAGTCATTGCTTGGACTGGGGGAGGCTCCAGTCATTCCTTAGGCATTCTGGGATTCCAGTCATTGCTGGACTGGGGGAGGCTCCAGTCATTCCTTAGGCATTCTGGGATTCCAGTCATTGTTGGACTGGGGGAGGCTCCAGTCATTCCTTAGGCATTCTGGGATTCCAGTCATTGCTGGGCTGGGGGAGGCTCCAGTCATTCCTTAGGCATTCTGGGATTCCAGTCATTGCTGGGCTGGGGGAGGCTCCAGTCATTCCTTAGGCATTCTGGGATTCCAGTCATTGCTGGGCTGGGGGAGGCTCCAGTCATTCCTTAGGCATTCTGGGATTCTAGTCATTGCTGGGCTGGGGGAGGCTCCAGTCATTCCTTAGGCATTCTGGGATTCCAGTCATTGCTGGGCTGGGGGAGGCTCCAGTCATTCCTTAGGCATTCTGGGATTCCAGTCATTGCTGGGCTGGGGGAGGCTCCAGTCATTCCTTAGGCATTCTGGGATTCCAGTCATTGCTGGACTGGGGGAGGCTCCAGTCATTCCTTAGGCATTCTGGGATTCCAGTCATTGGTTGGACTGGGGGAGGCTCCAGTCATTCCTTAGGCATTCTGGGATTCCAGTCATTGCTGGGCTGGGGGAGGCTCCAGTCATTCCTTAGGCATTCTGGGATTCCAGTCATTGTTGGACTGGGGGAGGCTCCAGTCATTCCTTAGGCATTCTGGGATTCCAGTCATTGCTGGGCTGGGGGAGGCTCCAGTCATTCCTTAGGCATTCTGGGATTCCAGTCATTGCTTGGACTGGGGGAGGCTCCAGTCATTCCTTAGGCATTCTGGGATTCCAGTCATTGCTGGGCTGGGGGAGGCTCCAGTCATTCCTTAGGCATTCTGGGATTCCAGTCATTGTTGGACTGGGGGAGGCTCCAGTCATTCCTTAGGCATTCTGGGATTCCAGTCATTGCTGGGCTGGGGGAGGCTCCAGTCATTCCTTAGGCATTCTGAGATTCCAGTCATTGCTGGGCTGGGGGAGGCTCCAGTCATTCCTTAGGCATTCTGGGATTCCAGTCATTGCTGGGCCGGGGGGAGGCTCCAGTCATTCCTTAGGCATTCTGGGATTCCAGTCATTGCTGGGCTGGGGGAGGCTCCAGTCATTCCTTAGGCATTCTGGGATTCCAGTCATTGCTGGGCTGGGGGAGGCTCCAGTCATTCCTTAGGCATTCTGAGATTCCAGTCATTGTTGGACTGGGGGAGGCTCCAGTCATTCCTTAGGCATTCTGAGATTCCAGTCATTGCTGGGCTGGGGGAGGCTCCAGTCATTCCTTAGGCATTCTGGGATTCCAGTCATTGTTGGACTGGGGGAGGCTCCAGTCATTCCTTAGGCATTCTGAGATTCCAGTCATTGCTGGGCTGGGGGAGGCTCCAGTCATTCCTTAGGCATTCTGGGATTCCAGTCATTGCTGGGCTGGGGGAGGCTCCAGTCATTCCTTAGGCATTCTGGGATTCCAGTCATTGTTGGACTGGGGGAGGCTCCAGTCATTCCTTAGGCATTCTGGGATTCCAGTCATTGCTGGGACTGGGGGAGGCTCCAGTCATTCCTTAGGCATTCTGGGATTCCAGTCATTGTTGGACTGGGGGAGGCTCCAGTCATTCCTTAGGCATTCTGGGATTCTAGTCATTGCTGGGCTGGGGGAGGCTCCAGTCATTCCTTAGGCATTCTGGGATTCCAGTCATTGTTGGACTGGGGGAGGCTCCAGTCATTCCTTAGGCATTCTGGGATTCCAGTCATTGTTGGACTGGGGGAGGCTCCAGTCATTCCTTAGGCATTCTGGGATTCCAGTCATTGTTGGACTGGGGGAGGCTCCAGTCATTCCTTAGGCATTCTGGGATTCCAGTCATTGTTGGACTGGGGGAGGCTCCAGTCATTCCTTAGGCATTCTGGGATTCCAGTCATTGTTGGACTGGGGGAGGCTCCAGTCATTCCTTAGGCATTCTGGGATTCCAGTCATTGCTGGGCTGGGGGAGGCTCCAGTCATTCCTTAGGCATTCTGGGATTCCAGTCATTGCTGGGCTGGGGGAGGCTCCAGTCATTCCTTAGGCATTCTGGGATTCCAGTCATTGTTGGACTGGGGGAGGCTCCAGTCATTCCTTAGGCATTCTGGGATTCCAGTCATTGTTGGACTGGGGGAGGCTCCAGTCATTCCTTAGGCATTCTGGGATTCCAGTCATTGCTGGGCTGGGGGAGGCTCCAGTCATTCCTTAGGCATTCTGAGATTCCAGTCATTGTTAGACTGGGGGAGGCTCCAGTCATTCCTTAGGCATTCTGAGATTCCAGTCATTGCTGGGCTGGGGGAGGCTCCAGTCATTCCTTAGGCATTCTGAGATTCCAGTCATTGCTGGGCTGGGGGAGGCTCCAGTCATTCCTTAGGCATTCTGGGATTCCAGTCATTGTTGGACTGGGGGAGGCTCCAGTCATTCCTTAGGCATTCTGGGATTCCAGTCATTGCTGGGCTGGGGGAGGCTCCAGTCATTCCTTAGGCATTCTGGGATTCCAGTCATTGCTGGGCTGGGGGAGGCTCCAGTCATTCCTTAGGCATTCTGGGATTCCAGTCATTGTTGGACTGGGGGAGGCTCCAGTCATTCCTTAGGCATTCTGGGATTCTAGTCATTGCTGGGCTGGGGGAGGCTCCAGTCATTCCTTAGGCATTCTGGGATTCTAGTCATTGCTGGGCTGGGGGAGGCTCCAGTCATTCCTTAGGCATTCTGGGATTCCAGTCATTGTTGGACTGGGGGAGGCTCCAGTCATTCCTTAGGCATTCTGAGATTCCAGTCATTGCTGGGCTGGGGGAGGCTCCAGTCATTCCTTAGGCATTCTGAGATTCCAGTCATTGCTGGGCTGGGGGAGGCTCCAGTCATTCCTTAGGCATTCTGGGATTCCAGTCATTGCTGGGCTGGGGGAGGCTCCAGTCATTCCTTAGGCATTCTGAGATTCCAGTCATTGCTGGGCTGGGGGAGGCTCCAGTCATTCCTTAGGCATTCTGGGATTCCAGTCATTGCTGGGCTGGGGGAGGCTCCAGTCATTCCTTAGGCATTCTGGGATTCCAGTCATTGCTGGGCTGGGGGAGGCTCCAGTCATTCCTTAGGCATTCTGGGATTCCAGTCATTGCTGGGCTGGGGGAGGCTCCAGTCATTCCTTAGGCATTCTGGGATTCCAGTCATTGCTGGGCTGGGGGAGGCTCCAGTCATTCCTTAGGCATTCTGGTATTCCAGTCATTGCTGGGCTGGGGGAGGCTCCAGTCATTCCTTAGGCATTCTGGGATTCCAGTCATTGCTGGGCTGGGGGAGGCTCCAGTCATTCCTTAGGCATTCTGGGATTCCAGTCATTGTTGGGCTGGGGGAGGCTCCAGTCATTCCTTAGGCATTCTGGTGTTCCAGTCATTGTTGGACTGGGGGAGGCTCCAGTCATTCCTTAGGCATTCTGGGATTCCAGTCATTGCTGGGCTGGGGGAGGCTCCAGTCATTCCTTAGGCATTCTGGGATTCCAGTCATTGTTGGACTGGGGGAGGCTCCAGTCATTCCTTAGGCATTCTGGGATTCCAGTCATTGCTTGGACTGGGGGAGGCTCCAGTCATTCCTTAGGCATTCTGGGATTCTCAGTCATTGCTGGGCTGGGGGAGGCTCCAGTCATTCCTTAGGCATTCTGAGATTCCAGTCATTGCTTGGACTGGGGGAGGCTCCAGTCATTCCTTAGGCATTCTGGGATTCCAGTCATTGCTGGGCTGGGGGAGGCTCCAGTCATTCCTTAGGCATTCTGGGATTCTAGTCATTGTTGGACTGGGGGAGGCTCCAGTCATTCCTTAGGCATTCTGAGATTCCAGTCATTGTTGGACTGGGGGAGGCTCCAGTCATTCCTTAGGCATTCTGGGATTCCATTCATTGCTGGGCTGGGGGAGGCTCCAGTCATTCCTTAGGCATTCTGAGATTCCAGTAATTGTTGGACTGGGGGAGGCTCCAGTCATTCCTTAGGCATTCTGGGATTCCAGTCATTGCTGGGCTGGGGGAGGCTCCAGTCATTCCTTAGGCATTCTGGGATTCCAGTCATTGTTAGACTGGGGGAGGCTCCAGTCATTCCTTAGGCATTCTGGGATTCTAGTCATTGCTGGGCTGGGGGAGGCTCCAGTCATTCCTTAGGCATTCTGAGATTCCAGTCATTGTTGGACTGGGGGAGGCTCCAGTCATTCCTTAGGCATTCTGGGATTCCAGTCAGTGTTGGACTGGGGGAGGCTCCAGTCATTCCTTAGGCATTCTGGGATTCCAGTCATTGTTAGACTGGGGGAGGCTCCAGTCATTCCTTAGGCATTCTGGGATTCCAGTCATTGTTAGACTGGGGGAGGCTCCAGTCATTCCTTAGGCATTCTGGGATTCCAGTCATTGCTGGGCTGGTGGAGGCTCCAGTCATTCCTTAGGCATTCTGGGATTCCAGTCATTGCTGGGCTGGGGGAGGCTCCAGTCATTCCTTAGGCATTCAGGGATTCCAGTCATTGCTGGGCTGGGGGAGGCTCCAGTCATTCCTTAGGCATTCTGGGATTCTAATCATTGCTGGGCTGGGGGAGGCTCCTGTCATTCCTTAGGCATTCTGGGATTCCAGTCATTGCTGGGCTGGGGGAGGCTCCAGTCATTCCTTAGGCATTCTGGGATTCCAGTCATTGTTGGACTGGGGGAGGCTCCAGTCATTCCTTAGGCATTCTGGGATTCCAGTCATTGCTGGGCTGGGGGAGGCTCCAGTCATTCCTTAGGCATTCTGGGATTCCAGTCATTGTTGGACTGGGGGAGGCTCCAGTCATTCCTTAGGCATTCTGAGATTCCAGTCATTGTTGGACTGGGGGAGGCTCCAGTCATTCCTTAGGCATTCTGAGATTCCAGTCATTGCTGGGCTGGGGGAGGCTCCAGTCATTCCTTAGGCATTCTGGGATTCCAGTCATTGCTGGGCTGGGGGAGGCTCCAGTCATTCCTTAGGCATTCTGGGATTCCAGTCATTGCTGGGCTGGGGGAGGCTCCAGTCATTCCTTAGGCATTCTGGGATTCCAGTCATTGCTGGGCTGGGGGAGGCTCCAGTCATTCCTTAGGCATTCTGAGATTCCAGTCATTGCTGGGCTGGGGGAGGCTCCAGTCATTCCTTAGGCATTCTGGGATTCCTAGTCATTGCTGGGCTGGGGGAGGCTCCAGTCATTCCTTAGGCATTCTGGGATTCCAGTCATTGCTGGGCTGGGGGAGGCTCCAGTCATTCCTTAGGCATTCTGGGATTCCAGTCATTGTTGGACTGGGGGAGGCTCCAGTCATTCCTTAGGCATTCTGGGATTCCAGTCATTGCTGGGCTGGGGGAGGCTCCAGTCATTCCTTAGGCATTCTGGTATTCTAGTCATTGCTGGGCTGGGGGAGGCTCCAGTCATTCCTTAGGCATTCTGGGATTCCAGTCATTGCTGGGCTGGGGGAGGCTCCAGTCATTCCTTAGGCATTCTGGGATTCCAGTCATTGCTGGGCTGGGGGAGGCTCCAGTCATTCCTTAGGCATTCTGGGATTCCAGTCATTGCTGGGCTGGGGGAGGCTCCAGTCATTCCTTAGGCATTCTGAGATTCCAGTCATTGTTGGACTGGGGGAGGCTCCAGTCATTCCTTAGGCATTCTGGGATTCTAGTCATTGCTGGGCTGGGGGAGGCTCCAGTCATTCCTTAGGCATTCTGAGATTCCAGTCATTGTTGGACTGGGGGAGGCTCCAGTCATTCCTTAGGCATTCTGGGATTCCAGTCATTGCTGGGCTGGGGGAGGCTCCAGTCATCCTTAGGCATTCTGGGATTCCAGTCATTGCTGGGCTGGGGGAGGCTCCAGTCATTCCTTAGGCATTCTGAGATTCCAGTCATTGCTGGGCTGGGGGAGGCTCCAGTCATTCCTTAGGCATTCTGGGATTCCAGTCATTGCTGGGCTGGGGGAGGCTCCAGTCATTCATTAGGCATTCTGAGATTCCAGTCATTGCTGGGCTGGGGGAGGCTCCAGTCATTCCTTAGGCATTCTGGGATTCCAATCAGTGTTGGACTGGGGGAGGCTCCAGTCATTCCTTAGGCATTCTGGGATTCCAGTCATTGCTGGGCTGGGGGAGGCTCCAGTCATTCCTTAGGCATTCTGGGATTCCAGTCATTGCTGGGCTGGGGGAGGCTCCAGTCATTCCTTAGGCATTCTGGGATTCCAGTCATTGCTGGGCTGGGGGAGGCTCCAGTCATTCCTTAGGCATTGTTACCAGAGGATGTGGTTAGTGCAGTTAGTATAGCTGTGTTTAAAAAAGGATTGGATAAGTTCTTGGAGGAGAAGTCCATTACCTGCTATTAAGTTCACTTAGAGAATAGCCACTGCCATTAGCAATGGTAACATGGAATAGACTTAGTGTTTGGGTACTTGCCAGGTTCTTATGGCCTGGATTGGCCACTGTTGGAAACAGGTTACTGGGCTTGATGGACCCTTGGTCTGACCCAGTATGGCATTTTCTTATGTTTTTATGTTCTTATTCTGGGATTCTAGTCCATGCTGGGCTGGGGGAGGCTCCAGTCATTCCTTAGGCATTCAGGGATTCCATTCATTGCTGGGCTGGGGGAGGCTCCAGTCATTCCTTAGGCATTCTGGGATTCTAGTCATTGCTGGGCTGGGGGAGGCTCCTTGGGGTTCTCTGAAGCCCCTTGTTAAATCTTTGTATGAGAACAGAACCTCTCCCCAGGAAATAACATTACAGTACGTTTCTAGTGTTGCTGTCAGAGCAGCGCTGGAAGCCGCCTGGAGTGAGTAAAACACTATCACATTCCCAGCTGGAGTTTCAGTGATCCAGGTTGGGTTCAAGGGGTGGGGAAGGTGGAATAGAGATTGTGTGTGGGTGATAGGAGGGGCTTATGGTATATTGGTGGGAAAGGAGTGGTCTCAGGTAGCTAGTTCCTACTGCTTTTTTTAATGTTCCAAATTTGTTTATTAAACCATATTGCACACATAGATAACATGCACACATTAAGAAAGGTGGAAAGAAGGCAAAACGATCACCGGCATGGTTAAAAGGGGAGGTGAAAGAAGCTATTCTAGTCAAAAGATCTTAATTCAAAAATTGGAAGAAGGATCCAACAGAAGAAAATAGGATAATGCATAAGCGTTGGCAAGTTAAATGTAAGACATTGATAAGACAGGCTAAGAGAGAATTTGAAAAGAAGTTGGCTGTAAAGGCAAAAACTCACAGTAAAAACATTTTAAAATATATCCGAAGCAGAAAGCCTGTGAGGGAGTCAGTTGGACCATTAGATGATCGAGGGGTTAAAGGGGCAATTAGAGAAGATAAGGCCATCACAAAAGATTCAATTATTTTTTTGCTTCAGTGTTTACTGAAGAGGATGTTGGGGAGAAACCCATATCAGAGAAGGTTTTCGTGAGTAATGATTCAGATGGACTGAACCAAATCATGATGGACTGAACCAAATCATGATTCAGATGGACTGAACCAAATCATGATGAACTGAACCAAATCATGATTCAGATGGACTGAATTTGTTTATTAAACCATGGGTGCCTGCTGACAAATCCAGTCTCCCGTTATTAATAATGAGTGACTAAGAATTAAATTGCAGGCTCCATGTGGCAATGAGGAAATATAAGGCATCCATAAGTCCAAAGTCTGTTTCTTCTTTTTCGGGGATGCAATTGTGCTAGAAAGTAGTTTCATAGTCAACTAATTATGAATACTGTTTCTCCACTGCACGGTGGGAGGAGCCTCAGGTTGATGCCAGCAATTTAGAAAAGACGTTTTAGCAACAAGAAAGACCTTATAAATTCACAGTCTCTGAACAGAAGAACTTCAACGTGCCACTGCTTCTTTTTAAAAAACATTGGGAGTCTACAGCAGCAGATATTTTAAAATGTTTTTTTTTTTGGGCTGGGGGTTGGGCCTGAAGGCCTCACAGTTCTCTTTGTAAGGTTTATTCTGCAGCCACTTAACTGGCTATATTTTCAATACAGCTGGTTAAGTAGCAAATTACCCAGCTCCATGCGGTCGGACAATTTTCCAGACTGAACTGATTATATTCAAACCAGTTAGAAACATAGAAACATAGAAATGACGGCAGAAGAAGACCAAACGGCCCATCCAGTCTGCCCAGTAAGCTTTGCACTTTTTATTTATTTTTTTCTTTCATACTTCTGTTAGTCTTGGCTCTTAGTAACCTTTTGGTTCTATTTCCCTTCCACCCTCACCATTAATTTCCCTTCCACCCTCACCATTAATGTAGAGAGCAGTGTTGGAACTGCATCTAAGTGAATATCTAGCTTAATTTAGTTAGGGGTAGTAACCGCCGCAATAAGCAAGCTACACCCATGCTTATTTGTTTACCCAGACTATGTTATTCAGTCCTTGTTGGTTGTTGTCTGTATATAGATCCACTTTTCTTCATTCCCCCTGCCTTTGAAGCAGAGAGTTATGCTGGATATGCATTGAAAGTGAAGTATCAAACTTATCTGCCTAAAGATAACTTTAGGACATTTATGAAACTGAATATCCTGGACACGTTATCCGGCTCACTTTCTTAATATCGCCCTTGAAGTAAGTAGCTTGACAGTGGGCTATAGTGAGCTCTCCACTTGTGTTTCTTGTTTACAGATGAAGCCTACAAGAATGCAAACATGCAACTATTTAAAACAACTCATCACAAAGTTATGCTAGCTTATGTACAGATTTCAATGGATGTCTACCAAAAGGATTATTCCATTGTTGTAGCGGGGACTAGAAAAATAGTGTGGGTTTGTAGCTCCCCCATGTGGGAGATTAGAAATGGTACGCTCCCATGCTATATAAAGCCATGTCTTTTCTTGTGTGCACTTTTGAGTTATCCCTTGAAGGGGGAGCCTGCCATTGTGCAATTTCCAATTTGTTTAATTTACTTAGGGAAGGACCCTTAGGCCTGTAAGGCTGAGGCTTGTGAGGAGGAAAAATGAGTAAGGGCGCCTTCCCCTAACCTTAAGATGACCCATTGGAGACGTGTTTTTGAGGAAAAGATTGTTCTACTCTTCCTTTCTCTCTTTTTGGTTTCCCCTTTTTAAGACTTTTGTTTTTTCTAACATTGCCTGAGTAGCCTCAGGATCCAGCGGCTCAGTGTACGCCATCTATAGAAACATAGAAACATAGAAATGACGGCAGAAGACGACCAAACGGCCCATCCAGTCTGCCCACCAAGCTTCCCTCATTTTTTCTCTCATACTTATCTGTTTCTTTTAGCTCTTGGTTCTATTTCCTTTCCACCCCCACCATTAATGTAGAGAGCGGTGATGGAGCTGCATCCAAGTGAAATATCTAGCTTGATTAGTTAGAGGTAGTAGGGGTAGTAACCGCCGCCATTAGCAAGCTACACCCATGCTTATTTGTTTTTACCCAGATTATGTTATACAGCCCTTATTGGTTGTTTATCTTCTCCCCTGCCGTTGAAGCAGGGAGCTATGCTGGATATGCGTGAGGTATCAGTTTTTTTCTTCTCCCCTGCCGTTGAAGCAGAGAGCTATGCTGGATATGCATCGAAAGTGAAGTATCAGGCACATTTGGTTTGGGGTAGTAACCGCCGTAACAAGCCAGCTACTCCCCGCTTTGTGAGTGTGAATCCTTTTTTCTTCTCCCCTGCCATTGAAGTTATGCTGGATATGCGTGAAGTATCAGTTTTTCTTTTCCCCTGCCGTTGAAGCAGAGAGCTATGCTGGAAATTCGTGATGTATCAGTCTTTCTCCCATGCCGTTGAAGCAGAGAGCCATGCTGGATATGCGTCGAGAGTGAAGTATCAGGTACATTTGGTTTGGGGTAGTAACCGCCGTAACAAGCCAGCTACTCCCCGCTTTATGAGTGCGAACCCTTTTTTCTTCTCCCCTGCCGTTGAAGCAGAGAGCTCTGCTGGATGTGTGAAGTAACAGTTTTTCTTCTCCCCTGCTGTTGAAGCAGGGAACTATGCTGGATATGCATTGAAAGTGAAGTATAAGAATGGAGTGATCAAGCTAGTTGATAGGCATCAGGAATAGAGGAAGGTGGAGGTGGTAATTTGGTTATTTGGTTTGGGGTAGTAACCGCCGTAACAAGCCAGCTACTCCTGTCTTTGTGAGTGCAAATCCTTTTTTCCACATTTCCTCTTGCTGTTGAAGCTTAGAGTGATGTTGGAGTCACAGTAACCATGTGTATGTTTATTGAATAAGGGTATTGTCTCCAGGCAGTAGCTATCATTCTGGCGAGTCACCTACTCTTCATTGGCGGCCTCTTGACTTTATGGATCCACAGTGTTTATCCCACGCCCCTTTGAAGTCCTTCACAGTTCTGGTCTTCATCACTTCCTCCGGAAGGGCATTCCAGGCATCCACCACCCTCTCCGTGAAGAAATACTTCCTGACATTGGTTCTGAATCTTCCTCCCTGGAGCTTCAAATCGTGATCCCTGGTTCTGCTGATTTTTTTCTTATGGTAAAGGTTTGTCGTTGCCTTTGGATCATTAAAACCTTTCAAGTATCTGAAAGTCTGTATCATATCACCTCTGCTCCTCCTTTCCTCCAGGGTGTACATATTTAGATTCTTCAATCTCTCCTCGTACGTCATCCGATGAAGATCCTCCACCTTCCTGGTCGCCCTTCTCTGTACCGCTTCCATCTTGTCTTTGTCTTTTTGTAGATATGGTCTCCAGAACTGAACACAGTACTCCAGGTGAGGCCTCACCAAGGACCTGTACAAGGGAATAATCACTTCCCTTTTCTTACTCGATATTCCTCTCTCTATGCAGCCCAGCATTCTTCTGGCTTTTGCTATCGCCTTGTCGCATTGTTTCGCAGACTTCATATCATTAGACACTATCACCCCAAGGTCCCTCTCCTGCTCCGTGCATTGTTTCGCAGACTTCATATCATTAGACACTATCACCCCAAGGTCCCTCTCCTGCTCCGTGCACATCAGCCTTTCCCCCCCCCCCATCGAATACAGTTCATTCGGATTTCCGCTCCCCACATGCATGACTTTGCACTTCTTGGCATTGAATCTCAGCTGCCATATCTTCGACCACTCTTCCAGTTTCCTTAGATCCCGTCTCATTCTCTCCACTCCATCCGGCGTGTCCACTCTGTTGCAGATCTTACTGTCATCCGCAAAAAGACAAACCTTACCTTCTATCCCGTCCGCAATGTCGCTCACAAAGATATTGAACAGGACCGGTCCCAACACCGATCCTTGCGGTACACCACTTAAAACCGCTTTCTCTTCAGAGAAGGTTCCGTTTACCATCACACATTGTCTTCTGTCCGTCAACCAATTTGCAATCCAGGTCACCACCTCGGCACTCACTCCTAAGCTTCTCGTTTTATTCACCAGTCTCCTGTGCGGAACTGTATCAAAAGCTTTGCTGAAATCCAAGTATATGACATCAAGCGCTCTTCCTTGATCCAATTCCTTGGTTACCCAGTCAAAAAAGTCAATCAGATTTGTCTGACAGGATCTTCCCCTGGTGAATCCATGTTGCCTCTGGTCCATCAATTCTCCGGACTGTAGATAGTTCACTATTCTCTCTTTCAGCAGAGACTCCATTACTTTTCCCACCACCGAAGTGAGGCTAACCGGTCTGTAGTTGCCAGCCTCCTCCCTGTTCCCACTCTTGTGAAGCGGGACCACCACCGCTCTTCTCCAATCTCTCGGCACCACTCCCGTTTCTAGGGATCTATTGAACAGGTCACACAGCGGACCCGCCAGAACATCTCTGAGCTCCCTCAATATCCTTGGATGAATCCCATCAGGCCCCATGGCTTTGTCCACTTTCAGGTTCTTTAGCTCTTCCCACACATTTTCTACTGTAAAAGGATTTTCATCTATTCCACTTCCCTCCAGTTTCTTGTTGTGTAGAGATGGTCCTTCTCCAGGGTCTTCTTTAGTGAACACAGAGCTGAAGTATTCGTTTAATATTTCTGCCATTTCTTCGTCTGTCTCCACACATTGATCATTACCACCTTTCAATTTCACTATACCAGGGGAGTGGGGCCTCTCAACCAGAGAGCATGGTAATAGTTCTTGTGGAAGAATGGGTTTCTAGCCATTCCTGGAGGAAGGAATAAAGGTGAGAGAAGGAGACTTTGTGGACCTGTCCTTAGGTTCACTGCCGTTTCAAAGAGATATCAGGAGAAGAAGAGAAAACCACAAACCCATGCATAGGGGAGAGAGAGAGAGAGGACAAGATAAGGACTATAGGAGAGGTAAAAGAAATTGGGACTTTGTCTATGAAATATGGTCAGATTGACTAAAAAGACTATTCCCTGTCAACTGGGAGGGAGCTTGTTATTTATCCCAAACTGATTGGAAAGGAAGAAGACTTGAACATATTAAGTGGAATTGAAAACTGCCCATCAATACAAATTGAGTGAAAGGCACAGATTTATTCAAAAACTCAATTTGTAATAACATATCTTGAAACAAAAATAACTGTGAAGAAAGTTTTCATCAACTACAAACTCTTATCAGTAAAGGTTAAGTTGGAACCCACCCAATACTTTCAGCGTGATTATTGCTACTATATACACTTAAGTAATCATCAATGCTGTATTCAGGAACTTTAGAGTAAATTCAATGCACAGGGCCTAGAAGATTATTTTTCCCCCCAGCTCAGGGAATCTTGGACGTTCAGATGAAATAACAACTTGGGAAGAGTTAAATGTTAAAGAGACTGTGTTTGAAGTGTGTTTCCTGGGGTCTCATCTGGGGACTATTAGCCCAGGGGTTACACTTAAGAGAGGTCAATATTCAAATCCTGGTCGGCTAAGTTAGCTGGATAACACTTTTCTGACTAAGTTACAAGGATATTCGGTGGCATGCATGACACTCTAAAATTGAGTGTCCGTTTTCCTAAGTGACAGACAGCCACATCTCCTGGGTGCCCGCTGCCGAGGAGGCGCTAGGGCTGCACAATTTCCCCATAGCGCCTCATTTTTTTTACCATGGCAGCCCATTTAGCATCGGGCGCCCTGGAGAGGTGGATCGGCGCACGTTAAGGGAGTGGGTGCTCAATCATGAGCATCCCTTTAACGCACGCCGATATTGCATCGGCCCAGTATTGCTACCTGACCCACCCACTGCCCTCCCACAAAGTTCTCCAGCTAAGAGATAGCTGGATAAGTCTGAATATCGGACCCATAATTTTTTAAACAGAATTTTACTGATTTCTTCCACTCCTAATCATATTAAGGTCCATATTCAGTAGGCTGGTTAGTGGCAAATTAATCTGGATAACTTTTAGCCCAATATTCAGCGGAACAAGTCTCCCATGGAATATAAATGGCTAAAGTTATCCGAGGACATCTACCTGCATAACCGAAGACCTAACGGGCTATATTCTGAAGAAGGCCAGTTATGTTAAAAAAAACAACCCCAAATACTTGCAGCCAAGCAGGCCTGATCCCCCACCTCCCAAAAGAATTCTGAAAAAATGTTTGCATCAAGTGCCCGATCCCCCAACTTAATAAAACCAAGTTGCAGGTCATAGCACCCCAAGCCCCCTCTTCCAAGGGCTGGCTCTGGGGCCCTCCTGCTCTCCAGCCCTGGAACACCTACCACCTCCTCTCCCACTCTACCTGACACCCTCCGAACCTCCAAGGCCGAGCTTTACAGCTTTCCCGAGAGCAATGCTGATAGCGTTTGCTACCAATGTTGCTTTCAGGTAAGAGTCCAACAGCAACGTTGGCATCTGCTACCAATGCTGCTGTCAAAGTAATGCTGGATGCAGGCAAGACTCAGGGCTCAGCTTCGGAAATTTGGAGGTGTGGGAGGAGGGGGTAGGGGCAGGAGGGGGCTCTTTTATTTTAATGTGCAAACCCCCTCGTGACCTACACTAGATGGCCCTTGCCTAGGACATGGGGTTAGGAGTTAAGGAGAGGAGCGAACCATTTCCTGTGAGACTTGGCTGGAATGGAGAGTGGCCGGTTTGCCCAAAGATGGGCCGAGTTGGAGTTCAGGGGGGCATTTTTAGTTGGACTTGGAAGGTGAAGCTTTACAATTTCCTTTGGTCCCCAGGCCTTACAACCCTATTGTTCCCAGCACAGGAAGGAGGCACTTTACCTTCTCAGTCCACAGCTTGGCTGGAGAGGTTGTCTAAGGGGTTTTGCAGTCTGTTGAGAAATTCAGGATTTTATTTTCTGGTATTTTTAGCCTGGATCTCCTGCTCTTTTCTCATTTTGAGGAGAAAAAAATCCCCCTGCCCTTGGGGAGGACTAGGATGAAAGAAGATCGGCCGATCCTTCTCATACCCCAGTGGATGGGCTGCGGTGATTCTGGCTGAGAATTGTTATGGAGATTTTCTGCCTTTTTTGTTTCGGGAGGAAGTTTGCTGTCGCCCTTCCTTACCGAGAGTGGGGAAAAGCAAAGCGTTAATTTTCCCTGCTGCTAGAACCTTTCGTTCTGAAAGATCCCCCATGTACCATCAGAAGAGGAGAAAGGTGAGTAAGAGTGATTGTTCATCTGGAGACCCCCACCAGAGTCTTCATCCCCGGAAAAAGAGAGAATCTGAAGTACCTCTGGACCTCAGGTATTATATGGAACAGGAGACCCCTTGAATCACATGAAATGCTTACTGCTCCATGCCCGGGAGGCAAAACCAAGCCAGGACGCCAATACTGAGGGACATGTTCACAGAAAGGGATACACCCATAATAAAGTGTGCATGGTACCAATTAATCACGGTGGAAGATCTGCAGTCCCGTCTGCACCCATCCACAACTTAACACCTAGTGAGGCAGCACCCACAGCAAGAATCACTCCCTGCACCTGGGACCCTGGAAAGCTTCCCCCCCTCCCCCCCCAATCAGTGAATCCGCATCCCAGGGCTGTGGAACTGGGACCGATTATGACCGCTAACTTCTTGGACAGTCCAGAAAAGGGGGCTATATTATTATCCTGTTGCGCCCGGTCGCAGACGGCTGCGACCTTTGCTGCTCACCTCATTTTTGCCCTGTAGCTCCAATTCTGGCAAAGATGGCCACCTATGCCTCTGCACGCCGACCTCCCTGGCGTTCCCGGGACGGCGTGGGCGATCCCGTCGCCATCTTGAATCTGGTGCAACTTAGGGCACGTGTGCGCGTGCCTGCCTCCGTCTTATCCACATCATGGTGGGAACCTCGGGGGTGTCCCCTCCGCATGACTTCACTGCCTATGTGTACTTAAGCCTACCGGACCTTCCTACCTACGGGTTAGCAAGGATTCCATCTCACTCAATTCCTTTCCTCAGAGACGCTTCGCCTCACTGTTCCTGCGTTCCTGACTGAGTGACTCAGGTACCCACTCCGCAGGGGCCTTGCTACACTCAGGGCTATCCGCTCCTCGGAGAGCCTTCTCTACGAGGCTCACATTTGCCAGCCAAGTGAATACCTCTCGCTACTTCTACGGACGCCCCTTCAGTGTTCCTATGCTCCGGGTCTCTGCTGCTGCTACGACAATATCTCTACTGCCATACTACGGAGTGAGTACTAGACCTGATCTACAACTCTGCTTCTCTCTTGCTGTGCGGATCCTCGGGTTACCCCACTCTGTGCCTTCTGCCTGCTACCCACATCTTCCGGCCTACCCCGCTCTGCGGACCACTACAGGAGCTACCACGAACAAGAGCTACCAAGAAGGAAGTACTACCTGGGTTACTATGCTCTGCGGACCACTACCGGAGAATCCATCTCAGGTCTTCCTACTCTGGACTGAGCTTACTAACCCGCCTCTCGAGTTTCTCTTTGCTGTATAATAAATATATCTGACTCCTGTGTCCATCACTGCTGAGACCCCACTTGTCATGGAGAATTCTCCACAGGGCTCCCCCCTGTGGGTGGAGTCAGCTCTCTCCACGACCCAAGGGCCCACAAACCAAGTTCAAGTATAACACAACATATCCGGGGTGTGGAGGCCTTGGTCTGCAACTTGGTTTAATTATTGTAGGGGCTGGGGAGATCGGGTGCCAGGCAATAACATTTTTTTTTTTTAGAATTATTTTTGGGGCAAGGGAGATTGGACCTGTGTGGCTGTGAGATATTTTCTTGTACTTAACTGGCTACATTCAAAATATAGCCAGTTACATCTACAGATATCCAGGTAAACACAGCCAGATAACTTTGGATCTGCTCCGACCATGACCAGACTTACCCGGATAAACTTATTCCTGTAGCGCTGAATATCAATGCTACCTGGCTAGGTTTAAGCCCCGCCCCCTGGAATTCCTCTTTTTAAAATATGAGTATGATATATCTGGGTAATGACTTACTGGCTAAAACTTATCTAGTCAGCAGGGGAGAAAGGGGCATTTGTCTGACTAAGTCCTGAACTTAGCCAGACAAACTTTTCAACACGGACCTCATCGTTTATTGTTCTCCACTCTGCAACATTGTTAAGCCTTTACAATGGTCAAAAATCATTTCATATGTGCCTTCTCCTGTTGCAAGGAAGAGATCTAAGCTGCCTTCGAGGGCTGTTTTGCTCTGTCCTAAAGCAATTTAATACCACGCACAATCTCAGCCTCACTTCCAAATTTTATAGAATAGAGGTCATTGTTTCCTTTAAACTCTAAGGGGTAGATATTCAGATATAAACATTTAAGTGAGACTTATCCAGCTAACCAACAAGGGCTATTCAGCAGTAAGGCTATGCCGGTGAATATCCCCGATGAAATCACTATTTCAGCAGATAAGTCTTATCCGGCTGACTTTAGGCCTGCTATTGACCTTATCTGGCTAACATACATTTGAATATTACTGCTTATGTGGCTATGTTAGCTGAATAAGTAGCCCTTCTCCAGAATACCCATTTCTTGCCCACCACTTATCTGTCTAGCTACTTGGCTGGTTAAGTAGTTATTCAGATAAGTGGCGGCCGCCGAATGGGACCAGATATTCAGCCACCACCACTTAGGCAGATAAATAGGGACTTATTCAGCTAAGAAGTGCTGAATATCTGCCTCTCCATATCCAGCAGAAGGCCACAAATATCATGAAGACAACTACAATATAGCTTATCAATAGATTTATTCTCCAGTTAGATGCAATGGATACCACTAGCAATATGTTATGTAAAAATGTTTATTTGTCCTTTGGAGTGACTAGTAATAAATAGAATATCTTGAAAAATGTTAAATAATTTGCATTCCCTTGGATAGTTATATCCCTATTAACTTGGTTTACTTGCAATTCACGAAAAGACTTGGTTTTCTCTTTAATACCGAGGCCTGTTTATTAATCGCGAGGCACATCTTATAGTGGGAACACCAGTGAAGGGCTTCTGTAAAGTGGATGCACTTTCTTTGCTGACAAAAGGGCACCTTGATAACAGAATAAATTGTCACTTCAAACGTTGTGCCCCTGCTCCGACCAGAGGGAGTCTGAAACCCCAGACGCCACAGATTTTGAAGATAAAGGAAACCAGATATCTCCCAGGACCTGGGGAGGAATGATGACCTAAAGATAGGACACATTTCAGTTGCAGAAAATTGCAACTGGTCATGGATATCTGAGTCGGGCAGCACAGGGACACTTCTGATAGAGGAGTTTTAAGCACTAGCTTATAACTGTGTGTGTGTAAGGCCTCCACCGGGATCCCTGCCAAGGAGTGTGGCCTAGCAGCTAGGTCAGGCAGTGTAGAATAGAGGAATATACCCTCTCTTGTCACAGCACTTACACTGGAGGTTACTGCAGTGGTTTATTCCTGCTCACACAAAAGCAAACGTAGGACCCCCGTCAGATTCCCTACTAAAAGGTACCATCTATTTCACATCACCCCCCTCGTGATGCCGCTGCACTGATTGCCGCCTGACCCTCTGTAACAGGAGTGGCCAACTCCAGTCCCCAAGAGCCACAAAGCAGGCCTGGTTTTCAGGATATCCACAATGAATATGTATGAGAGAGATTTGCACGTACAGCCTCCTCCGTGGTATGCAAATCTCTCTCAAGCAATATTCATTTGGATATCCTGAAAACCAGGCCTGCTTTGTGGCTCTTGAGGATTGGAGGTGGCCATCCCATCTCTATAAGGAACAAGACCTGAGTGGAGGTGTGGATTATTAGCTAGAATTCAAAGAGAGATGGAGCGAGCGAGAATGAGAGAGACATAGAGCGAGAGACAGAGTGTGAGACTGAGAGAGAAAAACAGAGACAGAGAGAGAATGTGAGACTGAGAGTGAGAAAGAGTAAAAGAGAGAGAGTGAGAGAGCAAGAAAGCGTGAGAGTGAAAAAGAGAGAGAGCGAGAACGAGCAAAAGTGAGAGAGGGAGAGTCATTTTTCTGCTTTTTAGTTAAGAAGAAACAGTAGTCTTTATTCATTGTGGTACGGATTTGGGCAAGAATTCAGAGATTTTCTCTTTTGCGTGTTTCCTTATATTGAGGAGAAGAAACTGGCTTATTTGGGACTTTCTTTGAAGGAAGTGCTTCCAACCTTCCTTCCCTCCCTTTTGTACATGGGGGCGTGATTTCATCCTGGTCTTCTGTCTCTCTCTATGAGATGGCACAAGCGGTTTGTAACTCCCCAGAGGAGAGACACACGCTGCACCCTGACTTTTCTTAGATCAACTTTATTTACAAAAGTGGCTTACCTTCAGCCGTGTTCATACTCGGCGTTTGTCTTCAGAATTCACGTATTCGCTACTCAGCAATTGCTTTCAGCATTCACCTTGCAGGAGCTCTCTTCTCCTGGAGACCCCCAGGGCTGTCTGTTCCCAATGGGGCCCCAAGCTCTCCGGGATCCGCCCACCGAGCTACCTGCGCTTTGAGCTTAAGGTGGACCAGGCTGGATGCTTGGTCCAGCGCTGGTTGAAGAGGGGTTTTCAGGGAGACTAATTCACGCTCTCTGGCTGATACATGTTTAGTGGGAAGGGGCCCAGACGCAAGCCCTGCTGCACGAATAATAACCCCGAGTGAACCCAGAAGTAAACGCCCATGTCGCCCGCTGAAAATATAATTTAAATAAATAATCGGGGCAAGATGGGTGATAGGGGACCCTGTGCAAGCCCCCATCACTTACATAAACATGTCGGGGCACATTTATTTGGCCAGAAAATGCTCAGAAAAAAAAAAAAAAAAAGATTCCAGTGCCTGCGGTGGTTTTACCACCCGCAGGTCCGTGAGGGGAAGGTTGATATGAGGAATAGCTTCGTGGCTGAGAAGAGAGAAAAAGCCAGTGGAAGGACACCAGGAGAGTGCAGTGACCAGCCCCGCTGGGCTTTTTTGAGGAAAGCACAGCTCCTTTAAACATGTAAGACTAAAACGGAAGTGGCTGTCAGGGTACTCGAGCCAGGGTAGGGAGAAGGCTGGGCGACGCAGGTGAGGTTAGAGCAAGTATATGCCCCGGGACAACAAACGTTTTACAGTGGAAGCTTTGGGCAGAAGACGTTGGTGTTTGGCACTGGGGGCAGCTCTGCTCTCCAGGATGCAGGTAGGTGTAACTCACTATACGATGCACCATTAAGTTCCCATACTGCACACCTTTCTCCAGGTGAATAGAATGTGCCGCCTTACTTCCCAGTTCAATTCCTTCTCCTCACTAACGGGTGATAATATAGTGCTTAACACCCGATGGGCACCACTGGTCTTCCCTGAAGTCCAACAACTTCTCCTCCTCCCAAGGAAAGAGTGAAGATTCGTGTCTCTCAGGATGAGAGCCTCTTTATTTTCCTTATAGACTGTAGGACTGAGTCCCTGGGTCCTTGGGAAGTCTGGCACAGGGTAAAAATAAAACCGTTTTCAAAAAGTGACCCAAACTGAGGTAAAGAAGACTGGATAGAACTTCTTCCGCAAAAAATAAAAAGGCTTAAAAACTGGAATCGGTAAAATGGGAGGAAGGCATCTCTTTTTCTAATATGTACCCCAAGTACATCAGAACATCCAAAATTGCCATGCTGGATCAGACCAAGGGTCCATCAAGCCCAGCATCCTGTTTCCAACAGTGGCCAATCCAGGCCATAAGAACCTGGCAAGTACCCAAACACCAAGAAGATCCCATGCTACTGATGCAATTAATAGCAGTGGCTATTCCCTAAGTAAACTTAATTAATAGCTGTTAATGGACTTCTCCTCCAAGAACTTATCCAAACCTTTTTTGAACCCAGCTATACTAACTGCACTAACCACATCCTCTGGCAACAAATTTCAGAGCTTTATTGTGCGTTGAGTGAAAAAGAATTTTCTCTGATTAGTCTTAAATGTGCTACTTGCTAACTTCATGGAATGCCCCCTAGTCCTCCTATTATCCGAAAGTGTAAATAACCGATTTACATCTACCCATTCTAGACCTCTCATGATCTTAAAGACCTCTATCATATCCCCCCTCAGCTGTCTCTTCTTCAAGCTGAATAGCCCTAACTTCTTCAGCCTTTCCTCATATGAGAGCTGTTCCATACCCTTTATCATTTTGATTGCCCTTCTCTGTACCTTCTGCATCACAGCTATATCTTTTTTGAGATGCGGTGACCAGAATTGTACACAGTATTCAAGGTGCAGTCTCACCATGGAGCGATACAGAGGCATTATGACATTTTCCATTTTATTCACCATTCCCTTTCTAATAATTCAGCACACTGAACCTACGATTTCAATGTGTTATCCACTATGACGCCTAGATCTCTTTCTTGGGTTGTAGCACCTAATTGGAACCTAACATTGTGTAACTATAGCATGAGTTATTTCTCCCTATATGCATCACCTTGCACTTATCCACATTAAATTTCATCTGCCATTTTGTTGCCCAATTTTCCAGTCTCACAAGGTCTTCCTGCAATTTATCACAATCTGCTTGTGATTTAACTACTCTGAACAATTTTGTATCATCTGCAAATTTGATTATCTCACTCGTCGTATTTCTTTCCAGATCATTTATAAATATATTGAAAAGTAAGGGTCCCAATACAGATCCCTGAGGCACTCCACTGCGCACTCCCTTCCACTAAGAAAATTGTCCATTTAATCCTACTCTCTGTTTCCTGTCTTTTAGCCAGTTTGCAATCCACGAAAGGACATCGCCATCTATCCCATGACTTTTTACTTTTCCTACAAGCCTCTCATGACGAACTTTATCAAACGCCTACTGAAAATCCAAGTATACTACATCTACCGGTTCACTTTTATCCGCATGTTTATTAACTCCTTCAAAAAAGTGAAGATTTGTGAAGCAAGACTTGCCTTGGGTAAAGCCATGCTGACTTTGTTCCAATAAACCATGTCTTTCTATTTGTTCTGTGATTTTGATGTTTAGAACACTTTCCACTATTTTTTCTTGCACTAAAGTCAGGCTAACCGGTATGTAGTTTCCCGGATCGCCCCTGGAGATCTTTTTAAATATTGGGGTTACATTAGCTATCCTCCAATCTTCAGGTACAATGGATGATTTTAATGATAGGTTACAAATTTTTACTAATAAGTCTGAAATTTCATTTTTTAGTTCCTTCAGAACTCTGGGGTGTATACCATCCGGTCCAGGTGATTTACTAGTCTTCAGTTTGTCAATCAGGTCTACATCTTCTAGGTTCACCGTGATTTGATTCAGTCCATCTGAATCATTACCCATGAAAATCTTCTCCAGTACGGGTACCTCCCCAACATCCTCTTCAGTAAACACCGAAGAAAATAAATCATTTAATCTTTCCGCGATGGCCTTATCTTCTCTAAGTGCCCCTTTAACCCCTCGATCATCTAACGGTCCAACTGACTCCCTCACAGGCTTTCTGCTTCGGATATATTTTAAAAAGTTTTTACTGTGAGTTTTTACCTCTACAGCCAACTTCTTTTCAAATTCTCTCTTAGCCTGTCTTATCAATGTCTTACATTTAACTTGCCATCGTTTATGGATTATCCTATTTTCTTCTGTTGGATCCTTCTTCCAATTTTTGAATGAAGATCTTTTGGCTAAAATAGCTTCTTTCACCTCCCCTTTTAACCATGCCGGTAATCGTTTTGCCTTCGTTAAATAATTTGTTAAACCTCCTTGTTGTAACCATTCCTCTTCGGTTACCTGACACCGCTACGCTAGCCCTTTCTCCCCAGTTTAGCTTCCTTATGTTAATTGTAACCTCTTTTTTCCAAAGTTATTGGTTACCCTCGTTTATTGTAAACCGATATATTCCCATGAATGTCGGTATAGAAAAGTTTTAAATAAATAAATAAATGATTGTGCGTTGAGTGAAAAAGAATTTTCTCCGATTAGTCTTAAATGTGCTATTTGCTAACTCCATGGAATGCCCCCTAGTCTTTCTATTATCTGAAAGTGTAAATAACCGATTCACATCTACTCGTTCAAGACCTCTCATGATCTTAAAGACCTCTATCATATCCCCCCTCAGCTGTGTCTTCTCCGAGTTGAACAGCACTAACCTTTTCAGCCTTTCCTCATAGAGGAGCTGTTCCATCCCCTTTATCATTTTGGTTGCCATTCTCTACCTTCTCCATCGCAACTATATGTTTTTTGAGATGCGGCGACCAGAATTGTACACAGTATTCAAGGTGCAGTCTCACCATGGAGCGATACAGAGGCATTATGAAATTTTCCGTTTTATTAACCATTCCCTTCCTAATAATTCCTAACATTCTGTTTGCTTTTTTGACTGCTGCAGCACACTGAGCCAACAATTTTAAAGTATTATCCATATGATGCCTAGATCATTTTCCTGGGCAGTAGTTCCTAATATGGAACCTAACATCGTGTAACTACAGCAAGGGTTATTTTTCCCTATATGCAACACCTTGCACCTATATGCAACACCTTGCACTTGTCCACATTAAATTTCATCTGCCATTTGGATGCCCAATCTTCCAGTCTTGCAAGGTCCTCCTATAATGTATCACAATCCACTTGTGATTTAACTACATAGAAACATAGAAATGACTGCAGAAGAAGACCAAACAGTCCATCCAGTCTGCCCAGCAAGCTTTGACACTTATTTTTTTCATACTTTTCTTTTACTCTTGTCCCTTTTAAGTAATCTTTTGGTTCTATTTCCTTTCCACCCCCGCCAACAATGTAGATAGCAGTGCTGGAGCTGCATCTAAGTGAAGTATCTAGCTAATTGGTTTGGGGTAGTAACCGCTGTAAAAGCAAGCTGCTCCCATGCCTGTTTACCCAGCCTGTGCAATTCAGTACTTGTTGGTGGTAGTTGTCTGAATATAAATCATATTTTCTTCATTCCCCCCTGCCGTTGAAGCAGAGATTTACACTGGATATGCATTGAAAGTGAAGTATCAGGCTTATTTGGTTTGGGGTAGTAACCGCCGTAACAAGCAAGCTACTCCCCTGCTTTTTTGTGGGTGCAAATCCTTTTTTCCACATTTTCTCTTGCTGTTGAAGCATAGAGCAATGTTGGAATCGCATTAACCATGTGAATGTTTATTGAATAAGGATATTAATCTCCAGTTAGTAGCTGTCATTCCTGCAAGCCACTCCACGCCTCTTCTCTTCATTCACATCCTCTAGACTTTATGGATCCACAGTATTTATCCTAGTGGTGTGCAGGCAAAAAGTTTTCGTTGCGTACGCGATCCGTATTCGTGGGGGGTCAATTCCGTTTCATGCGGAAGTATGGAGAATTCAATAAGTTGTCAATCTGTAAATACGTTACTACTAAATTAACTACAACCCCCCACCCTCCTGACCCCCCCCCCAAGACTTACCAAAACTCCCTGGTGTCCAGCGGTGGGGTCCGGGAACTCACTCACACCCTCGGTGCTAGTTTCATCATGGCGCCGATAGCCTTTGTCACAGGGGCTACCGGTGCCATTGGTCAGCTCCTGTCACATGGCCATCGGCGCCATCTTGTGCTCCTACCATGTGACAGGGGCTGACCAATGGCACCGGTAGCCCCTGTGACATAGTATGGGCAAAGGCTATCGGCGCCATTTTGAGTCCTGGCCTGGCGTCGGACGGCAGGTCGCTCCGGGACCCCCGTTGGACCCACAGGGACTTTTGGCCAGCTTGGGGGGGCCTCCTGACCCCCACAAGACTTGCCAAAAGTCCAGCGGGGGTCCGGGAGCGACCTCCTTTCACGCCGGCCGCCCGATCCCAATACTCAAAATGGCGCCGATCGCCACCACTTTGAGACTCAAAATCGCCGTCCCGCCAATACTCAAAATGGTGCCGATCAAAAGATCGGCGCCATTTTGAGTATTGGCAGGACGGCGATTTTGAGTCTCAAAGTGGCGACGATCGGCGCCATTTTGAGTATTGAGATCGGGCGGCCGGCGTGAAAGGAGGTCGCTCCCGGACCCCCGCTGGACTTTTGGCAAGTCTTGTGGGGGTCAGGAGGCCCCCCCAAGCTGGCCAAAAGTCCCTGTGGGTCCAACGGGGGTCCAGGAGCGACTTGCCGTCCGACGCCAGGCCAGGACTCAAAATGGCGCCGATAGCCTTTGCCCATACTATGTCACAGGGGCTACCGGTGCCATTGGTCAGCCCCTGTCACATGGTAGGAGCACAAGTGAGTTCCCGGACCCCACCGCTGGACCACCAGGGAGTTTTGGTGAGTCTTGGGGGGGGGTCAGGAGGGTGGGGGGGGTTTAAATTTTTATTTAGGCCGAATTAAACAGAAATCTGTTTAATACGTGGGGAGTCGCGATGCGTTTCGCCTCCCCACGTATTTAACAGATAGCAAAAAATAAGTTGCGGATTTCAAATACGTGGAAAACGGATGCACATCCCTAATTTGTCCAATGCCCCTTTGAAATCTTTCACAGTTTTGGTCTTCACCACTTCCTCCGGAAGGGCTTTCCAGGAATCCACCACCTCTCTGTGAAGAAATACTTCCTGGCATTGGTTCTGAGTCTTTCTCCCTGGAGTTTTAAATCATGACCCCTGGTTCTGCCGATTTTTTTGCAACGGAAAAGGTTTGTCATTGTCTTTGGATCATTAAAACCTTTCAAGTATCTGAAAGTCTGTATCATATCACCTCTGCTCCTCCTATCCTCATGGTGTACATATTTAGATTCTTCAATCTCTCCTCATAAGTCATTCGATGAAGACCATCCACCTTTTTGATCGCCCTTCTCTGGACTGCCTCCATCCTGTCTCTGTCCCTTCAGAGATACGGTCTCCAGAACTGAACACAGTCCTCTAGGTGAGGCCTCACCAATGGCCTCTACAAGGGGATAATCACTTCCCTTTTCTTACTCGATATTCCTCTTTCTATGTAGCCCAGCATTCTTCTGGCTTTAGCTACTCTGAATAATTTTGTATCATCCGCAAATTTGATTACCTCACTCGTCGTATTCCTTTCCAGATCATTTATAAATATATTGAAAAGCACCGGTCCAAGTACAGATCCCTGAGGCACTCCACTGTTTACCCTTTTCCACTGAGAAAATTGACCATTTAATCCTACTCTCTGTTTCCTGTCTTTTAATCTTCAAAATTTTATTTTCAAAAATTTTCCTCCCAGATTTTGTAACAAAATTGCCTCTTTTTCCCCAAACTGATATTAACTCCGGAGTTGTTCCTTGCAGTCTCCCCAGGCAGAGCTGGCCTGGCTCCTCTGACTGGGCCTGAAAAATCTGACTCAAAGCTGCACTGCGCCCAGAGCTTACCCTTACAAGCTGCTTTTGTTAACGCTCAGGAGGCCGGCCAGCCCAGCACCCTCAAAGCGAGGGGCTGCATTTGAATGGAGCCTCCCCTAACCTGCTTTCTGAATATGGGAATACCCAGGGCTTAATGGTGACGTAACCGAAGGGCCCATCACAACTGTATACGACTTCCTGAAGTACAGATTCATTTTGGGATAATGTGTTTTCTTATATTGCCTGTATTTCTGGTTTTGAAATTGCTAAATGGCTAGATCTGTGTCTACTAGTCAGAGATGAGAATTTTCCATTGCACAACTCATGTATTTTTCTCTTTTTTTTTTTTTAATGGAACGTGTCTCTAACAGCAAGAAAATTCATTTTGATATGATAGATTAATACCTTCCTACCGAACTTAACACTTGCTCTGTTAATTATGGAGAAAAGGTCAGCTCCAAAAATCGAATGATACTGAAGGAAGACCTTTCCTTAGTGCATGAGAACTTCTCGTTATGTCTCTCCCTATGAGAATAGAAGTTTGCTGTTAAACTCACTGTAGATATAATTAAGAAACTTTATCCTCCATTTTCATGTGTTTTCTATCCATGTCGACGTATATTGTACCGATGTATGACTGAAGGATGAATGGCCATGGCAGATATGTGGGGAGAGCGGATAAGGGCTAAAACTGAGAAAAAGCTGATGCTGTGTGCGGTGAGAATTGTATTTCTTTGTAGCTGCTGTGACTATATTGTAATGTTATAGCAGTTTGTCATTGCCCAGAACATAAGATATGCCATACTGGGTCAGGCCAAGGGTCCATCAAGCCCAGTATCCTGTTTCCAACAGTGGCCAATCCAAGTCACAAGTACCTGGCAAGTAACCAAACATTAACGGGTAGATTTTAAAAGGCCCACGCCTGTAAATCCCGGGGTTTATGGGTGTGGCCGGGCCTTGCGCGCCGGGCGAATTTTCAAAGGGGCCCAGCCACATGGGTAAACCCCATTTGCGCATAAGTGTTGGGTCTCTTTGAAGGGGCAAGCCTGGGGCAGCGCCATTGATCACTGTCCCAAAGACTCGCGTGCCGGCAGCTGGCCGGCGAGCACAACTTAACTTCAGTTCGGGAAGTGAAGTAAGTCATAAAACAAAGAAAAGAAACCCCTAAAATGGTAGGGTTTAGGGGATAAGGAGGAGAGGAGAAGAGGGAGGGAATTTAGGTAGGGGGGGTAGGGAACTGGGGAAGTCCCGAATGCGTCGCCACATGGAAAATGCAAAAGTCCACCCCCCCTTGCGCATGCTACCCACACATACAGGCCAATTCAGAATGGTCCGTTTGGCCGCACGTTTTCGACGCCCTATTTTTACCCCTTATACAGTAAGGGGTAATAGCGCGTGGAAAACGCACAGCCAATCCACCCGAAACTAATAGAGCTCATCACATGCAAATGCGTGTTGATGGGCCTATTAGGTAGTCACCCGCAATACAGAAAGCAAAATGTGCGTCCAAGCTGCACATTTTACTTTCAGAAATTAACTTCTGCCAAAGGCAGGATTTAGATGGCACCGGGCAAGGGTACAGAAAAGCAGAAAAAACTGCTTTTCTGTACACCCTCCGACTTAATATCATAGCGATATTAAGTCAGAGGCCCCAAAAATAAAAAATAAAAAAAATCTTCTTAAAAAAAGAAAAAAATCTGCCTGTGGCGTTCGGGTTGGAAATCGGATGCTCAATTTTGCCGGCGTTCGTTTTCGAACCCATGGCGGTCAGCGGGTTCGACAACCGATGTTCGTAAAATTAAGCGCCGGCTGTCAGACACGCTGTCAGCCGCTGCTTCCGCCAATAAGGAGGCGATAGGGATGCGCTAGTCTCCCTAGCACCTCCTTATTAGCGCGGGCCCTAATTTAAATACTGAATCACGCACCCAGGAAAGGTGACTGGGCGTGTGTTGGGAGAGTGGGCACTCGCCTCGGAGCGCCGGCTCTCCCGCGGATTTTACTGTATGGGTCTGATACATAGTAACATAGTAATGATGGCAGAAAAAGACCAAAATGGTCCATCTAGTCTATCCAGCAAGGTTCTAAGGTAGTAACTGCCACTCCGTACAGGTTACCCCCAAGCTTTTATATTCATTCCCATCCTCTAGCCTTTAGGGATCCACAATATTTATCCCACGCCCCTTTGAAATCCTTCACAGTTTTAGTCTTCACCACTTCCTCCGGAAGGGCATTCCAGGCATCCACCACCCTCTCCGTGAAGAAATACTTCCTGACATTGGTTCTGATTCTTCCTCCCTGCAGTTTCAAATCGTGACCCCTAGTTCTACTGATTTTTTTCCAACGGAAAAGGTTTGTCGTTGTCTTTGGATCATTGAAACCTTTCAAGTATCTGAAAGTCTTTATCATATCACCTCTGCTCCTCCTTTCCTCCAGGGTGTACATATTTAGATTCTTCAATCTCTCCTCATAAGTCATTCGTTGAAGACCCTCCACCTTTCTGATCGCCCTTCTCTGGACTGCCTCCATCTTGTCTCTGTCTCTTTGGAGATACGGTCTCCAGAACTGAACACAGTACTCCAGGTGAGGCCTCACCAAGGACCTGTACAAGGGGATAATCACTTCCCTTTTCTTACTCGATATTCCTCTCTCTGTGCAGCCCAGCATTCTTCTGGCTTTGGCTATCACCTTGTCACATTGCTTCATCGACTTCATATCATTAGACACTATCACCCCAAGGTCTCTCTCCTGCTCCGTGCACATCAGCCCTTCACCCCCCAATGCATACAGTTCTTTGGATTACCACACCCCATATGCATGACTCTGCACTTCTTGGCACTGAATCCCAGCTGCCATATTTTCGACCACTCTTCCAGCTTCTTTAAATCCCATCTCATTTTCTCCACCCTTTATGGCGTATCTACCTGTGAATGTGGGCCACGGATTTTATAAGCACGTGCCAGCGTGCTTATAAAATCATGCTTATAAAAGCTTGCTTATAAAATCGGCACACCCATGTGTGGGCGCCGGGAAACGTACGCACATGGTCACGTGTGTGCATGTTTGAAAATCTACCCCTTAATTAATAGATCCTAAGCTACTAATCCTTATTGATTAATAGCAGTTTATGGATTTTGCCTCTAGTTACTTATCCAAACCTTTTTTAAACCTCGCCACACTAACTGCCATAACATCATCCTCTGACAATGAATTCCAGAGTTTAATTATGCGTTGAGTGAAAAAGAGTTTTCTCTAATTTGTTTTAAATGAGCTATTTGCTAACTTCATGGAATTTAGTTATTTATTTATTTGAAAAGTTTTATATACCGTTATTCGGAAAAGCCGTCATAACGGTTTACATAGTGCAAACATATTTTATTTATTTATTTTTTTAATTTTTATATACCGAAGTTCTTGTGGGAATTACAAATCACTCCAGTTTACATAAAACGATGAACTGCCCAACAGCGGATGGGGGCTTTACATAGAACTGTAGAACATAAGGAACAATAAAACCGGATGTCAATTTAACATAGTAATAATAAATATAATATAATATAATATGTACATACAATTTAACTATTTAACGTAGTAGAGATGACCTGTCAAATCTACCATATAGATACAATAAGAGTAATATAGTGAACTTATGGATTCAAAAATTGATTGAGCAGTTGTGGAGTCCTGATAGTAGGAATTGGTGAGATGTCGATAATTTAGGGATACTATTATTTAGGAAGTCCTCTTGTCTAAGTATCATTGAGAATCTGGGAAGGCTTGTTGGAAAAGCCAGGTCTTCAGTCTTTTTTTGAACTCTTGATGACTGGGTTCTAGTCTTAGATCTGGGGGGAGAGCGTTCCACTGGTGGGGTCCAGCTGAAGATAATGCTCGTTTGCTCAATGCTGATTTTACTTGTGGGACATGCAGTGTTCCTTTGTATGCGCTTCTAATTGGTCTGGAAGATGTATGCGGTTGAAGTTGAGTGCTTAGCATGATAGGAGCCAGATTGTATATTGCTTTGTGTACTATTGTGAGTATCTTATAGAGTATCCTATATTTGATGGGAAGCCAATGTAAGTTATGAAGGATTGGGGTGATATGGTCTTTTTTGTTAGAACTTGTGAGGATTCTAGCAGCGGAATTCTGTACCATCTGTAATGGTTTGATGGTGTTGAAGGGTAGACCTAGCAGAAGGGAGTTGCAATAGTCGAGCTTTGATAGTATGATGGATTGCAGTACGAGCCTGAAGTCCGAGAAGTAGAGGAGGGGTTTAAGTTTTTTAAGGACTTGCAGTTTGTAAAAGCAGTCCTTAGTGGTAGTGTTTACGAACTTTTTTAGGTTTAGATGGTTGTCTAGCCAGGCTCCAAGGTCTCTGACGTCGGGTGAGAACTTGCTATTTGAGTTATGAGAGAGGTTTGATGAGATTGTAAGGGGATCCTGGGAGACAATGAGCATTTCGGTTTTATTGTCATTCAATATTAGGTTGAGGTTTGAGAGAATGTTTTTAATCGGCTGTAGGCATTCGTTCCAGTATGTGATGGTTTTTTCAAGGGATTCTGAGATCGGGAGAAGGATTTGTATGTCGTCTGCATAGAGGTAGTGTGTAAGCTTGAGGTTTGAGAGTAGGTGGCAGAGAGGGAGGAGGTAGATATTGAAGAGGGTGGGTGAAAGCGAGGAACCTTGTGGGACTCCTAGATCTGTGAGGACTGGATGCGATTCTTTGTTGTTTATTCTAACTTTGTAGAATCTGTTGCTTAAGAAGGACTGGAACCATCTTAGAGCTGTGCCTTTGATCCCTATATTGGCAAGTTGGTCTATAAGTATCGTGTGTTTTACCGTGTCAAACACAGCAGAAAGATCAAGAAGAACAAGCAGGTACGATTGTTTTTTCTCTAGGTTAATGAGGATGGTGTCAGTGAGAGATAGTAATAGAGATTCGGTGTTTAGGCGTTTTCGGAAACCATATTGAGCCGGGGATAGAATATTATGATCTTCCAGGTATTCTGACAGTTGCTTGTTGACAATTTTCTCCATCAGTTTGGCAATGAGTGGTAAGTTAGCGATAGGTCGAAAGTTAGCTGGGTCCGATGGAGAGGCGTTTGGTTTTTTTAGTAGTGGTTTGAGGATTGCCAATTTTAACTGGTTGGGAACTAGACCTTGAGAAAGGGATGAGTTAATAATTTCTGCCATTGGTTTTGAGATGGTGTTTGGTATGGCTATGAGGAGATTAGTTGGTAATGGGTCTGATGGATGGGAGGATGGTTTGAGTTTCTTGAGTGTATTTTCTATCTCCAGTGAAGAAGTGAGCTCGAATGAGTCCAGGCATGTGTTTTGTTGTGGCAGGGCTGTTAGGTGGTATGTTTGGGTGGAGCTGTTGGTTGTGATTGAATGTGTAAGGTTGGTGATTTTTGTCTTAAAGTAGTCGGCGAGTTCGTTTGCTTTGTTGAGAGCTTGGTGGTCTGGGATGGTGGGAGGAGATGGTTTGGTTAGAGAGGAGACATATGAGAAAAGAGCCTTTGAGTCGAAAATGAAGTTGTGTATTTTTTTTGCGTAGAATTCTCTCTTTGTTCTAAGGATAGTATTCCTGTAAGTGTTGAGGAGGGATTTGTAGATGGCATGTGTCGAAGTGGTTGGGTTTTTTCTCCAGCTTTGTTCATTTTTTCTTAGCGATTGCTTTAGTGATTTAAGTTCTGGGGTAAACCAGGGTTTTCTATTGTCTAATGTGGGTTGTATGGTTTTGGTTGAAGTTGGGCAGATTTGATCTGCGATTTTATTGTTGATAGTGATCCATGAGGTGGTTGCAGTTATTGCGTCTGTAAGGTCTAGTTGGTTTAGTGCTTCGGACATCTTTTCGCTGAGTGTGTCTGTAGAGCATGGTTTCCTGAAGTGGATGGTGGATTTGGTAGCGACTTGAGGTGGTGGGTTGTTGATCTTCAGGGTTGTGCGGATGACTCTGTGGTCAGACCAGGGAACTGGAGAACAAGTGGGGTTGGTGTGAATGGTAAAGGGTTCGTTAATGAAAATAAGGTCCAAAGTATGGCCTGCCTTGTGGGTAGGACTGTTGATGATTTGCGTAAAGCCCAAATGGTTGAGTGAGGAGAGGACTGTTTGGCAGTTGATGGATTGTGTAGTAGCATCTACATGTAAATTAAAGTCTCCGAGGATTATTGCAGGTTTGTCTGTGTTTATATGTTTGGCTATAAGTTCGATCAGCGGTGAGGGATCCAATTCTAAGGTTCCTGGTGGGGCGTAAACTAATGCTAGTTGGATTTGTTCTGATTTAAAGAGGGAGAATTCTATTTTGGTGGAGGTGTTCGTAAGTTGTAAAGTTATACTTAGACCTTTTTTTGCTGCAAGGAGGAGTCCTCCACCTCTTTTTTTGGGCCTGGGGACAGAGAATAGGTCGTAGGATTGCATGGGAAGCTGATTTGTGAGTACAGTATCTGTGTGTTTTAGCCATGTCTCTGTGATAGCACAGATATCTGGGTTAACTTCTATGAGATAGTCACTGAGGATGTCCATTTTTTTGGTAAGAGACTGTGCGTTGAATAGGGTTAAGGTAAACAGAGAGAGTCCTAGGAATTGCGTAATTGGAGATATCATTATTGGTATAATCCTTTGTTGTCGTGCAATGTGATGTATTGTAGGTTTTGTATGCTTTCTGAGTTTGTGCCAAATTTTGGGTATGGTGTAGAGGTGCATTATTGTGGCTTAGTTGGTTGTGAAAATGTTGCGGTATTGGAGATACTGCAATAGGTATAGGGGAGACTTGATGAATGCTAGAGAGACTGGATGGATGCTGTAAGCTGGAGAGTCTGGATGATTGCTGGAGAGTCTGGATGATTGCTGGATGCTGTATGCTTGAGAGTCTGGATGATTGCTAGAGAGACTGGATGATTGCTGGAGACACTGGATGATTGCTGGGTGTTGTATGCTGGAGAGACTGGATGATTGCTGGAGAGACTGGATGATTGCTGGAGAGACTGGATGATTGCTGGGTGCTGGGCAGTCTGGAGGAGTGTTGAAAAAGCAGATGTGTGATTGAAGCCTGGATAATGGAGTCCCTGGACGAATGCTTGGGTGGAGCTGACGTTGTGTGATTCGGTTGTGGAGGGTTGGGTGGCAGAGCCGTTTGGTGTCGGTGGTTTCTTGTTATATCTCAGGTTCACACGAAGGGGCACACAAAGGGGCAGGCCCCTTTGTCGTGCTCCTTAGGCGCGCGACGCTCGGCGCGCAACGCCTAACAGGGTGTAGATTTGAAGCCCAGCCGGGCTGTAGCTGGTTGGCTGGCTTCTGGTTTTGGGCGGGACTTGGCGCGGTTCGCGGTTTTTTTGTCTTTTCTTCGCCGCGTTTCTTTGGGCGGATTAGGCCTCGGAGCGTGCGGCTGGCGTCGGGGTCCCCCGGGTGGGGAGGCCGAGTACTGACCTGACCTTCCCCCGGTGGGGCTCCGGCGCCGGTCGCGCAGGTCTACGGTCGCGGTGTTGAGCAGGAGCGAAATGGCGCCTGCAGCCTTGTTTTAAAGCCCAGCCGGGCTGTAGCTGGTTGGCTGGCTTCTGGTTTTGGGCGGGACTTGGCGCGGTTCGCGGTTTTTTTTGTCTTTTTTTCGCCGCGTTTCTTTGGGCGGATTAGGCCTCGGAGCGTGCGGCTGGCGTCGGGGTCCCCCGGGTGGGGAGGCCGAGTACTGACCTGACCTTCCCCCGGTGGGGCTCCGGCGCCGGTCGCGCAGGTCTACGGTCGCGGTGTCATAACGGTTTACATAGTGCAAACATATCCAAGGAAATTTGAAATATTATAACAAAGTGAACATTACCGTAAAAACATGAGTTAGATAGTAAATTATAGTTCTTAGTTCATTTGAGAGGTGGTATGAGCAGATTATTGGGGGTCCGTGAAAAATTTGCGAAACAGTAAAGTTTTGAGGTCTTTTTTGAAGGTTTTTATGTTGTGTTGAGTTCTCAGGTCTTCAGGTAGAGTGTTCCAAAAATTGGGGGCTGCGATGGAGAAAGCTCTCTCTCTTTCATTTTGGTAAGGGGAATGTTCCATTCCCCTTACCAAAATGATAAGGGGAATGGAACAACTCCCCTATGAGGAAAGACTAAAGAGGTTAGGACTTTTCAGCTTGGAGAAGAGACGACTGAGGGGGGATATGATAGAGGTGTTTAAAATCATGAGAGGTCTAGAACGGGTAGATGTGAATCGGTTATTTACTCTTTCGGATAGTAGAAAGACTAGGGGGCACTCCATGAAGTTAGCATGGGGCACATTTAAAACTAATCGGAGAAAGTTCTTTTTTACTCAACGCACAATTAAACTCTGGAATTTGTTGCCAGAGGATGTGGTTAGTGCAGTTAGTATAGCTGTGTTTAAAAAAGGATTGGATAAGTTCTTGGAGGAGAAGTCCATTACCTGCTATTAAGTTCACTTAGAGAATAGCCACTGCCATTAGCAATGGTTACATGGAATAGACTTAGTTTTTGGGTACTTGCCAGGTTCTTGTGGCCTGGATTGGCCACTGTTGGAAACAGGATGCTGGGCTTGATGGACCCTTGGTCTGACCCAGTATGGCATTTTCTTATGTTCTTATGTTCTCTTGTTGATGTTAGATGAGCATCTTCTGTTTGGTTCTTCACAACTGAACTAAAACATAGATTTCATTAGAAAATGTCCAAAAATGTACATATCATTCATATTGGCAAATAAAGCACGCTATTTGCACACCCATCCTGCACCTAGATATAGGCCAAAAATCAGATGTCCCAAACCAAACTGAGTTTTTTTCCCTGCACTCCGCCTAACAACAGACATATACTTTATGGGGCCGATATTCACCTGCAGAGCGGCTAATTAAGTTAGCAAGATACAGCTATCCAGCTAGCTTAACTGGGATATTCAGTGGCACGGCAGGTACATGTGACTTGGATTGGCCACTGTTGGAAACAGTGCCACTGAATATACTCGGCTGTCTTAAAGTTAGCCAGATAAGTATAACTATCGCAGCTAACTCTGCTCCTCCCGGAAATGCCTCCCGCCCACCACCGCATATGGTGGTGAATGTCACCGTTTTGCCATTTAGACGGATAACTTTTCAGTTATCCATCTAAACGGCTTCTGAACATCTACCTCTATTCTCCTAAAGCCTGTATTGAGGACTCCCGCTACATCTTGCTTTAAGGCTCAATTCAGTATTTCTTTCCTAAACAGCGTAAATGCATGTTGGGGGAAAAGCCCAATCTAGCAATCTTGTTGGCTAATTCAGGGGATAGAAACCAGTCTTTTCAGTCCTTTGGATACTAAATCAGTATTAATGCATAAATAGGGGCATCACATCTCTTTTTTTTTCCATTTTGGTGAGACTTTTATTATTTTGTATTCTAAATAAGGTGACCAAAGAGCTCCAGGTGAAAAGGAACAGGCAATGCCAGTCCTGGTTTGACTCCTGTAAACCGCCGGCCCCTGCGGTTGTGGTTGATGGTAGAGGGTGTACTCATGTACGACCAGGGCAGCGAGCTCTCAGACGTTGTCCGCAGGGCTGCAGTTTATTTCTCTCTTTCCAACCCAGTCTCCCAAAGGGACAGGGATCCGCAACCCACCCAGTAATTTCTCCCAGCTATTTACTTTAACAGATAAAGGGGGTCATTTTCCAAGGAGTTACCGCGAGAGATAAATTCGCAAATCACGCTATCAGCCGTTAACGCGATTTGCGAATGCAAATTTGTAATTTGGTATTCAGGGGGCGGAGTTGGGGCGGAGCATATGTAAAGCGGAAAACAGTTATCGTGTGCCGCGAAACTGCTACAGTGTTAGCGTGGCTCCTATCACGGCTAATAGCTACAACCCTTTCATTCGCGTTACATTGTGCACTAGAGGCCAGTAAAGGTGTATCGCGGTCCACGACAATTCCGAACAGCTTATGTCAGTACAGAGACTCCCTAGACAGGTATTTGTATCCCCATGGGAGGCCCACCTAGTAACTCGAGGTGGGGATTAGGTATGAGCGTAGGGGGTTGGGGGCCACTTTCACATTCAACATGAGACGTACGAACAGTGGTCTCTTGTGAAGATTTGATGACCTTCGGAGTGAGGAAACTCACTCCAAGAAGAGATTTGGGCAACATTATCTCAACCTAGCTTGTTGTTGCCCAGGTAGTGTGTCCATCAAGCTAGGTTGAGAGAACAAAATCAATAAGAGCGGCTGCCTCTCTTTCACCGAGGGCTCTTCTGGTAGCTAATTATATTCCCTAACGTATAATGTCCACGAAGGCTTATTGTACAGGTAAAGCTAGGTAAAGAAATAAAGGATAATCAGCAAAGCCCTAACTAAACTGGACAGCAACAATAAGGCGTCGATCAGTGAAGTTTTGTATATTTCACATATATCCTTCTTTTTTACTCAGTGTGTGTTTTCTGCTTTCTGTCGCTGTTATAGGAGATAAATTCTTGGGTCACCTATTTTACTCCCTAGAGAAGCCAGCTATCAACTTCTTTTTCAGAGCTCTTTGGAAAGTCTCTCTCTTGCTAATCGCAGAGAAATTCCAGTCTCATATGCATTGGACTCGGAGTTTTAGCCTTGCTCTGGGCTACCCCATCTACCATCAAGTCTCAGGGAGTCTAAGGCATCATCAGATGACCGAGTCACTTTCACCAACAATATTCTGCAATCACACACTCTTCTTACCAGTGCTGACGGTAAATAGCTGCAGTAAATAACCTATCATTTGCAAGAAATTCATCTATTCCTAAACCTTACCTTGGTTTTATATTTTTAAATACAAACTAAATACTCTTTCTTGAGTGTTTGTTATTGTTCCTGCCAGTTTTAACTGCTTTCTAAGCCCTTTTTGAGCATCTGGAGTGTAGCACTAGTGTAGTGCTTCCTCTCCATCCCACTGCCTCTCAGTTCTCTGCCAAATTCTAACCCGACACTGACTTTCCTAGGCTTCCCATATCCCTGCTCTGTGACATCATCATTATTTTCCCCGTTTGCTAAACAGTATTTCCTTACCAAGTGTCTGTCAGTCCTCCCAAGCCTATGGATCACCTAATTAAGACTTTAAGAAACGTTGCTAGCCTTTTCTTCTCCTCATACTGCTTGGTGCTTTTAATCCTACCTGCGCTTCACCTTTGCTCTCTGCGCGACTGTGCTGACCTCTTGGCTGGCTGCTAATGAAGCCGCTTCCACGCCACCCCTGGAGACGGCTTTGGAATCCTTCTGATCGCCACGGCGGTCCTGGATTTTCTGGGATGTTTTTGGCCTGTCCGCTAGCTTTGGGGATGGGTGGATGCTACCACTGTTCGTTTTCCCTCAGTCTTTTTAATTTGAAACTACTTACTGAGTTTTCCTTTGGGCAGTAAAGCTATTTCCTTACATACATACATACATACATACATCATTTCCACTTTTAAAAACTGTTTTCTAGCTTGTGGAAGGCCTTTACTTTTGTCCCTCCTTAATGTGTATTTTCCATTCCCCAAATACTGCCTGCACAAGGGTCCCCAGGGCTCCCCATCGAAACTCCTCATCTCCTGTCTGTTTTTAAGGGCTTTTTGTCTCCAGAATTAGCCATGTTCCCATCGGGGTAAATTTCAGTTTTCAAAGTGGCTCCACAGCTGGGGAGCTGCAGGTCAGTGAGATGCCTGGGGTCCCCTTACCTCGCCAACACCTTTTTGTTTTTCTTAATTTTACTTAGTTTCTTTTCATTTTATAAAAATTGGTGCCCCCCCCCGAGTTGCGGGTCTCCCGCCGAAGTCATCGGGACCACAGCCTAGTGGTGCGCTCTCGGCCTCGGGGCTTCCCTTAGGCCTCGACGCCAATGTCTCCATTTTTTTTAAAAAATTAAATCCGTGGTGACGCAGTGTGGCTCGGCTGCAGGGGGAGGAAGCCGCCGGCCGCAGCTACAGTCGCTAACATAGCTGACCGCTGCCCCTTCTCCCTCTCTGGCAGTCACTTCGGGCCCAGCGACAGCGGCATTCAGACACCCTAGCTCTCTCTCGCACTCGAGTGCCGGCCGTTGCTGTATGTGCAGTGGGATCACTGAAGATTACTGCCGCCTTTCACACTCGAGCCCAAACGCATCTGCTTCTCGCTGGCCCCTCTCTATTTTAGCCATCCTTCTTGGCCTAGTCGGGAACATCGGGCATCGCGTGCTTTATTGGGTTTTTTTCCTTCTGCTGGCAAGATCATGGATCTATTGGGGATGAGAGATCCACACTCCATGGCACAGCAGGCAATTTTAATTTACCTTATTAATTATATATCTAATTTTACATTTGGGTTACCTTATTTACAATCCCATTGCATCTCGGGGCTTGTAGTTCCTGCTTTTCTTAAATTGGAAGTACAGGTCCATAGATGCAATGGGATTGCAAACAGGACTGACTCAGCCTGCCCCTTTTTTTTTTATATGGCACTATCCGATCAGCCATATTAAAAAAAAAAAAAATCTTTACAATATGGTAAAAAAATGTATCATGGCAATCTGGCAGGCCATATTTGTCTTTAAGGTTGATCTAGCTCAACCTGGAGCGGCTGAGCCTGTCTAGGTTTTATCCCCATTGAATATATGAAGATGCAGTTTCTACTTTCCTTCGGACGTACATCTCCCTGCATGCAATATGATCAAAAACCAGGACTGGAACAGCCTCTCTGGGTTGTGTACCATAAATCTATCTTCTGTATCTTTCCTGCTGCTCTTGAGTGCTCTTGGTTTGGTTTGATGCCCTTCACCTTGCTTTGCTGAGTGTCAGAAATGCCTGCTGTGGGATATGGTGCCTGAGGATTTTTGTTTTATTAAATCTTATCGTAATGCACTGTATCCTAAAGGTCCATATAAGAATTTATATCTAGCGGCAATGCCTATTGTCACTATCCCCAGTCTTCTTGTCCCAAAGGGTGGGTTCTTTTCTACTGGGGGGAAGGATGACCTTCAAGCACCAGGCGGTAGGGCGGAATCCCCTTTCCTCCTCCGTGCTACTATGTGTGCTTTCTGATGCTGCTGCAGGGACCAGACAGGACACCGTTTGGGTGCTCAGATCCAAGTTTACTGTGATCTTCTTCCAAATTATTAAAGTACAATCAATTATGAGTAACTGGTCCAAAGTACATCTATGTTCAAGCTGGTTACTTTCCTGAGCTTGTCTCCCCTCTCTGTCTCTGTGCATGTGTCCTCCATACAGAAGCCAGGGAGTGAGAGAACAGGATATCCCAGCTGAGCAGGGAACTCCCTGGGTGTGAGGAGGATCCCTTTGATAGCAAACACATTCCTAAGGTCCACGAAACACCGGTTCTGTAAAAACCCCCAGCCAAAGAGGTGGAAATCCCAGGGACAGGTCTCTAAAGATTTTGCCTTTCCTTTGTCCTTTTTACTCTGGACTCCTCATCCTGGTGTGACCTCTTCTTGGAAAAGGTCTGTTGTTGGAAAAACCCAGGCTATTACAGCTCAGCTGCAACGCGAGGAGGGGTGGCACTCAACCTCCTCGCAAACCAAAACGGAAAAATCCTTTCAAAGTCCAAACTTCCTCTGAGGTGGAAAGTCACTGCAGGGCCTTCACTTGCAGAGAGAGGAGCACGCACACACAGATCTTCTACCCCCCCCCCCCCCCCCGGGCTTCTGGATCAGGGCTTGTCCCTCACCAGGCCGGACCAGGGTCTCACCACAGCAAAAATACAAAAAAATATCCAAAAGTATAGCCAAAAGTCTCTTGGCTGCAAAACTAGCAGCTGACCCAAAAGGATCTTCACCGCAAAACATCAAGTTAGGCCATGAGGACCTAATTCAACACAGAGGTAACAAAAAACAGCTCCTCACAATTCAAAACCTAAACCCAAATGACCACATCCTCCACTCTCTTGGCCATTCCCCCCTCCCCCCCTTCTGACCTGCAATTCACCCACCTCCTCGGGGGGAGGTCTGTAGGGATGGCATCTCCCGCCTATCTGTCTAACTCAAGGGCAGGGATCTCGACCCCCTAGACTTGGGGGGGGTCCCTACATTACCAAGACTGCAAGTAGTTGCATTCATATACTTCAAATGATTCATTTAGAAATTGGGGGGAAGGAATGCAGCTTTGCTCTTTTTTTCTGGAGGGTTGATGGCAGCTTGACAGGTGCACAAGGCATGGTGATAATAGCTTAATTAAGTTGTCTTTCAAAGCTGAATAGTGGTATTGAAAACTTAGCTTTACAATCGTATTTAAAGATTTCAAATAATGATGTGTTATTGCAGGAAACTGGCATGCAATTAGGATTTACGTTTGAAGAAAATGTTGGCATGTTTGCCCCGAAAATCTGAGTTATGTCTCTTGTTTCTGATGCTGGAACATGAATTGTCTGCAAAGACAAGACAGCAAATCATTTTCAAATAAACGCGAACTCATTTTCAGTCACCTTACTGCATTATTAATATTAATTTTTGTGAAAGGATGAAAACTTGGCTCTTTGACCAGGCATTTTTCAGACTAAACAGTTTGGGGCCAATATTCAAAAGCCATTTAGATGGATAACTCAAAAGTTATCTGTCTAAATGACACAATTGGCATATTCAGCCACTTATCCGGTTAGGACTTTTCAGCTTGGAGAAGAGACAGCTGGGGGGGGAGGGGGGGATATGATAGAGGTGTTTAAAATCATGAGAGGTCTAGAACGGGTAGAATTGAATCGGTTATTTACTCTTTCGGATAATAGAAAGACTAGGGGGCACTCCATGAAGTTAGCATGGGGCACATTTAAAACTAATCGGAGAAAGTTCTTTTTCACTCAACGCACAATTAAACTCTGGAATTTGTTGCCAGAGGATGTGGTTAGTGCAGTTAGTATAGCTGGGTTTAAAAAAGGATTGGATAAGTTCTTGGAGGAGAAGTCCATTACCTGCTATTAATTAAGTTGACTTAGATAATAACCACCGCTATTACTAGCAAAGGTAACATGGAATAGACTTAGTTTTTGGGTACTTGCCAGGTTCTTATGGCCTGGATTGGCCACTGTTGAAAACAGGATGCTGGGCTTGATGGACCCTTGGTCTGACCCAATATGGCATGTTCTTATGTTCTTAAACTCTAGCTGGATACCTACTTATCCAGCTATAATTTAACAGGATAAAAAGAGAGCGCTCTGGGAAGGAGTTGTTAACCAGCTAATCTAGCCCAGTATTGCACATATCCAGGTGTTATGTTCGTGGACCTTTATGCTGAGGCAGGATTGGCACAACCTGCAGGTGGACCCGGATTAAGCAGAGACCCAGCTGGAGCTTCACCTTTCCTAGCCTTTGTTTCCCATGGGTTGAGCCTTTGGGTGCCAGGGCCGGCAGGTCTTGGGTGGGGGTCTCTGCTCAGGGCAGAAGAGGACGTCCTTGGATAGCTGGGTCGTAGGCAGGCAGACAATAGATGAGTCCAAGGTCTGGGCGAAGGTTGACAGGCAGGCGGCAGTCAATGGCAGGCAGCGGTCAAATGTAATCTGAGGTCAGGCCAAGGTCAATCCAGGTATCTGTCCGAAAGGAAGCAGGGGTGGATCGGGAAGGAGAGGTCAGGCAAAGAGAGGCACAGAAGGCAAGGAACACTGAGCAACACTGAACCTGAGGATGAGATGCTGAAGTCAAGGCTGGGCTGAAGATAAGATGCTGAAGACACTGTCGCAACATGCCCTATGCTTAGGTAGTTTGACCTATTGCTGAGGTGCTGGTGGAGTGTCAGCCTTGGCCTTCTGTAGGCTTGAATCCGCATGTCATCAGGAGGTGCCCTGGGCCTTTCCTCGCCACAGACCCTTTAGACGCGGTGACGTCGTGCGCACGCGCACCTTAGGAGGCGTGTGACCAGCTGATGTCGGCGGTGTCCTGCCGCATGGGGGCATCAGCAGTGGCCTGCTGCACTGGATTGTGGCGGCCGCCCGTGAGAAGATCCACGAGCGCCGTATCGGGAACCCGAGAAGCCGGCGTGATTGGGGAGGTGAGCGCGGCGGTCCGCAGGCCGGAAACTGCCAAACGTAACAGCGGGGATTAACTTTACCTGATGCACACATATTCAGCATGGTGTGAGCAAAGTTATCTGCATATATCTGGTTGAAAATAGCCCTCCTAATATTTCCCAGATAAAGATACGCTCATAACTTAATCTGATTATATTCAGAGGAGACACATAACCTCACGTGGTAATTTACCCCTTGCCAGCTCCCTGACTATGGATTTCATTGAGTTTAGAATGTATTTTAAATAGAAAGATACCTCCCCCTTATTATACACTCATCACTGGCCTATTCACATCCATTTGTGCTCCCAAGCAGCTTCTTTTCAACGTAAGATACCATATAAGATGTTCTGCTAGCCCTCCTGAAGAACTAGTCATCAAAGCCTCCTTGCCAGCCTCTTCTTATTGTGTACCCTGCCTAGAACTGGTGACAGAGCGGGACAGAAGTTTGTTAAATAAATACATACATGGGTGAATCAATCCCTAAGCTTACATGATCTGCTTGATGTACTTAGGATGTTTCATTCTACAATGTATTTCCTTAGTATACTTCGTTAAAAAAAAAGAAAGTCTCCTCTAGCTATTCTACATCTGTATCTGTTAATGCATGAAGTGTTCAGGGTTGAATGAATACCTAAGAAATGAAAGTCAAGTGCTTGAAAAATTAAATCTAAAAATAAATTCATCTTAACCTGATGAAATCCCAAGAGGAGACTAAAATGTTGGCAGGATGCTTGATTAAATAAATGTAATTTTTTTTTTATTTAACTTCTCAAGTGTTCATCCTTCCTGTTTATAAATTACTTTAGCATATTTTGGGTCTTGTTGAACATAGAATATATATATTTTTTTATGATTACCTTTGCTTTATATAATTAGCAGGGTTTTTATGCTTAACATATTCAAAGCTGGGCTGCAGCTGAAGCTTAAGGATGTCACCTGAAGGAGGCAAGGCTGAATCTCTTATGCTTTCTGTAGAATCCAAAAGTAAGGAAACCATAAGATAACCAGTGACTTAGCGGGTTCTGGGGCCTTTTAAATGACCAAAAAAAAAAAAAAAAAAAGACTTTGTAGTGCACGAGTTTTTAAGACCTCTCATTTCCTTTCTTCAGATCCAGTTTTTTATATTCGTAGTAAAAAACGATGACAGATTTTTTTTCCCCTTACTCCCATTGATTTAACTGTCCAAAAACCATAATGACTAATGTATTTTGCTAAAGGTAAATAGAAAACAGCTGACCTGACCGGATAATCTCCTAATTATGGCACCAGTTCAAATGTTTCTAGCCCGTGTGAATCCTTCAACCTTTATTAACTCTAAAATGCTCTTCCACAGTACATAGGCAGAAAAAACAAAGGTTTCAGTCCTTTCCCTAACTATGGGAAAACACATAATGAAGGTCACGGCTGCAGGATACCAAGATACATAGTTTGGGGTACTAACTCCGCTATTATGAAATCCCTCCCTGAAGGAAAACATTTAAGGGGCAAATTTTTGTAACATCGCACATACGATGGCAAAAATCACTGGCAAACATATGATTCTGACTTTATGGATTTGACCTTCGCTACGCCTGACCACTCTTCAGTTTCTCTCCAGCCCTGAACCTCCGCTACGCCGGACTACTCTTCAGCTTCTCTCCAGCCCCGGACCTCTGCTACGCCTGACTTCTCTTCAGCTTCTCTCCAGCCCCGGACCTCTGCTATGCCTGACTACTCTTCAGCTTCTCTCCAGCCCCAAACCTCCTCTATGCCTGACTACTCTTCAGCTTCTCTCCAGCCCCAGACCTCCGCTACGCCTGACTACTCTTCAGCTTCTCTCTTGGCTATATAATCTCTCGGCAAGGCTTTTCTATGGATCCAGCCAAACTAAAGGGAATTCAGGATTGGCCACAACCTGTAGGCCTCAAGGTGTTCCAGCGCTTCCTGGGATTCCTCAACTACTACCGTCATTTCATTCCACACTATTCTACCTTGGCAGCTCTGTTGACAGCGTTGACCCGTAAAGGCCAAGACACATGAAACTGGCCTCCTGAGGCCATTACCGCTTTTCACCGCCTGAAGGAAAGCTTCCAGAAGGGATCCTGTCTGCACCATCCTGATCCGAATTGCCCATTTCTAGTTTAAGTTGACGCCTCCACCATTGGGGCTGGGGCAGTCCTGAGTCAACGCACTGCCTCTGGTACCGTGGTTCCTTGTTCCTTCTATTCCCGAAAATTTTCATCTGCAGAACAAAATTACAGCATCGGTGATTGTGAGCTGCTTGCCATAAAATTGGCTCTCGAAGATTGGCACCCGTGGCTAGAGAGCGCACAGCACAAATTTACTGTGTTCACCGATCATAAGAACATTTGGGTCAAGCACAGTGTCTCAATGCCCACCAAGCTAGATGAGCCTTGTTTTTCTCCAGATTCGATTTCAAACTCCGTTATCACCCAGCCGTCAAAAATCTCCAGGCAGATACCTTGTCTCGATCCTTCGAGCCTGAAGACGTCCTGGAAGAACCGACTCATATAATCGACCCAGCCTGTATTTGTTTATCTGCTACCCATCCAGTTCCTGCTGGAAAGACAGTTGTGCCCCGACGACTCTGAGAAAGAGTTCTCCGCTGGGCGCACGATTCTAAGTTCGCCGGTCACCCAGGACGAGCACGGACCGTGACACTGCTCCAGCAGTTCTTCTGGTGGCTTACCATGGTCTCCGACGTGAAAGCATATGTCAAATCCTGTAATGTGTGTGCACAGCAAAAACCCCCGGTCGGGCGACCTTGGGTTCTTTTATAACCACTTCCAGCTCCCGAAGAACCGTGGACTCACTTGTCTACAGATTTTATCGTGGACTTGCCGCCTTCAAATGGTCACACTGTAATATGGGTCACCATAGACCATTTTTCAAAGATGGCCCATTTTGTACCTCTACTGGGCATACCATCTGCTCCAGAGCTAGCACAATTATTCTTCCACCACATCTTCAGACTGCATGGCTTACCCATGGATATTGTTTCAGATCAAGGTCCTCAATTTGTTGCCAGGGACTGGCGCTCCCTCTGCCGGAAGTTCGACATTAACATCAGCCTCACAACCGCCTATCATCCCCAAGTCAACGGGCAAGCTGAGCGGATGAATTGCTCCTTGAAGGCCTTCCTGCGCGCTTACATCAACGACCAACAAGATAATTGGTCCGACCTCTTATCCTGGGCAGAGTTTTCTCACAACTCTCATATCGCCACCGCTACTGGAACATCTCCATTTTCGATTGTCTATGGGAAACAACCACGACCACCATTGCCCATACCTCTATCTGTGCTGTCCCCTGTGGTGCAGGCTACTGCAGCTGCCCTTAAGATATTATGGGAGCAGACAAATCTCCGCTTGCGTCAGGCCGCTTCCCGGGCCAAGAGAACTGCTTACAGTCGATGCCACTCAGCTCCTGAATTCTTTCCTGGCCAGAAAGTCTGGTTAAGTACTCAATATATCCGATTACGAATCCCATCTCAAAGATTCGCTCCAAGATACATTGGTCCCTTTGTGGTTACCTGACGCATCGGACCTGTTACATATCAGCTCCGGCAGCCTCCTACTCTGGGAATAAATAATACATTTCATGTATCCCTCTTAAAACCTGAAATCCTATCCTGGCCTACCCGGAAAGCCCCTGAGCCGCCTCCATTGGTGGCAGAAACCGACACAGACGTACAAGTTCTGTGAAGTCCTAGATGAAGGCTATAGGGGCCGCCGGTGGGAGTACCTCCTCTTCTGGGAGGGATATGGACCCAAAAAGAATTCGTGGGAACTAGCACAAAACATCTTGGACAAGACCCTCCTCTTGAACTACCATCGAGCCCATCCGGGCAAACCCCGACCTCCAAGAGGGGAACGTAAAGGGGAGTACTGTTACGCGTGCTGCCCACAGCAGACCCACGGCGCGGCCCTCTCACCTTCTTGTGTGGACTCCAGCTCCTGGTTCCTTTGTCGGTGGTGGGCCGCCAGCTCCAACCTCGGGCCGCTTCCGGTGCCTCTGCCTCGGACCCCAGCGTTGCCAACCAGGATTCCCTTGCTCGTCGGACCTCTCTGCGTGGACGGCAGAGAGATGCAGCCATCGGCGCCGCACCCCTCCCTGACTACTCTTCAGCTTCTCTCCAGCCCCAACCTCTGCTACGTTTGACTACGCTTGCCTTCTTCATGCCCTGACCTCTGCTATGTTTGACTACGCCTGCCTTCTTCAAGCCCTGACCTCTGCTACGTTTGACTATGACTGCCTTCTCCGTGCCCTGACCCTCGCTTGATTGACTATGCTACAGATTCCTTCATGTCCAGAGTTCTACCCTTCTTGCCACGAACTCCGCTTGTCCGGCTCTACTACTAGCCTGTCAGAGACGCCTCCTTTTGCCTATCCTCTGGATGTGGACTTACAAGGCCTAGGCCTTTCTTTGCTTAAGCGCCTCCTGTCTCCTACTGTTCCTTTGGTGCTTAGGTTCTTGAACCAAATTCAGTCCAGAGTAGGACTGCACCATCTATTGACTGCTGTCTCTGGGCTGAACTACTGAACCTTCTTCACTATCCTCGAGGCCCACCTAAGTCCTGCCGGCCCACAAAGGCTCAACCCGAGGGGAACGAGGGCTGGTGTAGGTGAAGCTCCAGCGGCCTCTAACTTCAGCCCTCTCCACCTGCCGATGGTGGGGACCCGTAGGTCCTTACCTAGGGGTTGTGTCAACCTCATCTCGGCCCAAGGGTCCAACTCCGACGCAACACATTTTTTGACCTTTAGCATATACTCTAGCATTTCAGCTGCCTTGGATAGTTCTTACAGGTCTGATCAGTGTAATCTCATTGCTGTAATTATCTTTTATTTCTTCACTACCACCAAACTAATCTGGCTTCAGAGGAAAACCTTTTCAAAGCACCCTACACCACTCCCTGGAATGCTTCTTCCCTATGCAAGTAAAAGCACTTGCCTACAGTGTGTATGTGTGTAATTTTATGTGCGTATTGGTAGAGCAATTTTTTCTGTGGGTAAAAAATTCCTTTACCCTCAGAGGTTCTTTAAAAAATTACCCTCCCTCTTACACTCATCTCAGTGTGGAAGAACTTAGAAGATTGTATTCAGTGAATTAACCCCTACATAGAGCTGGATCCTGTGACTTACCTGAAATGATAACCCTTTGAAAAAGCCATTGCTGAGGCAGCTTTTTCTGCTTTTCTGTACTTCTTTTCAATGCACTCAGCTATTAACGCCTGCTCCAGGCAGGCGTTAATATCTGAGTGATAAATGTGCGTCTGAGACGCACATTTATCTTTTTGCGTTTGGAGTGAATGAGTAATACACTCATACCCTCCAAATGCTAAGAGCTAAGGCCCGATGAAGTCGATGACATTATAGACCCCGGCCCATCTATCCCTCTGTACATATGTTTTTGAGTTTGTACTTTATTTATTTCTGCTAAGAGTCTCTTTGAATGTAGTCCTTTTTTTTATCTCTCTGCAAGTTCTTTTTTTCAACTTGTTCCAATGTATGACGCCCCAGAGGCGACTGTTTCAGTTCTCTGTAAACCGGTGCAATATGTATATTATACAGGAACATCGGAATATAAAAAACAAAAAATAAATAAATAATAGCTAGGGATGTGCATCATTTTTTTGACGAATTAAAATATTGTATGCTATTTCCTAATTCGTCATGTATCGGGGGTCCCCGAAAATGAAAGGAAAACCCCACGAAATTTCATGTGGTTTTCTTATTTACAATCCCCCACCCTCCTGACCCCCCCCCCCCCAAAAAAAAAACTTGCCTAAAGTCCCTGGTGGTCCAGCAGGGGTCCCGGGAGCAATGTCCCCCTCTCGGGCCATCGGCTGCCACTAATCAAAATGACGCTGATGGCCCTTTGCCCTTACCATGTGACAGGGACTATCGGTGCCATTGGCCGGCCCTTGTCACATGGTAGGAGCAATGGATGGCCCGCGCCATTTTTTTTCAGTCTCTCTAATGAGGGAGTGTAATTGGTTATCCCGAGGGCATAAGGTGGAGTTAAAGATATAGAGCGTGTAGTTATTTTGAGCTGGCTCTGGAAGAGTAAGGAGCTATTTTTCCTTTCACTCTGCTAAGATGGGACCGGTAAACCCAACTTGGAATTTTTCCTGGGTTCAGAGGGGATTCCTCATTAGTACACTCCCTATCTGAGAGGATGTGCCTCATTTTTGGAAGAGAGAGAGATTTTTGGACTTAAAACATTTTGGATTTTTCCCCTTTTTGTTAGCGTGGAGGTGGGTTTTTTTTCCCACTCCTCCTCACAGCTTGGAGACAGAGAGTGAGAACTTTGTTCAGACTGGAAACATCAGACTTTTCCCCCAGAGAAGTCACAAAGCGTGGAAAGAGACTGTGGGATTGAAACATCAAGATCTGGAGATTCCCAACCAGATCTCCACCCCCAAGGGACCAGGACACAGGCTGTGGGCAAAGGACAAAATTTTGGACTCAGGTAGGATCTTTTCGTGATTTGGGGATCCCCCCTAGGATTCCCCAATTTACTGGGCTGTTTGTACCCTGATGAGAAAACAGTGGCAAGCTCCCTGGGAGGGAGCTAGAGAGATGGACACGAGCACCCCAGCAGAGAGACCCTGTAAATAGTTCAGATGTACAGATTTATTTGTGGAAAGTATGTGGGACAGCGATCGACGTTTTGGAAATAATCAGAAAACGTTATTTGAACACCCAGCCTGTGTCCAGCGTGTCTGTCCCTGAAGAGATTACAGCACCAGAGAAATGCACACTCCTTCACCCGGGCCAAGACTGCCTTTACTCCCACAGATCTGCAGAGAGAAGGGCTAGGATGGAGAGAGCAGCCCCGACCAATAGATACTCTTATGGCCCTAGAGGAAACTGCAAAGGGCAAAGGGTTACATAAGCAATCTCACATAGACAGAAACAAACTATACCAGTTGCACCCAGACACATTTACAGCCAACATCAAATCACACCTCAGGAATTATGCTTTTAGCAAGGGCATTTTGAAAACTGCTAGATTTTCTTCTGGGATGGAAACGTGGACTCTTTGTCCTAAATAAGTGAGAAATCGGGGGGGGGAACCTTGTGAAGAAATGCATCTGTTCCCTTTGGAGAGAGACTGTGTGCGCACATTGTCATTACTTTAGGGGTGGAATTAGGCAAGGTTAGACTAGGTCGGCTGAGTCATGCCCAAAACAAAGCACTTCCAACCTGGGCACTAAATACCATCCAGCCCTCCTACATCTTGGGAAACCCAAGAGGGCTGGAGCTCACCTAATGATGCCGCTGTGATTAAGTGTTCCGTATTTTTAACGGCACTAATTAGTTGCAAAAGCAGCATGAGATGCCAAAGATAGCAGTAAAAAATAAAAAAAAAAGAAAAGAAAGGAAGAACATCCCTTACCATTAAATGCGAAATGGTCTCTGAGGGCAGTTCTCGCATGTTATCTACAGAGCGGTTAAGGTAATGTGCTTGAGAGCTAAGTCGCCGGTTCATAATCGCAAAAAGAAGGAGGCTTCATTTCCGTGGGCCTGGAACTTCATTTTATCATTTTACGGCTGCAGTGTCTGCCAGCTCTGAAGAATGCAGGGGGCGGGGTTGGATTTAGAGTGCACGTGGTTGGAAAAATAATCCTAGAAAATGGCTTTTTCCTGCATTTTCCAGGTCTAGTTTTCTATACTAGAAGCATCTTCTTTTTTTTTTTTTAATATAATTACCATTGCTTTAATGCACTGTTTCCCTTTCGAACTAGAAAAGTACCTGCCTCTTACTGAAGGAGTTCAATTTCGTAAACATCTGAAGAATGAAACAACCGAAAGTCTCTCGACTAACCATGCCAGCAGTGAAACGCACGGCCATTTTGGATGTACTAACATCTGTAACGCAAACGGCACATAATGCGTAGTGACGCAGTTACGCACTAACATTTGGTGTAACGTGACTCCATTTTGGAATAATAATTTGTATTGTATTAATACGAACGCCACCATAAAATGTCTAACACGTCAATTAAATGACGACACCATAGTCTGATTATAAGCTACACCTACTAGAGGACCACGCTAGCAAACGCTTGTTCAGCAGTTTGTAAATTAGTTGTTCAGCAGAAATTAGAACGCATGTGTGAAAGATAAGAATTGTAAAGTGCATAAGAGTCTGCTCTTGAAGGGGAGGGGCATGCAGTTGTACTAAGCCTTTGTCTTAGCTGCATCTTGCTGGCAATAAAAGTCTATCTTTACGGATCAGTTGTCTGGGCCTCCTTACTGACTTTTAGAGACGGTTTCATTACTACAGGGAATCATGTAGTGCAGGGAATTGAAAGGACTGCAAAAACTTCCAGTGGAACTATTGTTTTATAGTTAGAATACTGATTTTTTTTTTTTTTTTGTCAAATCTCTGCACTCTTTCCTCTTCAAATTTGCCCCAGTCCCTTATGCTACCCAGGTGTTCTGAAATGACTACAGCATTCCAGAAGCAGGAGCAGGGAGGGCGGACTCCGGGCTTCGAATGCCACAAAGAACTCTGTTTCTCAAGTTTTCCATAATGAAGATTCATGAAATGTTCTTTGCACACATTTTGATGCAAGATGCAGGTTCATTTGCGTAGTTTTGGCAATTCTGAAAACTGGATCTGGATGTAGCACGTGTAGATTAGAATTTGCCATCCGTGAGACTGAGGACCCCGGCTGAAAGGCCACGATAGGGTTATATTATATATGACAACAAACTTAGGCCTAGATTCATCAAAAAGCTATAAATATAGTGTCAATAGCACCTGTGATAATAAAGGGTGAGGTTAGGCTAATTTGCAGGTAAATAACGCACAGTGCATTGCATCAGTGCATGTTGTGTCTTTTTACGCGGCTAGCGTAAATTAGTGCGTGGTGAGTTATTTTTGCAGTTTATATATCCCAACTTCCTGCAGCTGCCTCTTTAAGGGTGTGTCAGGCATGGGAGAGAAAGGAGAGGAAAGTTGGTGAGTGGTTTAGTGAAAGTAGGAGCTTTTTCTGATTGGATTACCTGAGTGCGTTGTCTGGTCTTCTATTGCCATCTGTCTCCCTTTGCTTTGGTCTTTTGTCTTCTTTGTTGGAGTGAAAGTTTTTGTTTGTTAGTCCAGTTTGTCTGTCTGTCATTTGGTATGGAGGAGTGGTGGTGGAGGAGTAAGGAGGAGTGGTGTGAGTGGAGCAGTGGTGCTGGTGGAGGAGTGGTTTTTGTGGTGAAGAGGAGTGAGGAAGATGGAGCGTGAGAGGTGTAGGGAGAGAGAGGAGAGGCATGGGGAGGAGAGGAGATGAGAGGATGAGGGCAGGAGTTCTAGGAGTAGGGACAGGGACAGGAGTAGAGATAGGCAGGAGGGAAGGGATAGGAGGAGGCAGGAGAGGGAAGGGGATAGGCAAGCGGGAGGTGGAGGACGGCAGACTAGGGAGAGAGAGAGAAGGGCAGAGGGGAAGGGAGTTGGCAGGGCAGGGGCAGAAGAGGGAGAGAAAGGGAGGGGAGAGGGGTTGGAGAGTGAGGAAAGAGAGGACACCTCTCTGGAAGTAGAAGTAGCACCCCCATCTGGCAGGCAGGCAGCAGGATACCCTCGTCTCAGGGTTATCAAGTTCAGTGTGCAGGATAATGAGATGTTCCTTGCAGGGGTCCTGGAGCATTATCCCATGCTCCTCAGCAACCATGCGGCCAAGATCTCAAAGGCATCTGAGGGCCAGATCTGGCGCAACGTAGCCCAGGGCATCTCCAGGCGCAGCGGAGTCCAACGAAGCGGGGAGCACATGGCCCACAGGTACAGAGACATCGAGACACAGCTGAAAGCCAAGGTGGCGACCAGGAGTAAATATATACGGCGGATCGGAGGAGGAGCCCCTTGTCCATCATCCTCACCCCCATGAACGAGTGCCTTGTGCAAAGGCTGGGACCGGATGTCTTCGAGGGCATGGCTGAGTGGCTGGACACTACATGAGCCGCAGCGTGTGAGTTCACCTCACCTGTAAGTGAGCAGGCAGCAACGGGTGAAGACGTCACTTGGCATAAGATGCTCACAATGCTTAAGAAGCAAAGTGAACCTCTGATGCCAAAGGAAAAAAAGGAAACTTGCTGCCATGCATACTTATATCTTGTGTTTTGTTCCCACGGCTCTCACCCACAAAGCTACTGGTCCCAGCTAGGAAGCCCAGGGGACCGGCCAGCATGCCCCGAGGACCAGCAGCGCAGCAGCCCTGGTGCCCAGACCCAGGTGAGCGAAGAGGAAGAGCAACGGCCACAGGCTCAGGAGGCATTGCAGATGCTGCAACCCCTGGCTCCAATTTTCGGGACAGGCAAATCCTGTCCTGGTTTGGAACACATTACGTGCAGGGATTTCATCAGATTTCCCCATTGCTTTTCCCAGCAAAACCAAGACTTTCAATACCTGCATGCATGGGAGTAAGACCAGGACTGGATCGACATATCCTGGAAATCTGGATCCAGTCGGAAAACCAAGCCAGCAGTGGCTCTGAAGCTGGTGACGCAGTGGTGTCGGCTGTGTCCTGGCACAGCCCATGTGCCAGTAAGCCGACCCAGTACAGGTGCATAACTTCACATGCGCACGATTCTCAGCTACGGAACGAGGCAGTAAAATGGGAACTCTGTCACTGAAACCTTGAATTCTCTACCTGTACCTGTAGGCTGTGCCTTTAAGCTTCTGAGCCATTTGATATTTACAGCATTTCTAGAGCTGAAGCTCTCCAACAGTTTGGTGAGGCCGGGCACTGCGGGGGACCTTTCGGTGATCGGATCCAAATCCCCTCGGGTTTCTTCGTATAATTCCAGGATAGCCCGAGAGCTGAGGCGATACCTGCAAACCACATAGTCCTCTGGCCTGCCCAGCGAGGGCGTTCGTGGAGGAAAGATGCACTCCCTGTATCTCTTCCACCGTGGCTGCCTGCGTGCCAGGCACCGCCCTGGACCCTGACTTGTAGGGCCCGTGCCTCGGCCTCCGGTGCAGGGACTTCCTTAGGAGGGCCTGGAACTGCCCTTGCCTGTTATTGAGGTTTTTGTTGCCTGCAGCGAGCCTCCCGAAGCATCCAGAATCCCCCAACAGTAGCCACAACATTATGGCTTTAGAAAGCTAGACCAGGTAAGAACAGATGTTTTTAGTGGGGCAGGAAGGCCCGATAGGTGTGTGCATTATATCGCATACTAGCTGCAATAAAACAGGTGATTTGCGATATCGGCTGCAGGAGTGCAATTGTTTTTTCACCACACCGCAAAAAAAAAAATAGGTGTACTTTATTTCCGGCGATAAAACCCACGATACTGCTAGCACACGCCTTGCTAGCAGACCTTCATTTCCATTTACTCCGCCCAAACTCCTCCCACTCAAATTTAAATTTGCATGCGCATCTTGTGTTGCGTTATTTATTGTGCACATTACAGCGTTATCGCGCACGATAAGGCCCTAACGTGAAATGATAAATGATCCATTTGGGCTTCAAGGAGAACCGTTCTTTTTGCAGACTCCAGTTATGGATGCTGCAGAAAGCAGTAGCAGCATAACTTTGAAGTAAAAGTAAAACAGTTTATTTTCAGGATTCTTATTTTAATTATTGAGTAGTGTTTATGTGTTTGCTGTTCTGAAATATTTTATTTGTGTTTGGTAAAGCTTTCAAAATTTGCATGAGTCTTTAATTATTGGATATTTTATTCATCAGCTGTTTTGAAATTATTTTATTAGTATGATTTTACTATTATGATTATTGATTTATATATCTTGATTTTATTGATTGTTTCATGAGGAATGGTGAGATTTTTGTTTTTCCATTGTTACACTGTATAGAGTCTGGCATGATGCGTTTTACTGTTCAGTTTTTGTCTGCACATTTCTATTTCTACTTTATGTGGCTTTATTCTGTATTTGGTGAGGGTTTGTGTTCTGCATGCAAAGACTGAGATGAAGCATTATTTCTCTGTAGGATCGGTAGTAGCTTGGCCTGTTCTGTTTTCCTGATAGGAGGTGTATTGATATTTTAGATTCTGGTGTAATATTTGTGGTATTCTTTTTCATAGGAAGGGTTGTAATTCTTTGAGTGTTGGCAGATACTACTGTGTTGATATGGGAGGACCATGCCGAAATATATCATAATAGGTATGATGCCATATGAATTCCAAGATGCAAAGTTTTCTTGTTGGCATCACAACAGTGCATGAAATTATCACAACGTGTATATTAATTTTACCTCACAATGTCATTTTTCATGTAAAATATGTTGTTATAAATGCATTATTTAAAATTGTGTATGGGGAGATGGGGGGAGGGAGCGCCAGGCTGTAAGTTTTGCCTAGGGTGCCTAATACTCTTGAACCGGCCCTACCTCCTAGATAGGGAGAAGCTGGTAAGCAGGTCAGGGAAAGCTGAGCTAGAATCACTGACAGCTACGATCATTGAGCAGTGAGCAGGCCATGAGCTTGAGCTGAGCTATCATCCCTGGCAATGGAAGCCCCCTCTCAACGAGGAGGAGGCAGTGCAGCGGTGGAGTCTCAGCCCAGGGGGTGTTGGTCAATCCTCCAGGATGACGCGGACCCAGTGGCAGATCAGGAGGTGGATTTTGGTCCCCTGTTAGGGTCCAGACCCAGCAGCTACTTGAGAGATGGTGATTGGGTCCCCAGGAGGAGGTGGACCCAGTGACAGATTGGGAAGCGGAGTTTGGTCCCCCAGGAAGGTGCAGTCCAAGCAACGGATTAGGAGGTGGAATTTGGTTCTCCAGGAGGACGCAGACCCTAGCGGAAATTTGAGAGGCGGAGTTTGGTCCCCAAGGAAGGGGATGGGCCCAACAGGAGAGCAGAAGTGGAGCTTAGGAGATGTCATCAGCAGTCTTGGTGCACTGGACCCCTGCCTTAGAATTGGTAGTACCCACCAGCCCAGCTGCATTCCTACACATGGGTGAGACATGAGAGTACAGTGGGAAGGGAAGAAAAGGGGGATAACTGTAATAACCCAAAGAGAATTGAAGAGGTTCTCTCTTTTCTACATGGAGATTCCTTGTGGAAAATAATACCCCCAAGTAACTCAATGTCCTGTTTAATATCGAGTAGAAATGTAGGATTGTGTAATCTAATAGCAATTGTACATACTTGTAAATACTGCCAGCTCTGCTTACAGTCCCATCTGTTTTTTAGGTTTTCCTGGGGTGAAGTGAAGGAAATCCCACTCACTAGTACCAACTTCTTCCCTGGGCAGAGACACCAACGGAGCTCACCTGGGGGAGGAGGCTTCTACCAGATCTGTCCTGCACCTAGGAAAACCCTTGCACGGTAATTCGACATGGGAGAGGGGGTGTTACACCCCCATACCCCGGCTTATAAGTGAGGTTCACTCCTGTCATGGTATATGCAAAACTAACCCACTTGGAGACATTCCCTCCAGGTTGTGACACCAGTTGTGGCGAGGGACAGTTTTAAGTGGCAAACACCAGAAGCAGCATGTAAGCTGCAAGCTATGAGAAGCCAGATGAACATCCCTTTAATAAAGAAACAGTTTTAAGAGTCAGAAAGGAGTCCACCTCTTGTTAAACAATGCTCTGTGCATGAAACACAGTGCCCTATATCAGGGGTGGGCAAACGTCGGCCCATGGTCCAAACCCGGCCTGACGACAGATTTTTTTCCTGCCATTCTCCTGCTCAATGTGCCCCATTAGATCTGGCACACCGGCACCTTTGATGTCATCAACAATGGCCTGACATCACAGTCCTTTGTTGATGACTTCAACCTAGATGTCACCCTCAACAGAATGTTGGGAATTATTAGAAAGGGAATGGTGAATAAAACGGAAAATGTCATAATGCCTCTGTATCGCTCCATGGTGAGACCGCACCTTGAATACTGTGTACAATTCTGGTCGCCGCATCTCAAAAAAGATATAATTGTGATGGAGAAGGTACAGAGAAGGGCGACCAAAATGATAAGGGGAATGGAACAGCTCCCCTATGAGGAAAGACTAAAGAGGTTAGGACTTTTCAGCTTTGAGAAGAGACGGCTGAGGGGGAATATGATAGAGGTGTTTAAGATCATGAGAGGTCTAGAACGGGTAGATGTGAATCGGTTATTTACTCTTTCAGATAATAGAAGGACTAGGGGCACTCCATGAAGTTAGCATGGGGCACATTTAAAACTAATCGGAAAAAGTTCTTTTTTACTCAATGCACAATTAAACTCTGGAATTTGTTGCCAGAGGATGTGGTTAGTGCAGTTAGTATAGCTGTGTTTAAAAAAGGATTGGATAAGTTCCTGGAGGAGAAGTCCATTACCTGCTATTAATTAAGTTGACTTAGAAAATAGCCACTGCCATTAGCAATGGTAACATGGAATAGACTTAGTTTTTGGGTACTTGCCAGGTTCTTATAGCCTGGATTGGCCACTGTTGGAAACAGGATGCTGGGCTTGATGGACCCTTGGTCTGACCCAATATGGCATGTTCTTATGTTCTCAGATGGAGCAGTGGAGCAGAAAGAGGAGGAGCGTCGCCCAGCTGTAGAGAGGCCGGTGGTCCCCATCCCACTGGCAGCGAAGAGACCCATGCGGCCGCCGGTGGACCCCATCCCACTGGCGCAGAGAAAGGAAGAGGTCCATCTTTTTAGTTCACCCAGGGATGCAGAAGCTGAGCATCTGCATCACTAGGCAAACTGAGCCTGTCTCATAGTCTGTGCAGGCCTCGTGGTATTAAAAGCTTGAGAGGGCAGCACTTTCTCTGTGCTGATCTTGTGATACACGAGAATAGCATGGAGGAAGCACTAAAACCGACGAATTTTCAATTCCACATGGCCTGCAGAAAGGAGGAGCAGCAGAGCGAGCTTGAATGATGGATTGGCTCCTCCCCAGTACGTGGTAGCGGTGACAGCTGCAACTGAGGAGCAAGAGAGGCTTTGAGGCTATCATGTGTGTGTGTGTGTGTGTGAGAATGAAAGGGTTCCTCCCTGGGGGTCTGAGTGTGTGTGTGTGATAAAGAATGGGTGCCTGCCTCAGAGTCTGAATATATGTGTGAGAATGAATGGATACCTGCTTGGAGGGGCTGTGTGTGTGTAAGAATGAATATGGGGTCTGCCTGGGGATCTGTGTGTGTGAGAATTAATGGGAACATGCCTGGAGGTCTGAGTGTGTGTGAGAATGAATGGGAGCTTGACTGTGTGTGTGTGTGTGTGTGTGTGTGTGAGTGTGCAAGGGAACCAGAGTGAGTGCATGTGTATGTGAGGAAGTCAGATTGAGTGCATGTTTGTGTGTATGTGGGTGGGTGAGAGAGCATTGTGTGTATGGGTGAGGGAGAGTATTTATGTATGTGTGTGGGTGAGAGAAAGAGAGCACATGTCTGTGCAACAACCTCTGTCCCCTTCCTCTCTGCCTGCTAATCGATAATAATCCCAGGGCATCTGGAAATCAAAAGTTCCCAGGTATGGAGAGCGGGGAATTTTTAAAAATCCTTACTAGTTTTAGTTATTGGGTATTATTTGATGTCTGTTTTGAAATATTATTTTATGGGTGTTTGAAACATTTTTATATGAGTGTTTAACTATTTGATGTTATTCTATTTGTTAATTGTGTTGAATTATTCTTTTTATTGATATGGTTGCTGCTTTGGTTCCCTGACTGTGCGGAATAGTTGCCTTTGTAACTGCACCTCCCCCTGCTCTCGGCTCTGATAAGCTCCAGTAATTCGACCCTCTTTAAAAAAAAAAAAAAAACGGTTTGCCCACCCCTGCCCTATCTGATGATAGGAACTATTCAATAATGCCTCTAACTGCAAAGTTACGCTTGTAATTTCAAATACACACACAATACCTGATTTTTAAACACAAGATATGCACATAAATTGAGTTTCAATATTGGGTGGTTATCAGGGCTGTTGCATCCAGTAGGCAAACTAGGCAGTCGCCTAGGGCGCCAACCACTAGGGGGCAGCAAAAAGCAGCCTTGTGGGGCCGTGAGCGGAGCCCATCCTGCGTGTGGCCGAGAGCAGTAGAGGTGCAAGGCAGAAGGTTCGCCTAGGTAGGGCATCTCATACCCTTGCACCGGCCCTGCCTACTACACCAGTGTTAGTAAATCTTACAGAGGCCTAACATCAGTTGCATCAGTTGCAAGACTTATTGGTCCTGTACGCTCCAGGGAGGGTATTACGTTCTTTAGAACAGGATCTTTTAATAGTACCACCTCGAAAATCATGCCGACTGCCAAGCATTTTCTGCTCTCGGTGCAGCTCTTTGGAATAGCCTTCCTGGATACTTAAAAAGGGAGACAGATTTAAAGAAAATTCCGGAAGGGTTTGAAAACTCTATTATTCCAGCAGGCTTCCCACATCTGATTGATTTCAAATGTCAGCTGCTTTTCTTTTTTAAAAAAGTGTATTGCAGAGAATTAATTTGTAATGTTTGCCTTTTTGGATTTTGTGTTTATGGGTTATGAAATTGTGCATGTCTACTTTATGCTTTTATAACAAATTGTGATTATAATTGTTATATACCCCACGTCAGACGGCATTGCTGAGAGATTGTGGAATATAAATTTATAAATAAAGAATCCCCACATTGTTCAGTTGTTCTGAGGACTTTTGCATTTATGATGAGAACAAGAAAATACTCTTGTTCATAAATAGCACAATATTCCCAGAACTGAAAAACTTCTTATAGTCCATCAGCAGCATTTCAGAAGTCAATAACAGGTGAGGCTTCTAGGGATGAGCAGGAGAAAAAAATTTGTTTTCATTTTCAGTTCAATTTCGGGAGGTTTTTTCCCCCATGAATTTCAGTTCATGAATTGTTTGATTCGTTTTCATTCGTGAAAAAAAAAACAAATAAAAACAATAAAAACAAAAAAATGGCCCAAAAATGAAAACAAGGCCTCCCAGGGCCTCCCACCTGCCCAAAAAATGCCGGGGCCGGGATCCCCCCAGCCCCCACTTACACAGTCCAGTAGGGATCCTCTGGCTTCGGCCTGACCCAGAGGTCGGGTCCTGATGCCAGGATCTTGGCCTAGGCTGGAGCCCAGACCCAGGCCCGATGTGGTGACCCAGCCCAGGGGCCTCTGCCTGGATCCAGGCCTGATGCTATGACCCAACCCAGAGGCTGGTACCGACCCTCAGGCCTAAGCCAGGGCCTGGACCCAGGCCAGAAGCCACCAGCCCGGAGCCAGGTCCAACGTCGCCACCCGACCCGGAGGCCAGGTTCCTTAGGGTCTCCACTAAACCTAGGAGGTGGCAGCAGCTGCATCATAGCTTCCAGGGTCCAAATGGGTACCGGTGCAGGGTTCACCATAGCTGGTACTGGGACTGGAACCAGAAGCTGGGCTCGTACTGCATCCATACACTGAGACAAAGTCTGAAGATCAAGTTGCAGCTGGGTGGCCAGGGTGGCAATGGCCCGTCATGGAAATGCATTCCCCGAGCTCATGGCCTCGGCAATCTACTGCAGACGAGAGCGTGATCCCCTTTTGCCAAGGCACAGCTGGCGCCACTTCACGGGCGGAGCCCCAAGGTCTGTGCCCACTATAAATTTTATAAATAAATAAGTCCAAGAGGTCAGGAGTCAAGGGCAGGCAGCTAGCAAGGCGAGGTTGGAGTCCAATATTAAGGTCAGAACCAGAGACAAGGCCGAAGGCAAGGCTGGACGGAAACAAGGCTGGATCACAAGCTCAACGAAGGCAAGGGACCTGCCGCGGAGGCAGTTCTGAGTTGCATGGCTGGGGTTTAAATGCCCGGCCTTGTGACATCATCAAGAGGTGCCGGGGGCCTCGGTTCCTGCCGGGGGGGTCCTTATAGTTTGGCGCGCGTGCCTAGGAACGGAGCAGGAGCGATGGCGGCGGCATTTCCCCTGCCGCCTGGAGCGACAGAGTTTGACCAGCGGCGCTGGGTAAGTGAAGCCTCTCGTGGGGACCATCCGCGAGCAGCAAAGGGAAACAAAGAAGAGTTCACAAAATATAAAAACTCAGTCTTCTTTCAGAACAATTAGGGGTGATTTCTTTGGGGCAGGGACCCTTCCTCCCTGGGCCCTCTTTTCTGTGCTCTCTCTCTCTCTCTCCAATCACAAAACAGGGAGCTCCTTTCTGATCTCTTTGTCAGTCGGGCAGACCCGCTTTAATCTCCCAAACCTCTCAGTGCTGTTTCTAAAGCAATCCCCCTCTTCCTTGATCCCCCCTCGGATTCGGACCTTCACTTCCTCTCTGCGCCCCCTTGGAATCCCAGGCTCCCTCCTCTCCTGGACCCCTTTCACCCTCCTCCCAGTAAGGCCTGGTCAGCCTCCTGGCTTTTGGTCCCAGCCACCTTCCCTGAGCAGGAACACGTCGTCCCCCATCTCCTCTGGCACTTTCCCTGTGACGGGACAAGGCCCGGTGGCACCAGTCCATGAGGGCAGCGCCAGATCTTGGACTCCTCTTCCCTCTCCTCCTCTCGCCTCTGTGTGGTATGGGAGCAGGGGTTTTATGCAGCCCCGCAGCCTCTCCCCTGTGCCGCGTTTCCTTGCCCTGACCAGCACTACACCTGCCTCACAACAGAGGCCGCTCAGAGCAGCCATGGGAGTGAAGAGAGCAAAAAAAACTGCTTGTAGGAGGCAAAATTTGACACCCTGTGGCATCAGATATTTAATTGTGGCTCTCCAGATCACACCAGACTTGAAGCAAGACCTTCTCTCTGTTTGCAGTGAGCTCCAAGGACCTTTTCTTTCAAGCTAAAGGGCTCACACCTGGTTTTATTTAGCGCAGTGCTCCTCAGTCCTTTCCTGGAGGCACAGCTGAACAGCCAGGTTTTCAGGATTGCCCACAATGAATTTGCAGGAGATAGGTTTGCATACCCTGGTCCTCCAGTAAAAGACCACATTTTCCTTCCAGTCTGCTCAGCAAGTTTTCTATGATAGTAACTGCCTCTCCGTGCAGGTTACCCCATGTTTCTGTTAAGGGTGGTAACTGCCGCTCCGTGCAGGTTATCCCCATGTTTCTGTTAAGGGTGGTAACTGCCTCTCCATGCAGGTTACCCTATGTTTCTGCTAAGGATAGTAACTGCCACTCAGTGCAGGTTATCCCCAAGAAGAGACGGCTGAGGGGGGATATGATAGAGGTCTACAAAATCATTAAAGGACTTGAACAGGTAAATGTAAATCAGTTATTTACTCTCTCAGACAATAAAAGGACCAGGGGGCACTCCATGAAATTAGCAAGTAGCTCATTTAACACAAATTGGAGAAAATTGTTTTTCACTCAAAGCATAATTAAGCTCTGGAATTCATTGCCAGAGGATATGGTTATGGCAGTTAGTGTAACTGGGTTTAAAAAAAAGGTTTGGATACTTTCCTAGAGGAGAAGTCCATAAACTGCTATTAATCAAAAAGGAATAGTAGCTTATGATCTATTTAATGTTTGGGTACTTGCCAGGTACTTGTGACTTGTATTGGCCACTGTTGGAAACAGGATGCTGGGCTTGACGGACCCTTAGTCTGACCCAGCATCGCATATCATATGTTCTTATGAAGCTTATGCTAAAGGTAGTAATAGTAACACACCCATAACAAAATTATTGCTAGCAATATTTTTACAGGGTCAGAGTCTTTGTTATGGGAGTCTCTGTTTAGTGGACCCTTGGGCCGACCTGCTGGAGGCTTGGAAAGGTGGTCAATGTCTCTAATGAACAACAGGCCGGGAGCCAGATGTTCAGGCAGGATGTAGATGCTCTTCACCCTGGAAGCTGGTGCTCCCCCGGGAAGAGCCCGTTGGAGCCCAACCGCTGGGACTTAGGTGGGTGGTGGACCAGGACAAGTAACTGGAACCAGACTAGGACAGTAACAATACTGTAACCGGGCTCGGGTTCTGGAACCAGTCAGGAACTGTAGCAGGATACGGGTACTGGAACCAGGCAGGAACTGTAGCAAGACTCGGGTACTGGGACCAGGCAGGAACCAAGCAGGAATTGTAGCAGGAATGGAGCGACGAAGCAAGGCGAGTCACTCCGGGGCACAGCGCAACAGGGAACCGGGAGGTAAACCCGTTGCAAGGCAAAGACTGGATGGCCGCGGCCGGCTTATCAAGGCCGCGGCGTCTGATGTCAGGAGTTGGGCGGAGTCACCACTGGCGGGAAACGGCCTAGAAAGGCGCACAAGTGGCGCGCACGCGTGCGCCTAGGGACCGGGCGTCCATGGGAGACCTCGCAGCGGCGCAGCCCCAGCGGAGACGCCGCCAAACAGGCCGCAAACCAGGCCTCTGGAAGCGGGAGCGGGTCCGGGAGCCTGGAGGTAAGGGCCTGGCCGCGGTACTCGCGGCCAGAACCGCAACAATCTTCTTGATAATTCAGAGAATGCTGCTTGAACGTGCTTTGCTTTTGGACTTGGCCATAGAAGCATTCCTGTGCTTTTTCCCGAATATCTGCATATCATTATCCTCATGCATATTCATTATGGATATCCTGAAAACCTGACTGATTAGGCGAGCATCCAGGAGAGAGCTGGAAAATACTGTTTCAGCACATGCACTTCTTAACTCTCAAACAACAACCACAGATTCTTAATAGCAGGGCTTCAGCTTACTCACAGTTCTATCTTGCGATCACAGTGGTGGCAGGACGGGTGGGGGGGACGCACGGAGAGATTTCGGAGCCCTGAGACTCCAGAAAACTACAAGAGGTGATGCATAATTAATCCTAACTTGATCTCCACATTCCTCAAGCATTGCTGAAATTCTGCAGGACTGTGCAGCTGCTTTGAGAGTAACTTTCTGGAAAGTCATTCTCACGCCAGAGGCTCACGTACACGCGCAGCACAGGAAGTAACGGGAACGCGCAGGACCGCCACCCAGCCTGGTGGAACACATTTGAAAATATCTATAGGGATGGGAGGACTGTAGCATTAGAAGCCTCCAGTACGGAGAAATATTTCCACATCGGTTACACTGAGGATGTTCTAATAAGCCATCCATAAGGGCACGTACTGTGTAATAAGAATCAGACACTATGCTAGATTTGCTGAATTCTGTTAGGGCCTTTATACACAAGACTGGCACAATGTGCCTGTCCCAGATTTAATAGGTGGAGGAACCGATGCCTCGATTTTGACCTTTTAGTCTCCAATTTCACCACTAGGCAGATCAGAAATAATAAGATTATCTTATTCCTGTTTTAGACCCTGGGGAAGTCACTGTACATAAGTTTTGCTTTGTGCTAACAGTTGTTAAACCTTAATTGTCTGATTGGTGTCAAGGATGGGTAGGCTGTATTGATTCTGCAGAGCGTGTACGCTGTCATGCAATTCCAAATTCCCTTCTGATTGTCAAATCTCAGAAAAAAAATGCCTATTCTGCGCTCTGTGGAGGAGATTTTTAAAATGATTCTTCACCGCATTCTGGACCTAATAAATGCCTTAAATGCTTTAATAAAGATAGCTGGCTGCCCCTGAGCAGGTCTGGACTACTGGTGCTCAATGACATCCCAATTAGAGTTTTCCCAAAAGAGATCCTGTTCATGAACTTTGAGGCTTTCTTAGCTCAGTGAATTATAAAGAAAGAAATTCTGTGCTAGCTGTCCAAATATTCCTTAATTAAGATGAATTAACACCTCAATGAGGCTGCTTCAGCTGGTGCAGGGAAACAGTTTCAGCAGAATACAGAATTACCTATTGAAGCTCATAGAAGTGCAAAGTGAGCAGGCTCTTCCGACTTTTTTCATTTTTCTCTGTTTACCGCATTCTAAAACAGGAAAAAAAAACAAACAACTCCAGCCATTGGAAAGGTGAACCTTCATGTATTCTCCTTCTTGCTTTATCCTCATAATATTAAGTTGTACTTTAATTTTGAAAATGCCAATAATAGCGTATCACCGAACCTCATTCCCCCAAAGACAGGACAAACAGGTGCCTGCTTGGCCAGCCCTGTGTTCATGCAGCTGTGCTGCAGTACAGGAGAAACTATTTTTTATTTTTTTTTTAATAATTGAAATTTTATTGACCACTCAAAGAAAAGCAGAACAGCCGGCTGTAAGGAAGTACCACAATCACAAAGCAAAGCAACAAAAATACAGTCAAGGAAATCCTGCATGGTACAGAACGAGAAAATGGTAGCATAAACCCGTGTGTGCATCTTGTTTTTCAATTTAAAACTCCCCTCCTCCCCCCCTCCCCGGTTATCGAAATACAACTAAACCAACCCATAAGGATTGCAAAGAGAACACCATTTCATACACGGTTGTTCAACCATCATAGTTGGCATATCTTCAGACTTCCATTCTAGATAGGGTGACCAGGTGTCCCTGTGATGTGCTAGCCTGTCATTGCGGACTGCCGTGAGTTTACTCATGCAGTACACCCTGTCTATTCCGCACTGTACCTATGGTCCTATGGTTGGGGTCCCCGGCTTACGCCACCAGAGAGCTATTTCACTTTTTTTTTTTCTTCAAGTTTTCCACAATTACAATACAATACGCAATTAGAACACGGTACATATTCAACATTTATATAACTGTTACAAACTACGAGTCAAGTAATATCTGTACCTAAATATAAGAAAACAGGGGGGGGAGGGGGCAAGGGAAACTAATGAGCGAATTACAAAGAAAATTATTTTATATATTATTAAAGGTAATAGGTAGGAAGGAGCACCAAAATCCCTTATGCCGATTCACCCCTTGGAATGCTATGCGAGTGGCCAGCCAAGAACTCCTTGAGCTGTTCCGGTTCGAAAAAAAAATATAGTTATTATTCATGAAACGAACACAGCATTCACTTGGATATTTCGAAACGAAGCGGGCACCCATCCTTAAAACCCTATTTCTCATCCCAAGAAACTGTTTTCTTCGATCCCGAGTAGTTTTTACAATATCAGGGTATATATCCAGATTTGTGCCCCATAAAATTTAGTCAGCCTGTTCCTAAAAAATAATTTCAAAACATTGTTGCGGTCAGTGAGGAAGGCAAAAGAAACCAACATAGATTTTCTTTCCGTAATTTCGGATTCAGTTGGAAAGTTCAAGTAACTCTGATATATTCCATTTTTGTTACAATTTCTCTATCCCCCGTTCGATGTAAACCGATCTGATATGGTATTTAACCATGAAGTTCGGTATAGAAAAATGCTAAATAATAAATAAATAAATAAATAAATAAATTCATTGGATTCTCCTGAACTTCTTCTCCTATAGTGCTTCTTTGAGGCAAATAGTACATTTTTGTACATACAGGGAGATGAGTCTCAGGCATTTTTAGAACCTGCTTCATATAGGTTTTAAATAACTCTAACGGTGATACAGTTCTTATAACAGGAAAATTTATGATTCTCAGATTAAGTATCCTCATTGTATTCTCCGGCTTCTCTATTTTCTTCTCAAGTATCATATCAGACTTGGTAATATGCTTTTGCACATTTTCCAGTTGAGCAATCCTTTGCCCATGATTTTCTATCTTGGAAATAAAGGATACAATCAATGAGTTATTTATCATAGTCTGATTTTTTTGTTTCCAACGTAGTTGCAGTTAAAGCCTTTAATGTAGCTTCAATTGCCTTCAGAGCAGACCACACAGTACTCAAAGAAATTTGTTCAGACTGTCCAAGCCGAATACTCACTGCTCTGAGTTCTGGCTGTTCTCCTCTCGTATCTCCAAGGTCTCCCAGCAACTTTATTCCCGCAGTTGTTGTTGTCTCTTCGGTTCTCGCTTGGCTCACCAAATCTTGGGAGTCAGGGGTCCGAACCAGCCAGCCGTCTCCTCGCCATGGGGTTCCTCCCTCCTCCTCTCCACGCTCGTTCTCCAGCCGGGCCAGCTCTCCTCGAGTCAGATTGTTTTGACTATTGGCGTCCGTTGTTTCCAGAGGGACTGCTGGCTGTGCGGAGTGTGCCGGCTTGGTCGGCTCACAGGGGCTCAGAGTCACTTCCAGGGTTAGAGGGGACTGCGTCCGCTCTCCAGCAGTCCCCTCTGCGACCAGCCCCTCTGGCATCTGTGGTGTTCCGTCAGAGAAGAAGCCCTCAATTCGTCACTGCAAAGGGTCGGTATCGGGTAAACCTGATAAGGCTCCCCTAACGCGTCCCTTTCGCTTTGTGTGAGGCATCTTAAGATTATATTTGTAGAAATTATAGGCAAAGGACGACGAAAGCTTCTCTCCTCCGCGTCCTACCAGGCAGCCATCTTGCCAGCTATTTCACATTTAACAGAGGAAATAGCTTCTTGGTCCGAGAGTATATTAAGCAAATTTTTGGGTCCCTAGGGGATGCAGTTTTATTACTGCAAAAATAAAGTTTAGAACCTCTTCCCAGAGATAGATGCACTATACATGGGCATTCCCAACACTGATGGTAGAATGTTCCAGTAGCGCCACATCCCTTCCAGTAAAGGTTACTGCCACCCCCACCAAACTTGCTCAGTCTGTCAGGGGTGAGATACCATCTATATAGTACTTTATACGCATTTTCTTTTATTGCCAAGGATACCAAGCATCTACTGGTAGTGAGGAAAGAGCGTTCCCAGTTGCTGTCTTCTAGGGCTTCCCCAATATCCCGTCCCCATGCTATTTGGAATGTGAGCTTACCCTGAGGTACCCCTTTGAGAGTCATAATTTTAGAGATGGGTTTGGTCACCTTGTCTGCATGTGAACAAATGTTTTCAAATAGGGATTTGCCCTGTTTGAGTGCCCCCCCCCCCCCCTCCAATATGTGCTGTGGAGAAGAAATGGAGAATTTGATTGTAAGCAAAGAAATCTTTATGGGAGAGGCAGTGTGTGTGTTGCAGATCACTAAAAGGTAAGAGATTCCTACCATTCCATAAATGCTCCCAAGTATAAAGGCCTTTCCCTAGCCAAAACCTAGTCATGTTTGGCTGTATGCCTGGGATGAAGGATTTGTCAAACAGGAATGACATTAGATAATATGTGGTTTTGTCACCAGTCAACCAAGACCGCCATTTCCCCCATACAATTAAAATTAGTTAGGAGTAAGGTGACAGACTTGCAACATCTATCCTCCCACTTTGCCAGGCCCTAACATGTAAAGGTGGATCACCCGCCCCTTCAGCTACTATTCTAACCCAGGGTTTCGGTGTCCTCCGTGAGTGCCACTGGATGAGCGCACTTATCTGGGAAGCACTGAAGTACCAACCAGATTCGGTACCTGAAGGCCACCCAAGCCCTATCCTGGTATAAAGTAGATCGAGTGACCCTGGGTGGCCTACGTCTCCAAATGAACCAAAAAAGTTTGTGCTGCCATAAAGATAATAAAGTGTCCGGGACTAAGACAGGCAAGGTCTGAAAAAAGTAACATAAACCGGGTAAAATGTTCATTTTAACTATGGCTAGTCTCCCAAACCAGGAGAAGTCCCCTCTACCCCATCGATCTAAGTCTTTCCCAATGCTAGTGAAAAGTGGGCTGTAATTGAGCAAAATAGCTCACGATGCTCAGGGCCAATCTTTCCCTCCAAATATTTAACCCAGTCCTTTGCAATTTGAAATGGCAAGGTGTCCTTGATAATTGCAAACCCAACAAATGTCATGGATATATTAAGAAGTTCTGACTTATCCTCGTTTACTTTTGCAGCCAGAAACTTTACCATATGCACGCATCTCCTGCAATAGGGGCTCAAGAGAAGAGGCCGGTGAAAAGGAGATCATCAGTAAACACCCCTCCTGCACTCCTTGGATAACTGATGGGATCTAACTAAGGCCGCAAATGGTTCCAAGGATAGGGCAAACATGAGGGATGATAATGGGCATCCCTGCCGGGTGTCTTGTTTCACCAGGAATGGCTGAGTGTAATCTCCATTGATTTTTAAACATCTCCTAGGATTTTCAAATAAGCATTGGATCCATCTAATTTAATCCAGATTAAATTTCTTAAGAACTTTGAAAAGGTATGGCCGGTAGACCCTGTCGAATGCCTTTTCGGCGTCCACTCCCAAGAACAACATGGGTATATTCTCCTGTTTTGCCCTCCAGATGAGTTCTAACACTCTACACACGTTGTCAGAAGCCAGGCAGCCAGAGACCAACCCTGATTGATCTTCATGGATTAGTAGAAGAGCTACTTTCCCCAGTCTGGTACCCAGTATCTTGGCCAGGAGTTTCAGATCGATATTGATCAATGACTTGATCAATGGTATGACCCGCTCAGTGAGGGGTCTCTCCCGCTTTTGGCCAAGACAGTGATACCAGCTAGATTAGCTTCTGGAGAGATGGAGCCCTCGGACCGCATGGCATTAAACGTCAGAAGTAGTGGTGGAATCACCTAGGCCTGAAAGGTTTTATAGAATTTAGCCGTGAAATCGTCGAGGTCCGATGACTTTCCTAACTTCAGGCCTTGGATGGCCTGATATACTTTAGCGTGAGTTATCTCGGTATTTAGGAATTCACATGCTTCGCCAGATAGGGAAGGTAATTCCACCCTTTGTAAGTAGTCATCTATAACTGAGTCACTTCCTAGATCATCAGAGGTATACAGTTCCTCATAGAAGCGAGTGAAATGAGTATGGATCTCACTAGCCTCATATAACATCGACCCCGTGGAATCCTTGATTTTAGTGATAAAAGACTGGGACGCTCTCTCTTTGAGCTTCCTAGCCACCATGCGTTCTGCTTTATTGCCAAATTCAAAGTGTTTCTGACGTAGCAAGTCAAGCTGGAAAGCAATTTTCTCTATGTCAAGTGCTTGCAGCTTCTTTTTAGCAGACTGAAGTTCGTCGAGTTTTAAAGCGGTCAAGGGACCGCTTTTGGCTTAGAGATAATTTAGCGATAAACTGCACAATACTCAGGCGTCTAGCATTCATTTCCTTTTTGAGAAAGCTAGCCCGCGCTATTAGTTTTTCCCTGACTACAGCTTTCAAGCAATCCCAAACGGCAGGAGTCAAGTCCTCAGTGTAATTCAGACACAAGTACTTCTGAATGTCACCAGACAAGGATTCCACAAAGGTTTTAACATTTAGTAAACTATCATTTAAGCGCCACTGCCGACCTCCAGTGGATCTGGGGGGCAACCTAATTTCCAGCCAAATAGGGGCATAAGCGGACCAAGTAATAACCCCTATATCAGTCTTAATTACCATTTCTGCAATATCCTTATCAATTAAATACATATCAGTGCGAGAGGAGGATTGGTGGGAAAGTGAGAAAAAGATGTAATTACGCTGGGTGGGGTTTTGCAAGCGCCAAATATCTATCAAGCCCCTATCGCTAATTAGGTTTTTAAGGCCCTTCTATGGATCCTGTATGACTTGGGTTATCTAGGTAAGGGTACCTGGTTAGGTTAAAGTCACCTCCGATGATTGCGTTACCCTCTGCCCAGGACTCCAGCAGGCTAGAAATGGCGTGAGGAGTGTGAACAGAGTGTTATCAATTAATACTTTCAGGGCTATGTATCTTCCCTCAGGATCCTTTTGAACATTTTCAACATCTATAACAAGTGAGTTAGAGAATAAGATCCCCACTCCCCCATACTTCCGATGTATAGATGCAGAGGCCAAAAATTGTTGGGGGAAAAAATCTGTCCCATAGGAGCCGTTCTGCACATTTTAGTAAATGTGTTTCCTGGCAAGAAACAATGTTTGCCTGACCCCTTTGCGCCTCTTGAAAAAGTAGCTTCCATTTTGTTGGGGAATTCAGACCCTTAATATTTAGAGAGATTATACGTAGCCCTGCCATCTGGAATCAGTAAAACATATATACACACACACTCCCCCCTATAGGAGAAACAAATTTGAGTCTCCTGTCCAGCGGGGCCAGCTGGATCCCAATCACTCGATCCTAGGGGATGTCCGCTGTTATCGCAGTGACCCTTGCCAGCCATAGAATGGCACCAAGTTAAGCTCGAATGAGACTTCCCACCAGCCCTCAAAGCCAATGAGGGTCTAGTGTTGCCCAAGCAGGCTGGCCCAGGTGGAAGATGTGATTAAATAGGAGGGAGGGAATAAACAAATTAATGACACATTGTGGTTGGATGTGGGAGCGAATAGGTGTTGGGTGTGATCTAAAAAAAAAGGGGGATCTTGCATGCAAAGTTAAAAGGAGGGGGTGGGTTTAAATGGAGGGGGCAACAAAACCTGCCCCGGATAAGAAATGATATCCTACAGGAAGTCACGCTCTGTGGATGACAGCTGGGCCACATGCTTGGAGGCAATGGAATTATTTCTGACTCCTGTGGCTGAGGATGTATTTAGAGGTTAGGCTGTAAAGATTCGGAGTTCTCACCCAGACTCAGGCAGGTCTGAAGGCTACACGGGCCAGCTTCTAAGTGAACTGTGAAATGCTTAAGAAGAGGCAAGAATCTGTTTGTTGTAGTTATGCTGGTAGTTCTATGGTGACAACTCAGGTAATGAACTGATACTAAAGCCTGAGAGAGTGAAGGCCACACAGCTGCGTCTGAAACTGATAAGAACACAGAGGGAGGGAACACGGCAGCCCTTCCAAGCATTCAGTGTATAAGGAGAAAGAGAGCGCATCCGGACGTGATAGCACAGAATGATCCTTTGGAAACGTAAGCTTTATATATATATATGTAGCAATTGTTATTATCTGCCACTAATTCTTCTGTATGATCTGATTTTATTTGTTCTATCCTCTTATTGCTTAAATAAACCTATTTTCCTAAATACCTGGAACTGTGATGTAGTAAACCAAAGTTGTGGGTGGTAATTTGTGTGGGGAATAAGTTCCTTTTAACAAGCCCCCAAGTATACTCCCAGTAATTTGTGTGTGTTTACATTGGGTAAGCCCCCGAGGCAGTCCTGTGTGCATGCAGGTGACAAGCCCCTCAGGCAGACCCCAGTGAGATCAGCCCCCAGAAGGCCAGTGTGCACGGTCTGAGCCCAGAACATCTTGGCAGTGTAGACAGGAGTATCTGGGCAAACTGGTCTTCCTCTGCCATCCTCTGTTATGCTAAGTTTCACTGTATGAAATCCACTGCAGAAAAGGCAATGGGGCCAATATTCAGCCACGGAGCAGTTAGTTAAGTTAGCCAGATATAGCTATCCAGCTAATTAAAAGGTAGATTTTAAGAGCTGCGCACAGGTGTGCATGTACACACATTTGCCGGTGTGACACTCCGATTTTATAACATGCGCTACATGTGTGCACAATTTTATATCAACACACGCATGTGCATGCAAATGCCGTCTCGCATGTGTAAGTGGGGGGATTTTAGTAGATGTACGCCGCAACGCGTTAGGGCCTATTTCCCTGTTCCCTCCCAGTTTGCCCCAGCGCTGTCCTGGCCCGCCCATGCCCCACCAATGCCTCGTCCCCGGCCTGTCCCTTTTTACGAAAATCTTTCCAATGCACGTACCGGGACATACATCCGTAGTTGTGGGCCTCTTAAAATCTGCACGTGTCCCAGCCACGCACGTATCTCTCGGATTTGCCGCTTGTAGGGCTTTTAAAATTCATCCTTTAATGGGGATATTCAGCGGTGCAGATGCACTACTTATGTGGCTAACTCTGGCTCGTCCTGAAACACTCCTGCTTGCCCCAGACTGCCCCCGAGTTAATTGGCTAGAATTTAGCCACATATGGCTTCAGATACCCTTCTAAAAGGTTGCCTCAGTGTCATCATGAGCTTAGGCAGCAATGAATCCTATCGCAACGCTGGAACGTTCTACCAACCTTTGTTTTCCACACAACTTGTTTTTATACATCTTAATTTAAATCATGAATATCCTTATTATTATCCAGAAACATAGCTGGATCATTTTAATTAAAAGAAAAAAATTGTTCACGGTAATTTTCAGTGTATAGTATCTGAAAGTTTTACATATAGAAACATAGAAACGACGGCAGAAAAAAAACCATTCGGCCCATCCAGTCTGCCCAGCAAGCTCCCACACTTATTTCCCCATACTTATCTGTTTCACCGACCACCAAGTTCAGGGCCCTTGTTGGTAACTGTTTAATTCAAATTTCCTGCCATCCCCTGCCATTGATGCAGAGAGTAATGTTGGAGTTGCATCAAAGATGAATCATAAGGATTAATGGTTAAGGGTAGTAACCGCCGCATCAAACAAGTTACCCCAATGCTTGTTTACCCAGACTACACAGATCAATGCCTTGTTGGATGTTGTCTGAATGTAAATCCTCTTTTCCACATTTCCCCCTGCGTTGAAGCAGAGAGCAACGCTGTATATGCATTCAAAGTGAAGTATCAGGTTTAATTGGTTTAGGGTAGTAACCGCTGCAATAAGCAAGCTATCCCCACACATATTTGTTTACCCAGACTGTCGTTCAGTCCTTGTTGGTTGTTGTCTGAATGCAAATCCTCTTTTCCACATTTCTCCTTGCCATTAAAGCAGAGAGCAATATTGGAGTTGCATTAACCGTGTGAAGGCTTATTGAGTAAGGGTAGTAATCACCAGGTAGTAGCCACCATTCCAGCAAGGCACCCCCATGGCTTTTCTCTTCATTCCCATTCTCTAGCCTTTATGGATCCACAGTGTTTATCCAGTTTTACACAGTTTTAGTCTTCAGCACTTCCTTCAGAAGGGCATTCCAGGCATCCACCACCCTCTCCGTGAAGAAATACTTCCTGACATTGGTTCTAAGTCTTCCTCCATGCAGTTTCAAATCGTGACCCCTAGTTCTACTGATTTTTTTTCCAACGGATATGATACAGACTTTCAACTATCTGAAAGTCTGTATCATATCACCCTGCTTCTCCTCTCCTCCAGGGTGTACATATTTAAGTTCTTCAATCTTTCCTCATAAGTCATTTTATGAAGACCATCCACCTTTTTGGTTGCCCTTCTCTGGACCGCCTCCATCCTGTCTCTGTCCCTTTGGAGATACGGTCTCCAGAACTGAACACACTACTCCAGGTGAGGCCTCACCAAGGCTCTATACAAGGGGATAATTACTTCCTTTCTTGCCAGGTACTTCTAGCCTGGATGGGCCACAGTTGGAGACAGGTTGCAGGGCTTGATGGACCCTTGGTCTGACCCAGTATGGCATGTTCTTATGTTACTAGATATTCCTCTCTCTATGCTGCCCAGTATTATTCTGGGTTTAGATATCGCCTTGTCACATTGTTTCGCCGACTTCAGAGCCCTAGGGCTCGGCGTGCGCAAGGTGCACAAATGTGCACCTTGCGCGTGCCGACCCCTGATTTTATAACATGTGTGCGGCTGCGCATGCATGTTATAAAATCAGGCGTAGATTTGTGCGCGCCGGGTTGCACGCACAAATCTAATCCCGCGCATAGATACGAAAATCTGGCCCACTGTGGGGAATATAAAATGATTGGGGGTGGGGGTTCACACCAAAATATGCATTTCATGTACAGAAATCTACAAAGTATAGGCACTGAATGGGAGAACGCTTGAAATATTCTCTTGGACAAGTAGTAATTCAACAAAGGCGATGAACATAATTATGAATTAAGCTTTCGTATAACAGTATTTGAACTTTGGAAATTAGTGTTCAAAGCAGGGGTATTCACAACGCTTCTTCAAAGGCCAGCATCAAGTCTGTTTTCAGGGTAATTCAAATATGCAAAGTAACCTATTCGTGGATTAAACATATGCAAATATACCTGATGAATATGCATTGTGTTTAGCCTGAAAACCAGCCCTGTTTGCTGCCCTTGAAGAGTGGAAGTGAATACTTCAGGTTTAAAGACATTAATGTCATGGCCATTTTAGCATAAAATTAGAAGGAGCTTTCAGTCAAGAGGTAGCTGGGTTATTAGTAGCTCGCAGAAACACTGTTGGCAATTTTACTTCTGCGGGCTGCCCCAGTCAGTTAAGAAGAGCCCTTTGAATAGCTTGTGTGGTTCATCTAATAGAAGTTCCTGGCTATTATTATTCTTATTAGAAATGGCAGGTCAGTAGGTTCTGTTTCCCTAATTCTGCCTTGGAATATTCTGGGAGTTTCTTAATAAGCAAAACTTTGAAACAAGAGTGCCAACAGGGGAACTAACTCATCAGTTTATCATCTTGTAGATAGGTGGTCATCCTATGTACATTACAAGTGGAAGGAACTTTACCAAGATGACAGAAGCAAATGTCATTGAGCGATAGATTTTTGCCTTAAATTATTAAACAGGCTGCGGTGATGTTGCATTCTAAATTGGTTCAATAAATGCATACTTTGCTGTACTGCTTAAAATCCATGCCACCCAGTATAGCGTGATCTGGAATGTCACTGGTTGGAAGATGAGGTGTGGTTTGCTAATGATGTTACTCTTTGATGTGGTGCCTGTCATTCAGTAGCTTGGTGAATGCATTAATGTGATACCAAAATTAAATCCATGTATATGCCAATTAAAATAATAGAATAGGATATAAATCAAGCTCTACATTCAATGCTGCAGGTTGTATGTGCTGAGTTCAATTTGAAAATCCAAGATTATTCTTGATAATGAATGTATGAAACAGTCACTCCCATGCCATGATGGAGAAACCTGAACTAAAATGGTCCATTGTAATCCGAAAACTCAAGATGTTGTAATTTAGTATTTAAAGAGCAATATTTAAAGAGCCCAACTTTTGTGTCTGGTTCTCTTTCGATGATGGTCCTTCCTACATCATAAGTGGTTATTTGAGTTTTAAGAGTAATTTTGGGAAGATATTTTGTATTTTGGAAAAGTCCATAAACCATTATAAGCCATGTAGACTTGGGCCAGCCACTGCTCATCCCTGGTTATGAGAGAAAAGGCCTGGATCTGTTCTGTGGGATCCTGCCAGCTGCTTGTGACCCGGATTGGCCACTCTCAGAGGCAGGATGCTGAGCTTGACGGACCTTTGGTCTGAGCCAGTATGGCATTTCTTATGCACTTTTAATAATGAACTTGGTTACATTTTGACTTCATTTCCTACACAAAAAAAGGGGGATGAGATGATGGTAAAACTCAGGAGGTGCGACTTACATATACAATAGCAACCACAAGTAGTGTCTGCATTTTTTGCCAAAAAATACAGATATTCACTAGTTGTGGTTGCGATTTACATATATACGGGTAGATTTTCAAAGGTTTATGGGCGTGGCCGGGCCTTGCACGCACTAGGTGAATCTTCAAAGAGGCCCGGCCATGAAGTAAACCCCCGTACGCGCACAACTGCCGGGCCTCTTCAAAGTGGCAGGCCAGGGGCGGGGTCTGGGTGGGGAGGGGTTGGAGGCGGGACGGGCCGGGACAGCGCCATTGAATGCCATCCCGAAGACTCACGCGCCGGGTAGCCGGCCGGCGCACGCAACTTAATTCAGCCTGGGGACCTGAAGTAAGTTCTAAAACAAACAAACAAAAAAAAGTTTGGTAGGGTTTAAGGGGGTGGGGAGGAGAGGAGAGGGGGAGGGAGTTTAGGTAGGGGAGGGAAGGGAAGTTCCCTCCCAGTCCGCTCCTTAATTGCAGCAGACTGGGAGGGACCTGGGGAAGGCCCGAATGCGTCGCCACGTGGAATTTGCATAAATTCTCCCCCCCACCTTGCACATGCCACCCGCACGTATGTACGTGGATTATAAAATCCAGCACACATGTGTGCGCGGCCCATGGATTTTATAACATGCGCACCAGCACGCACATGTTATAAAATCGACACATGCATGTGCACACGCTGGGAAGCACACGCACATGGACGCACGTGCACGTGTTTTAAAATCTACCCCCTAATGAGCATTTTCATATACCACAATTCAATGATCGCACCCTGACAAAATCATCTTTTTTTTAATTTTATACATTCTATATTTTTGCAGAGAGAAGTGCACTCAATTTTTTTAAAGTTCGGTTTACATGTAAATATTTTTTTTGTCGATGCTATTTTTTTTTTTGTCAATGAAAATCTTCTTCCCGTGGCAGGAAATGTGGGTGCAAATTGCTTTTCCATGGCAGAACGTCCGAGCGTAACTTTGCCGCCTGATCTGCATCGCAGCATCCATTCGTTGGTGGTGGGGGGAGATGGGGGAATAACAGTGCTTTTATCATCAGACGGCACTTGGAGGAGACACCGTAATGCGCTGCTGCTTCAGGACCCCAGCAGTCCGTGGTGCACTGCTTTGGGGACGATGACAGCTGCCTCTGTTTAAGGAGATTTTCCGGCCGCAGCCTAGCTGCCAACAATGTGGCTGAAAATTCACTTTAACTAAGCAGGAAACAATACGGCTAGCTAATAACTAACCCCCGAGGGTGAGAAGAGAATCCATCCGCCGAACTCCCTTTAAGTTAAGCAAGTAGATCATTTGGGAAAATAAAAAAATAAGATACATCTCCCCACCTCCCTAACACCCTCGATATTTCCAGTGATCCCCCCCCCCCCTTCCCACCCCAGCAGCCGGCGGTCCTTTCCGCACCACCCTCAATATATTCAACAAACTCCGCCCCCCCCCTTCAGCTCCTTAAGGGATTTCTGACTGCTTGGGGGGGGGGGGTTGCGGGAAAGATGAGACATGTTAGCACCACCCAGGTTTGGAGCAGCTAAATACCAACCAGTTAGTGAAACCGCATTTAGCTGACCAGCAGCTGTTAGGATTTGTAGGTACCTGGGCCCCTGGGCTGAGGTGAAGGATGGAACCGCCCACAGGGAGGAGCCATGTGAGCCTCACCGTCGGGAGGCGAGGTCTCAGTGATGTCAGACACAGCTATAGATTAGAGTCTTTATTAAGAGATAGAGAGGCACTGCCCGTGGAGAAAGTCTCAGAGTCTGTGCAATGGGGTATACCCAAAGGAATACCTCTGTAGTGAAGATACGGCGATGGTCCGCAGCGCGGGGCACACCGATGAGGGTTCCTCAGTAGAGATGATACAGTAGTAGTCCGTGGAGCAGGGTATGCCAGTGAGGGTTCCTCAGTAGAGATGATACAGTAGTAGTCCGTGGAGCAGGGTATGCCAGTGAGGGTTCCTCAGTAGAGATGATACAGTAGTAGTCCATGGAGCAGGGTATGCCAGTGAGGGTTCCTCAGTAGAGATGATACAGTAGTAGTCCGTGGAGCAGGGTATGCCAGTGAGGGTTCCTCAGTAGAGATGATACAGTAGTAGTCCGTGGAGCAGGGTATGCCAGTGAGGGTTCCTCACTAGAGATGGTACGGTAGTGGTCCACAGCGCGGGATGCACCAATGAGGGTTCTTCACTAGAGATGGTACGGTAATGGTCCGCAGCGCGGGGTACACTGATGAGGGTTCCTCACTAGAGATGGTATGGTAGTGGTCCGCAGCACGGGGTACACTGATGAGGGTTCCTCACTAGAGATGGTACGGTTGTGGTCCGCAGCGCAGGATACACTGATGAGGGTTCCTCACTAGAGATGGTACGGTAATGGTCTGCAGCTTGGGGTACACCGATGAGGGTTCCTCACTAGAGATAGTACGGTAATGGTCCGCAGCGAGGGGTACACCTATGAGGGGTCCTCACTAGAGATGATACAGTAGTAGTCCGTGGAGCAGGGTATGCCGGTGAGGGTTCCTCAGTAGAGGTGATACGATAGTGGTCCGCAGCATGGGGTACACTGATGAGGGTTCCTCACTAGAGATAGTACGATAGTGGTCCGCAGCGCGGGGTACACCGATGAGGGTTCCTCACAAGAGATGGTACGATAATGGTCCGCAGCGCGGGGCACACCAATGAGGGTTCCTCACTAGAGATAGTACGGTAGTGGTCCACAGTGCGGGGTACACCAATGAGGGTTCCTCACTAGAGATAGTACGGTAGTGGTCCACAGTGCGGGGTACACCGATGAGGGGTCCTCACTAGAGATGATACAGTAGTAGTCCGTGGAGCAGGGTATGCCGGTGAGGGTTCCTCAGTAGAGGTGATATGATAGTGGTCCGCAGCATGGGGTACACTGATGAGGGTTCCTCACTAGAGATGGTACGGTAGTGGTCCACAGCGCGGGGTACACCGATGAGGGTTCCTCACTAGAGATGGTACGGTAATGGTCCACAGCGCGGGGCACACCAATGAGGGTTCCTCACTAGAGATAGTACAGTAATGGTCCGCAGAGCGAAGGTTCCAAGAGAAACCCCAGGGAGTGGGGTAGGTAGCAATCCAAGACGATAGGCCCTCCAAGGAGCGGATAGCCAGAGACAAGGAAAGGGCCCCCGAGGAGCGGGTACCCAGAGCATCTCATGCTGAAGAGGCAGGAACAGGAAGTCCGTAGTGAGCGAAGCGGATTCAGCAATGAGGGAACTCGTTGCCAAGTCGTCGGTAGGCGGGGCCAGCCGGCTAAAGTATGCTGGTGGAGTGACGTCATCCGGAGGGGACGCCCCCGAGGTTCCCGCCGTGATGTGCTTAAGACTGGCCCGTGCACGCACGCCCCTAAGGGGTTCCGAGGGCAAGGTGGCGGTCGTCGGCGTCCGTGCTGTCCAAGGAGGCCTGGGAGAGGTAGGCAGGCCGGCGATAGCTGACGGAGGCCGCAAGTCTACCCAACGGAGTCAATGCTGTAACGAAAGAGGTGAGCATGAGCGGCCGCAGTCGTCTGTGACCGACAGGCATAACAGCACTAGTATATTTCCAAAGGGATTGCTCTAGCCACCTAACTCCACCTTCCCTATCATTGCCGTGCATACATTTGCCTAATAACATAGGTTACTCTGTGTACTGATACCAGAATTCAAGCCACGAGGCCTATTTAGGGGTACCATGAAGCAATGCTTTAATGCTCCCCCTGTAAAGAAATCGCTCGCACATGAGTACGGTTAATTAAGAACATAAGAACATAAGAAAATGCCACACTGGGTCAGACCAAGGGTCCATCAAGCCCAGCATCCTGTTTCCAACAGTGGCCAATCCAGGCCATAAGAACCTGGCAAGTACCCAAAAACTAAGTCTATTCCATGTAACCATTGCTAATGGCAGTGGCTATTCTCTAAGTGAACCTAATAGCAGGTAATGGACTTCTCCTCCAAGAACTTATCCAATCCTTTTTTAAACACAGCTATACTACCTGCACGAACCACATTCTCTGGCAACAAATTCCAGAGTTTAATTGTGCGTTGAGTAAAAAAGAACTTTCTCCGATTAGTTTTAAATGTGCCCCATGCTAACTTCATGGAGTGTCCCCTAGTCCTTCTACTATCTGAAAGAGTAAATAACCGATTCACATAATTAACAGTTTAAGTGGTTGAACTGCAAGGCACTTTTTTCTCTTAACATATAAGCAATCTAAAATCCCATGACAGCTCTCTTGGGACCTACATTATCTATTTATGGTTTTTTTGGTTCGAGGATATGATAAACGATCACAGAACTATGTTTTCGTGGTGTCGCTTTTCTCATAAACAACCCTTACAGATGGTAACGTATTTAATATAAAAAGGGCGTATTTTCCTCGCCTGTTTCTGTTTGCCTGTCAGCTGGCACCCTGACTCTTCCGTTGCGTTACTCAATTTGACGGATGTTTACTCTCGAGTAGGCAGCTGGCATCAAAGCTGTCTTTGCAAGACAGAGCAAGCACTGCTGACCAATACTGGGGAGTAGGAACACGATGATTTCTGAGCTACCAGATGGTAACTGGTTCTCCAACTGTGCCAGGCCTACCTTTTGCCCCATTGCATGTATGAGGTGGTTGTTCCAAGCTTTCCATGAAGAGCAGAGCTACGGGTCCCTGGATGTGTGTATGGGGGTGGTGGGGTTTAAACCTGGGCCAATTTATTTATTTATTTATATTCCCCGCTTTTTGGCACTTCAGGGCGGATTACATTTGGGTACTACGGGCATTTCTCCGTCCCCAGAGGGCTCAAAATCTAAGAGAATCATTCATCAAACTGCATTAGGGCGTTATCGCGTGCATTAGGGTCCAGCGGCGCAGGTCTTAACACCAGAAATAACAACAACTTTTTTTTCTGTTCGTTGGGTGATAGATCTGTGGAGGGTCACTTATAATTTAACTTTTTATACCACTGTAAGAGGGGGCATTATGAACTTGGGGTGAGGTTTGTGGGGTGGGGTGGGCTCTGGGGGCAGTTTAACATACAGTCATACGTACGAACAGCACATTTACCATCAGTGAAGATTTAATGTGATTTGCAGGGATGGAAGGTGAATGAAGAGCAGAATTTTACGCTTTACTCTCGACCTACCTTGATTGCAGATAGAGAGAGAGAGAGAGAGCATCAAGCTAGGTAGAGAGAGAGCATCAAGCTAGGGCAATTGTCTGATAACTCCTGCACCCAAGGGCATTATCATTATTAGAGAATGGCATTTCTGAGGCCAGTCCGATGGCTCGGTTGCAGACACCATGAGCACTTGGGTCCGAATTCTGGGCCAGGTCTTTGTTGCTCAGCCCAGCAGGGCTGGAGCTCCCACGAAGACAGCATTCTCAGCTCTTTGGAAGGGAAAGAGCTCCAGCCATCACTCCATGGTGGCTGCGGAGCTCAGCAGGCAGCCCTGGTGTGTGGCCCTGGCTGAGCTTTGTCATTGCAAAGGCTGGGCTCCATATCTAGGGAAAAGGATATTTACAAACGGGCCGATACAGTACAGTGCGCTCCGATGGAGCGCATTGTTAACCTGCCATTGGACGCGCGTTTTCCCTTACCCCTTATTCAGTAAGGGGAGGAAAACGCGCGTCCAACCCGCCGAACCTAATAGCGCCCTTGACATGCAAATGCATGTTGATGGCCCTATTAGGTATGCCCGCACGATTCAGTAGGTAAAATGTGCAGCCAAGCCGCACATTTTACTTTAAGAAATTAGCGCCCACCCAAAGGTAGGCGCTAATTTCTGCCGGCACTGGGAAAGTGCACAGAAAAGCAGTAAAAACTGCTTTTCTGTGCACCCTCCGACTTAATATCATGGCAATGTTGTCGGAGGTCCCGAAGGGTAAAAAAAGTAAAAAAAAAAAATTTTAAATGGGCCGGCGGCTGTCGGGTCAACGCTCAATTTTGCCGGCATCCGGTTTCCGAGTCCGTAGCTGTCAGCGAGCTTGAGAACCGACGCCGGCAAAATTGAGCGTCAGCTGGCAAACCCGCTGACAGCCGCTGCTCCGGGCCAAAAGGACACTAGCGCGTCCCTAGCGCCTCCTTTTGCCCGTTTCTACCGCCAGGCCTCATTTAAATACTGAATCGCGCGCCAGGAGAGTGGACAGTCGCGGACTTTACTGAATCGGCCCGAAAGGGGAGGGGGGGGAGGGGAACCCTTACGTAAACCGCCCTCTTGGGGGCAGGATTCTCTTCCCGCTGCGGTGTCTTTGGCCAAAGATCCCTGATATTGCCCCAAAAGGGTTGCTGCCAGAAGTCCTCTCTCACGTTTCCATGAAATGGGGTCCAAAACCCACCTGATCATGCGTCCCGGTGGTAGGTAGGGAGAGCAGGGATAAAGAAATGGGAAGGGAAACTATGATAGGTCCATTATTATAAATCAAATTTATTGTAAACACCAGATATACTATGGAGATATAACAATTTTTATTCTGAATTATAAACAATCTTTAATAGTTAACATATTTTTTCCTATAGCAGAACCAGCTCTGAGTGTGCAACTGCTGAAATACTTTCAGCAGTTGCACACTCAGATAAGTATAATTATTATGGATTATTAAACTTTAATATATCTTAATATTTAAAAGTATTCTTCAAAAAAGAATTTGAGGCTTTGTGTACTCTTGTTTTAAGGGATATTGTAGCTACAGCGTAGACTTTTTCGGGTAAGTGTGCCTTTGCATTAACTTTATGTTTTTATTCTTCTGATCTTTTTATTTTGGCATTTAATGTCCTTTCTTAAAATCATCCATTGTACCTGAAGACTGGAGGATAGCAAATGTAACCCCAATATTTAAAAAGGGCTCCAGGGTGATCCGGGAAACTACAAACCGGTTAGCCTGACTTCAGTGCCAGGAAAAATAGTGGAAAGTGTTCTAAACATCAAAATCACAGAACATATAGAAAGACATGGTTTAATGGAACAAAGTCAGCATGGCCTTACCCAAGGCAAGTCTTGCCTCACAAATCTGCTTCACTTTTTTGAAGGAGTTAATAAACATGTGGATAAAGGTGAACCGGTAGATATAGTATACTTGGATTTTTAGATGGCGTTTGACAAAATTCCTCATGAGAGGCTTCTAGGAAAAGTAAAAAGTCATGGGATAGGTGGCGATGTCCTTTCGTGGATTGCAAACTGGCTAAAAGACAGGAAACAGAGAGTAGGATTAAATGGACAATTTTCTCAGTGGAAGTGAGTGGTCAGTGGAGTGCCTCAGGGATCTGTATTGGGATCTGTATTGGGAACCTTACTTTTCAATATATTTATAAATGATCTGGAAAGAAATACGACGAGTGAGATAATCAAATTTGCAGATGACACAAAATTGTTCAGAGTAGTTAAATCACAAGCAGATTGTGATAAATTGCAGGAAGACCTTGCGAGACTGGAAAATTGGGCATCCAAATGGCAGATGAAATTTAATGTGGATAAGTGTAAGGTGATGCATATAGGGAAAAATAACCCATGCTATAATTACACAATGTTGGGTTCCATATTAGGTGCTACAACCCAAGAAAGAGATCTAGGTGTCATAGTGGATAACACATTGAAATCGTCGGTGCAGTGTGCTGCGGCAGTCAAAAAAGCAAACAGAATGTTGGGAATTATTAGGAAGGGAATGGTGAATAAAACGGAAAATGTCATAATGCCTCTGTATCGCTCCATGGTGAGACCGCAACTTGAATACTGTGTACAATTCTGGTCGCCGCATCTCAAAAAAGATATAATTGCGATGGAGAGGGTACAGAGAAGGGCTACCAAAATGATAAGGGGAATGGAACAGCTCCCCTATTAGGAAAGACTAAAGAGGTTAGGACTTTTCAGCTTGGAGAAGAGATGGCTGAGGGGGGGACATGATAGAGGTGTTTAAAATCATGAGAGGTCTAGAACGGGTAGATGTGAATCGGTTATTTACTCTTTCGGATAGTAGAAAGACTTGGGGGCACTCCATGAAGTTAGCATGGGGCACATTTAAAACTAATCGAGAAAGTTCTTTTTTACTCAACGCACAATTAAACTCTGGAATTTGTTGCCAGAGGATGTGGTTAGTGCAGTTAGTATAGCTGTGTTTAAAAAAGGTTTGGATAAGTTCTTGGAGGAGAAGTCCATTACCTGCTATTAAGTTCACTTAGAGAATAGCCACTGCCATTAGCAATGGTTACATGGAATAGACTTAGTTTTTGGGTACTTGCCAGGTTCTTATGGCCTGGATTGGCCAATGTTGGAGACAGGATGCTGGGCTTGATGGACCCTTGGTCTGACCCAGTATGGCATGTTCTTATGTTCTATTTCTCTCCGTATCCTTGCTGTCCGAATGAAACCTTTATCGTCCCTTGTAAGGTCGCGTGTGCACTCAACACTACTTTCTGGAAGCTGCTAGGCAGCGCGGTTAATGGCCGCGGCTAGCAGTCGCCACGCGTCTCTCCGGGGCCTGCTGCCTCCTGGCTCTGGTGCGCTGTCACTTCCTCCTTCTCTGAACTCTGGTTTTCTCAGCTATTTCTCTGTCCTTTCAATAAAAGAATAAATAGCCCATGTTCTTCCGATCAACTAGCTGTGATCCTTGTTGGGCAAGTCCAGGAAGACTTATTGAACTTCACCAGCTTTTCCCAAAAGAAATGGATAATTACTCAGCAGCCCTACTCTATCTGTTACAGGCACAGCAGCCTCCTTTTCTGGGGGAGGAGGGATTATAATTACTTCTCTATAGCAGTAGGGTAGCTATTTTCACAATCCTGTTTTCAGGTGAGGCGTGGGCCCGCTAGTTTGTAGGAACCTTCTTTGACTTCGTAATACAGTTCTACCTTTGACTTGTATTAGAGCGAGACCTCTTCGGCTTCGTTATGAGCAGAAGTATCGCTCTTCAATGCAGACCTGGGCTTTCCTACTCTGGGAGCATCTTTATATAGCGGATAACACCTCCCCTCATTTGGGGGGGTGGGGTGGGCAACTAACTCAGCTCACATTTAATACAGGTGAGATCCACTTGGTGCTTCAGCCTTTCCCGCAATCACATCTGCTTGAATCTAATTAAAGCTGACTACTAATTGCTGCATGCATGCTGCTTCTTCACCTCGTCTCAGAATATTGTCAAATAAAAGTTAACCTATTAAATATCTCATAGGCATGGCTCATTCATAGCTTAATGTCCTTCGCTGCTCCTTTAAATGTTTTTTTTTGGCACTGCGGGGGCAATGCGAGCTGTTTTTGCAGGCGTCTAACCCGAGTCCGAGCTGGGCAGGTCCGCCCCGGTCAGAGGGAACCCCTTTTTTTCAGCTGTGTGGAGCCGCAGGCTCACGTGCGCTTTACTAGAGCCACGAGCTGTTCGGTGCTCGTGAGGTCGTCGTGCACGTGCAGATTTTTTTTTTTTTTTTTTAAGGTGTAATTCTGCCTTTCCTGCACCTGTTGTTGTGGGGCTGTGAAACTCGGTCACCTTCCCTGCTCAGCTCGAGCCCTGCTGGAGTTGTCATGGCAACAGCTGTTAGGGATTCTGAGCCGCGCGAACGGTCTCTGTGTTTATATCTTTCAATGTAATACACCTACATTTATTTTAGTATTTGAAGGGAATAAACCTCATTTTCCTCATTTGCAGGCATCCTCCTAATTCTCTCAACACTTATTTGTATTTGTTCCTGAACTTTTATTTTATTTATTTTTATTATTGCCGTGCTCTTCACCCTGGCAGTGTCGCTGCAGACGATTTTTTTTTTAATTTTAACTTTGTGGCTGTCTGGGGCTTCGGGTAGTGTCTTTGGCCTCTCCCCACATGCTCCACACTTAGGTTGTTCTGAATGAAAGCTCCTGTCACCCTAGCCCAATTAAGGCCAAGTTTGGCTGAGCTGGAAACCCAAAGGAGCAGGAGCTTAAGTGCCAGGCCAAAAATAAAAAAATAATAAAAATGTGATTTCCCCACAAAAATGTAAAGAAATATTAGTGGAAATAATTTTTTTAAAATGTAAATGATCAGAAATTAATTTTGGCATATATTTTAATTGCACAAGAGCAGCAAGATGTCAATTAGGAGCGACCCAATCGCCCTACCTCACTCTCTCCCATCAGCTCCTACCCAGCAGCAGCAGATCCCTTTCCATGGTTCCACTGCATACGGCCTCTGGCTTGTGGTGATTTCCACTTCAGTTTTTGCCTGCAGGTTTCTATTTACACTTTAAGGTCCCTTTATTCTGTATTGGGTGAGAGTCTGTCTGTGTTCTGCGTGTGTGACTGAGGTGAGGTATTCTGCTAAGTTTCTGTGTAGGGCATTTATAGCAACCTGGCTTGTTTTGTTTTCCTAATAGGAGACGTATTGCTTTTTTTTTAGGGCCTGCTATAATAGTAACAGTGTTGCATTTTCTTAGCTAGGGTTATTACAATTTGAGTGCTGGCAGTAAGTGATATTTTGGTATGGGAGGTTTCCTATATGGTAGTTATCAATTCATGGTTTTCTGAGGGCCATGCCCATACCCTGCATGCATTACAATAGACTTAATGTTATATGGGCTCCAGGTGCCTTTTTTGCTATTTCACAGGGTACATGTAAATATAAGTGCTATTTTTACTTTGCAAGAGTATACTTTGTCTCTCTTCATGTAAAATCTTTTATAAATGCATCATTTTTAATTGTGTGAGAGGGTTTGAGGGAATAGCGCGCAGGGCTGTAAGGCTTGCATAGGATACTCATAGTCTTGCATTGGCCCTGCTTGTGTGCACCCCCGCTCCTGCTAATCCACACCAAGGACCAGGGGACAGGAACCAGTTGAGGCAGTGCCATTGACGATTTTCACTCTGCGCCATTTGCCCTGGCGTTGGCCCTGATCCTCAGAAAACACTTAAAAATCCCTAGTCTTCTACGAAAACTTAACAACACAGCAGAGAAAACCTGCATGGCTTCATCACTCAGTAAAAAAAAAAAAAAAAAAAAGTTTATAGCAGAAGGGGAAGAAAGAAGATTTGCTGCAGTTCTTATCCCTGCTGGGTCACATGGAAGTTCTCAGAGCTGACCCAGGTCTCACAAGTCCCAGTGCACGACGTCCGCATTTCAGCCTTATTCAGGGGTCTGCATCAGAGTGAACAGACAGTGCTGCCAATGTTATAAGTCACGGGTATTTCTTATACATTTGACACTGCCAGAGTGTGGGGCGGTTGCAGCCCCATCTGCGCACTTCTCCCAGCTGTCTCGGCGGTCAGCTCCAAAAGTTGCCATTGCCCATCTCAGTCCTGAGTCACCCCCCACCCTGAGCTTCTCAAGCAGCCGGCCAGGTACTGGGGTGGATGCAGCCCCACCTGCGTTCCTCTCCCAGCTGCTTCCGTGGTTAACTCCAGAAGTCTGTACACTTATGCCAATGTGAAGAATGTATGCATTATCTTGTCTTTACAAAAACATATAGCAAACATCAGTTACGCATTGATACAAAATATTCAGCCTAATTCAGTGTCTCAATATATACACATATATGTATTTAGATACATGGTGCTCAATGCATAAAATCTCATACCAATTTCCCTCTTCAAAGTTTTCAAGAGCCTTCAAAAGACATCCTCAGAAGCCGTGATGATAGCAGGAAAATGTGCAGTCATCAATTATAGGTAAGCCCGTCTTCAAAAGCCGCAGTACTCATGCTTGGGGTTTTTGGACAGCTGACATTGTGTATAATTGAAGGGAGGATTATAAGAGACATTTTGTTAATACTCCCTCTAAGACAGTTTTAGTCTTGTTTTTTAAAAATGTGTGCATGGATGGGTGTTTATGAATGTTGAGATGAAGATTTTATTAATGCACTGTGCTCCATGTATCTAAATACATATATATATATATATATATATATATATATATATATATATTGAGAGACTGAATTAGGCTTGAATGTTTTGTATCACTGCATAAATGATTTTTGCTATATGTTTTTGTAAAGATAAGATAATAAAGTACATGCATAAATTGTTCGAATTGGCATAAGTGTATTTATTTATTTATTTAGAATTCTTATATACCGACATTCTTGAAAGAAGATATCAAATCAGATCGGTTTCCATTAAAACTGAACTATCGCAGCTGTGGCGTTTATTTACCCCTTGTACGTTGTTAGGAACAAGTTATTGCATGGCAAGTGGTTAAGTTTATCTTCCTGTTGTTTTACCTCATTGGGTTAACTCCAGAATTCACCTTAACCTTCCTCGGGCCTGAGCTGTTCCCACCCCTTATGTCTCGAGCAGCCAGCCATGTACCGGGCAGGTTGTTTCCTACCACTCCACTATAATTTTCCCTTCTTGATGCTAAATCCTCCCCAATCTTATTCCCTGCTACAAACCACTACTAACACCAAATCTACTTCCCTGTTCCCAACATTCTTTATCTCTCCTGCCATTCAGTCATCTGCTCCTGAATGTCAGAGTTATCTTCCTCTCATCCAGCCATCTTATCCTTGTTGCTGTCATCACATCTCTATCTCTCATCTACATACTCTCCTGCTCCTCCTCCTCTCAGCTGGGGATGTCAATCCCAATCCTGGCCCTCCAAAGCAACTTTCATCCCATCAGTTCATATCAAGCCGTTACCCCTCCACCCTTATCACTATTCCCCTTATCCCGCTCTCTTCCTTTCTCCTGCTCCCCATGGAGTGCGCACTCTGCCTATACTCACCACGACTTTATCTCTCATACTCCTCACTCTCTTCTCAGTACCTGAATGGAATGTGCTTTGAAGTGCCGAAAAGCGGAATATAAACGAAACAAATAAATGAAATAAATAAGTCTCCTTGCCTTGACTGAGGCCTGGTTTTTCCCCCCAATGATTCGGCTTCGGTGGCTGCTGTCTGCCATGGAGGTTGCCTTTTCTTCCATACACCTTGCAAACTAAGCCGCTGAGGTGGTGGTGTTGGACCGCTGCTACACCCCCCTCCCCCCCATCAGTTTCAATCCCTTCTTCCACCTCAATCCCACTCTTCTTCTGCTTTAAGGCCTACTCCATCCACCTCTTTACCCACTACTTCACCAGGTAGCTGTCATTTATTTACCCCCCACCCCAATAAATCCCCTTCCTCACCAACTTTGATTCCTGGCTTTCCTTCTTCCTTGACCCTTCTTCTCCTTCCCTTATTCTTAGCAACTTTAACCTCCATGATGATGACCCCTCTGACTCTTATGCCTCAGAACGCCTTTCCTTAACCTCCTCATTTCATCTCCAGCTCTGCTCTAGCCCCCCCTACTCACAAGCATGGCCACTGCATTGACCTAGTCCTTTCCTCCAACTACTGCTTCTCAGACTTCTCCACCTCAGACCACCCTCCCCCCACAGCCTCGCTCAGTCACCACCAACACCTTCAGGAATCTCCAAGCCATCAATCCTTGTGTCCTCTCCACTACCGTTTCATCACTCCTTTCATCCACTGCATTGTCTGAGTCAATTTATGAAGCAGTTTCTTCTTGTAACACTATACTCTCCTCTGCAGAATATCTCGGTCCAAAATCCTGTGTCAATGCAGAATTCATACATTTCAGGTTCATGCTGACCTCGTTCCACTCTGCTATAACACTTGCTAACCAAGACTACTATGTCTATCTGGCAAACTCTCTTCCATCCAACCCTCGCCATCAGTTTGCCACATTCAATTCCCTCCTCAAACTTCCTTCACTTCCTCCGGAGGGGGCCCCCCTTCATTCCCTATCAAGACTATGGTTGACTACTTCCATGACAAGATTCACAAAATTAGTCTTGAATTCTCAACCCGATCACCTCTATCTCCTTCTCCCCCATATCTTTCCTCTCCCCTTCCCCTGGCCTCCACCATTCTCTCTTCCTTTTCTGAAGTCACAGTGAAGGAAACTGCCTATCTTCCCTCCTCCTCCAAACTCACTACCTGCTCCCTCTGACCCCCCATTCCTACCCAGTTTCTCAGCTCTGTCTCCATGGCAGTCATTCCCTCCATCTGTCACATCATCAGTCTATCACTTTCCATTACTGCCGTTCCTGCTGCTTTCACACAGGCTGTGATCACACCACTCCTTAAAAAACCTCTTACTGGACTCTACCTGTCCTGCCAACTATTGTCCTATCTCCCTCCTGTCTTTTGCTGCCGCTATCTTGACTTTCTTTCATCTCAAGCCATTCTGGATCCACTCCAGTCTGATTTCTGCTCTGCACAGAAACGGCCCTTGCCAAAGTCTCCAGTGACCTATTTATGGCTAAAACCAAAGGCCTTCACTCAATCCTTATCCTCCTTGGACTATCTGCTGCTTTTGACACTGTTGATCACCACCTACTCCTTTATTCTCTCACTTGGATTTCAAGACTCTGTTCTGTCTTGGCTTTTACCTTTCCCATTGCATGTTTAACGTTTCCTCTGGTGGATCCTCCTCTACTGCCATCCCACTATCAATTGGTGTGCCTCAGGGGTCTGGCCCTCTTCTTGTTTCTCTTGGTGCTCTGATTTCCTCTTTCAATACCATCTTTATGCAATGATTCCATGATTTAGCTCTCTGCACCAGAAACCTCATCAGAAATCCAGTCCAATATCTCAGCCTTTTTGTCCGACTTTCCTGCCTGGGTGTCCCACCACCACTTTAAACTCAACATGGCCAAGACAGAACTCCTTATCGTTCCCTTCAAGCCCACCTCCCCTCTTCCTTCTTTCTCTGTTTCTGTGGATAACACTGTAATCTTCCCAGTCCCCTAAGCCCGTAATCTTGGAATCATCTTTGACTCCTCTCTCTCCTTTTGGATATGTGCCTCTCTACACATATCCAAAACACTGCTAAAATGTGTTGCTTCTTTCTCTATAACATCACCAAAATCTGTTCTTTCCCTTCTGAACACACTACCAGAACTCTTATCTACTATCTCATAACCTCCCGTGTAGACTATTGCAATCTGCTTCTCAATGGTCTCCCAGGGTCTTTACTATACTACAATCTATCCAAAATTCAACTTATCTTTCACCAAAATCACTACACTCATATAACCTCTCTTCTCCAGTCACTACACTGGCCCCCTATCTGTTTCTGCATTCAGTTTAAGCTCCTCTTACTTACCTACAAGAGCATTCACTCTGTAGCTCCTTACTATCTTGCCTCTCTCATCTCTTGCTACATTCCTCCTTGTGCACTCTGTCCATCATGCAAGTCACTCCTATCTATGCCCTTCTCCTCTTCCGCCAGGGGCGGCTCAAGGCAATGTGCCGCCTGAAGCAGGAACCACATGCCGCTGCCCCCCACCCCCTGTGTCACCTCCCCCCCCCCAATTTAAATAAAATAAAACCCCCACCCTCCCGACTCCCACCCCCCCCAAGACACGAAAACCCCTGGTGGCCCAGCGGGGGACCCAGGAGTGATCTGCTGCTCCCGGGCCCCCTGCTGGACCACCAGGGGTTTTCGTGAACTTAGGAGGGGGGAGGGGTTGGGAGGATGGCACAACAGGGGGGGGGGGGGATCTGGGCAGAATTTTGAAGGGGCACTTTTTGCCACTTCAAAATTCTGACGCTTGAAGCGGCCGCCTCACCCTGCCTTGTTATAGAACTGCCAGCTCCCGACTCCTTGCTTTTCACCTGGCTGCACTGCATGCTCGGAGCAGACTTACTGAGCTGGTGCGTCACACTCCCTTCCTTGTCTTATTTAAATCCCATCTAAAAAGCAACCTTTTTGAGGCTGTTTTTTAAATCTTAACCCCCGATTGTCCTGCTTACAACCTCATTAACTTTTAATTATTGTCTTAATAAATGAAATTCCCCCCAAGCCTCTTTTGCCCAGTATGCTTGCCTTGATTACATTGTAAAGCTCTACAGAGAAGGAGCCGTCTCTTAAATGTATTTTGGAACCGCACTGATCAAGTAAAATTATAGAAGTATTAAGCAGAAGTACTAGTGCCTGAAAATTACCTCTACCCGTAGAGAACAAATGGTCCGTTTTTGTTCATGAAGTACCATGGGAACAGCATCTGCTTGACTACATTTTAAGAGCCCCAGTGACCAGGGAAAGGTTTGGACTCCCAAGAAACTTGTACCCTAAGTGAAGGTTACATGTTTAATAATAGTAAACATTTGAAGCCGGTTGTTGGAAGGCTCCCACGGCTGGCTCACCTCTTCCCTATGACCCACTCTGTGGATATAAGTCAGATCTGCTTATTTTGCTAAGTAAAATCCCCTCTTTTCTCCTTAATATATTGCCATAAGCATGCAGAGGTCAGTATTTAAAGCCACTTAGATTAAAAACCTGCGAGCTATTCATGTAACATGGCTACTTTTGAATACTTACCTGTTAGCTTTCTAAGATATCGCCAGATGAGTATTTATCCAGCTAGGATATTTCTGCGTGAGAAAGGGATGTGCTGGGGGTGTTCCGAGGCAGGTAAATAACAATCTGGACAACTGCGATATTAAGAGTTAGCCGGATAATTATTATTTTTTTTTTTTTGCTTAACCCTAGACGTGCCTGAGATCAGGTCTGGAGTTATCTGGGAATGTGTTCCTTTTGGAGAGATCTGAGAAGATGGGATTGGGTGGGATAAGTTTTCAATGTGTTCCCAGATAACTTTAGTCTTAACAGGCTGTATTAAAAAAAAATATAGCAATTAAGTGACCTAGTGAGGCTTAAAAAAAGAAATCTATTGGCCCTAGCAGGTCTCTCCTCCTGCCTCCCACCCAAGATCCAAATGCTCAGCCCTGCAGTCCCTAACCCCACCATCTAATATTTTGAAAAATCTCAGCACAGGGGCTGATCCTGCTGTCTCCACCATCTGGTGGCAATGTGAAAAAAATCTGTAAGCTCAAGATACCTCAGGCAGTTCGATTTTCAGGATAACCACAATGAATATGTATGAGATGGATTTGCAAATGTTGGAGAGCAGGTATATGCAAATTGGTCTCATGCATATTCATTCTGGATATCCTGAAAACCCAACTGGCTGAGGGATCCTGAGGACTTAGCCATTGTTTTAAGTTTAGGCAGCCCTAAACCTGGCTGGGTAAGTTTGCCTGAAAGTTTTTCCTAAAGATAAGCTGTCTTAGTGTCTTTCTTGTCTGCTCAGTGGCTCTTTGAACTTTGATTTCCAAGTGAACCAGTTTTGGGAGGGACATTTTTTGGCGCCTGGCCTGATGAGTTTCCCTGCTTGCACTGCTGATACCAAACAGACTACAGATCCCACAGTACATTAGGATGGAAGTTTAAAATCCAGGACACACACACACATGCACTCATGAGAGCCACGAGCCACTTGCAAAAAGTGACATTTACCCAGGTAGGATGCTTTAAAGTTCCATTGCAGAGATATTTGTGAATTTGGAGCCAATGAAAGGCCTAGAACAGCAGCAGATGCCCTGCGTGCCCTGCTCCTAGCAGCCTCTAATTCTGTTTGCTCCGCAGTCGCGTCGTGCGCGTGGAATCTTAATCACGCACGCATTTCTCTCAGGGCCGCGCTCGCCAGACAACACTGATTATCCGAATTTCCCAGCCTGCACCAATTATCGCCATGCATTTAGAAACTGTAAGAAGAGACAAGCGCCCGGTGTAACTGTCAATAAAAAGTTATTACAGCTTTGCTTTTAAAGTCAAATCAATAAGACATTATTACGGTGGCTTGTTTAAAATGAGTTTGGGGTTTTTTTTTTCTGTTGCCATCCAGTCCCTACTCTTTCAGAGATTACCAGGGAGCCTGGAGAGCACAGGTCTTGATTTTATTTACAAACCAATTTTAGGCAGTGAGTGGCTGGCATAAGAAAATTGGTTCCTTGTAATTAGTTACTTTCCAGTGTAATTAAGTAAGTAATTGATTGTGCTGCTGGTTAAGTAATTATGGTTCTGATTCTCTAAGGCTTTTCTCCCATTCTCTGTCTATGGGGGGAAAAAAAGTGTTACGTGAATCAGAACCTAAATGTTTTGAATTCCTTTTTTTCTTTTCTGGTCACTGCATTATTTGCGGGTTGCAATATCTTTCTTCTTGCTTGCAATGCCGATTGTCTGAGGGAATACGTTTTTAAGATCCTTCTGGGCGGCACAGGAAATCTTGCTCCCTACAGCATGGAGTCCATGCCTGGTTTTCCAGGCCCTGCCTCAAGTAGGTCAGCATGCCACAGCCTCTGAAGGGATACTCATAGAAAAACGATGGCAGAAAAAAGCCCATATGGCCTGTCTAGTTTGTCCACCCCACACCACCTGCTCAGCTCTACAATCCCTACCCCTCCCTCAGAGATCCCCGGTGCTTGTCCCTTGCTTCCTTGAATTCAGCTACTTTCCTCGTCCCCATGAACACACCACTCTTTCTGTAAAGAAAGAATTCCTTAGATTGCTCCTGAGGATATCCAGCTTTCACCTTCATCCTTTGACTCCCTTGTTCTACAGCCATCTTTCTGTTGAAAGAGGCCTGTCTCCTGTGCATTGATACCTCTGAGGTATTTCAGTGTCTATCATATCTCGCTATCCTGCCTTTCTTCTAGGGTATGCATCTTTAAGTCTGTCGCCATCTGTTTTACAATGAAGACCATGTCAGTAGCCATCCTCTGGATGAAGTACACAAAAAATATAAATCATAGAAACAGAGAAACAGAAATGACGGCAGAAAAAGACTGAACGGCCCATCCAGTCTGCCCAGCAAGCTCCCATATTTATTTTCTCATACTTATCTGTTTCATCGACCACCAAGTTCAGGAACCTTGATAGTAACTGTTTGATTCAAATTTCCTGCCACCCCCTGCCATTGATGCAGAGAGTAATGTTGGAATTGCATCAATGGTAAATCATAAGGCTTAATGGTTAAGGGTAGTAACAGCCACATCAAGCAAGTTACCCCAATGCTTGTTTACCCAGGCTGTACAGATCAATGCCTTGTTATTTATTTATTTATTTATTTATTTATTTGACTATTTTCTATACCGGCTTTCACGACCAGGGGTCACATCAAACCGGTTTACATTGAACAGTTTGTGCATTAAACATAAAACTGGAACAACTAAACTGGTGCAGGAAATACAGTTACAATGAACAAGGAATTATACAACTGGGGGAGTGGGAAGAAGAAGAAGAAGAGAGTATAACAATTAAAAAATACATTTACAAAGGCTCTTTACAAAATATGTAACTTAAAGACCTTGATTGGGAGCAGTCTTGGTCTGGAGTAGGTGGTGGATGATTAAGTCTTTATAATGGAGTTATGAAATGATGTGAACTTGGAAAAAGTGATTAAGGGATGATATTAACATGAGTTAATCTAAGATCGGAAATGCTTTTCTAAAAAGCCAGGTTTTTAGTCTTTTTCTAAAAGTTAGTAAGCATGTTTCCTGGCGCAGCTCGGATGGGATAGAGTTCCATAAGCGTGGTCCTGCTGTTGATGGTGCTCTGTCTTCGAGTGATTTGTGTTTGAATGTTTTGGCGTGTGGAACCTGTAATGCTTCTTTGTAGCAATTCCTGGTTGGTCTGGCTGTGGTGTGTTTTTCCAGGGGGATTTGTAGATTTAATGGTGCGAGATGATGGATGACTTTGAATATGGAAGTTATGGACTTATACATAATTCTGTATTGAATAGGTAGCCAGTGAAGGGCTTTCAGGATCGGGGTGATGTGGTCAAATCTCCTGGAGTTGGTCAGAATTCTGGCAGCTGTGTTCTGCACCATCTGTAAAGGTTTTGTATGAGAAGCTGGAAGGCCTAGTAGAATGGAATTACAATAGTCCAGCTTGGAAAATATAATTGATTGTAAAATTGTTCTGAAGTCGCGGGAATGGAAGAGCGGTCTGATTCTTTTGAGGATGTATAATTTGTAAAAACAGTCCTTGGTCGTTTGGTTAATGAATGGTTTTAGGGTTAGGCGGTTGTCGAGGATAACTCCTAGATCTCTTACGTTTGTGGTTTGCAGATTGGCTGGAGGGTTTGAGGTGGTTTTGTTATTGCCATGGGCTAAGATAAGGAATTCCGTTTTTGAAGCGTTGAGAATCAGGTTCAGACTGTTGAGAAGGTGTTTGATCTGTTGTCTGAATGTAAATCCTCTTTTCCACATTTATCCCTGCCGTTGAAGCAGAGAGCAATGCTGTATATGCATTCAAAGTGAAGTATCAGGCTTAATTGGTTTAGGGTAGTAACCATCGCAATAAGCAAGCTACCCCCCCCCCCCCCCCCGCTTATTTGTTTACCAAGACTGTGTCGCTCAGTCCTTGTTGGTTGTTGTCTGAATGCAAATCCTCTTTTCCACATTTCCCCTTGTCATTGAAGTAGAGAGCAATGTTGGAGTTGCATTAACTGTGTGAAGGCTTATTGAGTAAGGGTAGTAATCACCAGGTAGTATCCATCACCATTCCACCCCCATGGCTCTTCTCTTCTTTCCCATCCTCTAGCCTTTATGGATCCACAGTGTTTATCCCATGCCCCTTTGAATTCCTTCACAGTTTAAGTCTTCACCACTTCCTCCGGAAGGGCATTCCAGCCATCCACCAATTCTTCTTCTCTTCTTCCCTTCGTACACCATGGGCAAAATAACCCCGGAACGTATGAATTGGAAGGAATCAGGTTGATGTAGAAATATTTGGAGAGAAACCCAAGGAGATCGGGGTTATTTTGCCTGTGGTGTACGTAGGCAAGAAGAGAAGAAGAATTGAGAATAATACTATAAACAAGATTGGATACATGGTAGTAAAAGAAGAAGAAACATTGAGGAAAATATTATTAAACATCATATAAGATTGGGCACACATGGACAAAACAATTTGTTTAAATATGGTGTATTAGGTATTGGTATATATATGTATACAGAGTCATGATGTTTTCAGGTATTTTAATTGTATGAATAGATGTTGAGTGGGTGAGTGTTAGTTTTAACAGTGTCTAGTTAAAAATGTTTCTGCATGAATATATTACAGATATTAATTATTCTCTTTATGTGTATGTAACTATTGAATCTCAGCTGCCATATCTTCGACCAGTCTTCCAACTTCCTTAAATCCCGTCTCATTCTCTCCACTCCTTCCGGCGTGTCCACTCTGTTGCAGATCTTAGTGTCATCCGCAGAAAGACAAACCTTACCTTCTATCCCGTCCGCAATATCGCTCACAAAGATATTGAACAGGACTGGTTCCAACACCAATCCTTGTGGCACTCCGCCTAACACCACTCTCTCTTCAGAGTAAGTTACATTTACCATCACACATTGTCTTCTGTCCGTCAACTAGTTTGCAATCCAGGACATCACCTCAGCACTCACTCCTAACCTTCTCATTTTATTCACAAGCCTCCTGTGTGGGACCGTATCAAAAGCTTTGCTGAAATTCAAGTAGATGACATCGAGTGCTTTTCCTCGACCCAATTCCCTAGTCACCCAATCAAAAAAAGTCAATCAGATTTGTCTGACAGGACATTCCCCTGGTGAATCCATGCTGCCTCTGGTCCAGCAATTCTTCTGACTGTAGATAGTTCATTATCCTTTCCTTCAGCAGAGTCTCCATTAATTTTCCCACAATCGAGGTGAGGCTAACCGGCCTGTAGTTTCCAGCATCCTCTCTGCTCCCACTCTTGTGAAGCGGGACCACCACCGCTCTTCTCCAGTCACTCGGCACCACTCCCGTATCCAGGGATCTATTGAACAGGTCACGCAGTGGACCCGTCAGCACATCTCTGAGCTCCCTCAGTATCCTGGGATGCCTGTTGAGGTTCATCCCAGGATACTGAGGCTTTGTCCACTTTCAGTTTCTCCATCTCTTCCCATACATTCTCTACTGTAAGTGGAGTTACATCTACTCCACTCCCCTCCAGTTTCTTGTTAACTAGCGACAGTCCTTCTCCAGGGTCCTCTTTAGTGAAAACCGAACTGAAGTATTCTTTTAATATTTCTGCCATTTCTTTGTCTCTCTGCACACATTGATCCTTTCCACCTTTCAGTTTCACTATACTGCTTTGCACCTTTCTCCTTTTTTTTTTTTATTTATCATCTTTTATCAATTACAAACAAAGATAACTTTGCTTAGAAAAACAAGAATGTATAACAAAGAAATACTTTTTCTGAAATTATCCTTATACAGAGGTATATATATATAGAAATACTCTCTTTCTACTCGCGGAAATCCTGGGGGGGAAAACACATAAGAAAGAGAGAGCGGCTTCAGCAGCCCCGCCGGCGAAGATGAATACATGCACCCCTGTAGGTCCAATATGGACGCTCAAGGCAGCGAAGGCGCATGCGCACACGCCATGACCGGCTGGACGTCGGAGGTCACAGCGTGCAAACCTGTGCAGACTTCATACTGATGAAGTAAAATAGAATAATAGCACGAGCTCCGGCAAGAAACAAAACTCCGCACATGTCCATCAGCCTGCTCCCAGGGACGGGCGGTGACCTCTCCTTTCTTTTCCTCTGACTCTCCTGGGGACGGGACTCTATCACTTTACACCCGTTCCCATCTCTCTCCTGGGAGACAGCGAGCAGGGCAAGAAGAAAGCTCCGGCTTCCCACTGCTGTGGCCGAAATGAGAGCAGGTCCTCTTCCGTTCTCGCTGCCCCCGGTAACTGCTTGCAGCTGGAGGGCAAGAAAGGTCATTCCCCTAAAAGAGCTTTCGGCCTGACCCTGCGCCAAGCGCAGAAATACCGCTTTTGGCTTTTCCAAGGTTGCCCTTTGCTCCTTTCCTGATGGGTTAGACTTCCGCGGCGAAATTGTGAGTAAACGGCGGGTTAGAAACGGGGTAACTGCGGCCACGCTTTACTGTATCGGCCTGAAAATGTTTTAAAACATGTCTAAATTGTTCCCCCAGGCATTAACAGGAACTGCACTCCTGAAGAAGCAGCTCCCTGCCCTGGAGCGGGAATAGCTTCCAGAGGTGGGCAGCTGTTTCTGGGCGGGTCTGTGGGCAGGACAGAGGTTGAGGTTGCTGTGGCTCCGCCCCCACATTCTGAATCAGGCTTTTTTACTTTTCCTGAATAGCAGCTTTCACCATGGTTTGCTACTTGAGAGGGTTTTCACTGCTAACCCTCCAGATGCCAAAAAGGTTTGGGGTTAACAGAGGCCTAACTGATGAAGAATATTCCGGCACAGGTTGGGTCGTTCCCACTGCTCCTGTAATACGCTTTTGCAGCTTACGACAAAGTAAAGGAATTAAATACAAACAAACATTAAGTAGAAAGTCTGAACTGGTGTAATTTTCAGATTATCACTCTCGGTTAACAATGGATGATTTGCAATATGGAATTTGGGGAGATCATGGTAAAACATGCATTAAAATGTGTGCTTTGGGGAGTATCCCATTTGTATAAACTTTGCTTTGTCGAGAAGTGAACGCGAGCCTGTTTCTCCCAGAAAATCCTCCTGCTCCTTGAGCTGTGAGCATCTTGGAAGGAGCATCCTGTCCTTTTGTTGGGAAGACAGGACGCAGCCCTGGAGCGAGCCAGTCTCGCCCAGCAGAAGTTGCTCTGTCCCTGGGCTCAGAGTCACCCGGGAAGCGCCCAGGACCCCAGGATTAAATAAGCTAAAGTGCATTCTGCCGGATCCCGAAGAACATTTAACAGCTGCAGACTAAACTCTGCGGCTTAACCTGTCACTGCGGTAGGAGTCGTGGGGGAAAACTTGCCCTCTCACTTCGCTGTCACCTCCATCTGGCTGGATCCTTGATGGAGACGCGGCTTATTTTGCTGGCACATAGGAGGAGAAAACAGGGACAGGAAAAAAAACAAACAAACCCATGCAGACTTCCTACTGATGAAGTAAAATGGAATAATAGCACGAGCTCCGGTAAGAAACAAAACTCCGCACATGTCCATCAGCCTGCTCCCAGGGACGGGCGGTGACCTCTCCTTTCTTTTCCTCTGACTCTCCTGGGGACGGGGCTCTATCACTTTACACCCGTCCCCCATCTCTCTCCTGGGAGACAGCGAGCAGAGCAAGAAGAAAGCTCAGGCTTCCCGCTGCTGTGGCCGGAATGAGAGCAGGTCCTCTTCAGTAACTGCTTGCAGCCGGAGGGCAAGAGAGGTCATTCCCCTAAAAGGGCTTTCGGCCTGACCCTGCGCCAAGCACAGAAAATACCGCTTTTGGCTTTTCCGAGGGTGCCCTTTGCTCCTTTCCTGAGATGCGCCGGATCCCGCGCAGGCCTCATTGAAGCCTCGCAGCTTTCTCCGCGGTGACCGGAGATGGCGCAGGCCGGGCTTTTGGTTTCGGTTTCTCGCTTGGACCCAAGGATTCCTTAACGTCCCAGCTATAAAGAAGTTGCTGCTCTAGCGGGACTCGTGGAAGCGCCCCCCCCCCCCCCCCCGGGTACTTCTGCCTGATTATTCCTGCCCCCTCCCCCCTCGTCCCGCCGCCTGACAAGAAAACATAGCAGGCCCTGCCCTGCGCCAGGCCCAGAAATGGGAGCCTAGGAAGAAGGAGTCTCCAAAACACTGGCGCTGGCCCTGTCCTTGCCTAACAACGCCTCCCTGACCCTCCCTTCCGCGCACCCACGAGGAGGCAAGGCAGGAGGGCGCCCGGTCGTCCCGAAATAGGAGAAAGCACTTTCAGACGCACAGCGCCATTGCCAACAGTTCAGGTGCAACTGGGCGCCCTTCTCTTGCTGCGTATAACACAAAAGTTATTCCAGTAATTCAGATCATCACGATTCAGTGGCAGCGCTGCCAGGGGAGAGATCTGGGTTCAAATCCCTACCCTGCCTGGGGCTGGCTGGGGTTCAGGATGCTGCAGAGGCAATGTGCATATCCCTTGGGGTGGGAGAGATTCGTCCATCCCGCCTCAGCAGGGGTGGGCCAAACCTTGGCCCTTTTTGCACGCAGGGGCCACATTACTTTGCTGTTGCCTGCACTAGGGACTGGGGAAGAGGAGGTCCCCCTCCCCCAAGAGCTGTGGTTCAGAAGCCAGGATGTCCTCCTCGGAGCTCTATTCAAAGGCAGGGTGAGCCCATGTGAAAGGAAAACGTTGCCCACCCCTGCTGAGAATGCCCGCACTCATAGCACTTCCTCACTCGTCACTTCAGAGCCGGCACACCTGCTGCATCCATCGCTGCTGAGCACCTGCCCCAGAGATGACTTCCCCCCATCTCACCCCTCTCTGCTCAGAGTGCCCGTTTTCCAAACTCTTCTCTCCCCCTGTGTGTATCCGGCACAGGGGAGGGGAGGTCATTAGGTGGCGAACCTTAGAAACCCATCCCATGCCCTTGCTTGAGCAAAGGCTTTTGCTAAGCTACGCTGGGGAGGGGGAGAGAGTGTGACTATTGTACCTCAGCAATAAATGCAAACCACCGGGAACACCACTCCCGGCAGGTACTCTCTCCCCTACCCCTCCACCCTGTAACCACATCAGGAGCTGCCACACTACCCTCTTGCTCCCAGTTTTATTGCACGTAAACTCTTAAAGTGATATTTTCACCTCTACAGGTTTCCAAACTTGCCACACTCTGGCTCTCAGCTGGCCTGCTTTACCTTCCGGCTTCCTGCCAGCTCCTGGTCCTTTCTGGCCCTCTCCAGGCCTCTAGACCTCATCCTCAAACTCCTGTCGGCCCTCTGGAACTTTCCTTTGGATGCCTCCTGTTCTTCCAGGGACCTCCTCTGAATTCCTGCTGAAGGCTTTCTCTACTGCTTGTGTAACCCTTGAAGTTCAATTTTCTTTATGACTCCTTGTGTCTGAAACCTGCACTTTGATTCCCAACCCAGTATCAGAAATGAATCCACACGCTCTTTAGTGAGTAACAGTTTTATCTTTACTGGAATGAATGACTGAAATAAATCTGTTCACTTCCTAAGCATCTGCATTTGTCATATAAACACATGTATATAGTACAAGAGAAAACTCAACTTTGTCATAAACTCATGTTAAGTATTTCAACCAGAATCAGCATGTGATATAGCACCCGACCTTAAGCAGTCTCTGAACAAGCAAAGTCCCAGATTGTATCCTACTGTGTGTCCATTTGAATTTAGAGCTGAAGAGGGCGTCAGTACTGCTGCTTCAACTGCCAAATCCACAATACAGCAGCACTCTCTATCCAAAAGAAGAGCTTCAAATCCTGACAGGGCACAGTTCAACTACTCCCAAGTCGTCCACAGCAGGGTTCCAGAAAAGAGAACCTTAATCAGCACAGATAATATGTATTAGTTCAGAGCAGGGCAGGAACTCTGTTCAGGCTGAGCAGTGATCTGTTCGCACACGCTCAATACAATCCAATTTTTATAAATCTCTTTAGGTAAAGTAAAAAACAACTTCAATACATCTCAAAACAATGTTAACTAACATAAATACATTACACATGAATACAATTATAGAGGGCTGCTCACCTTAATCAGCACAGATAATATTTATTAGTTCAGAGCAGGGCAGGAACTCTGTTCAGGCTGAGCAGTGATCTGTTCGCACATGCTCCATACAATCCAATTTTGAATCTCCTTTCCCCCCCTCAGCTCTTAAAGAGACAGCACTCTATTGTTAGTCTTTTCATGTCACAATGATGATTCAACATTTCTCTGCCCTAGTTCCTAGAGGTATGTTACATGGTCCCCTCCTAAAACCTGACGTCCCCGGCAGGTATTTATGTCCACAGCTTATATATTAACTCTGTTTGTTTGCTCAATATCTCTTGCATCATACTACTTAGTTGCTGCATGGATATACACGTCTCCAATGGATTCCTTGAATATGACTGTCTCAATATGTTGTGGCTGTGCAACCCCTTGGGCAATTACACTTCAAAGTCATCAAATCTACTAGGCAGTCTCCTTGGTCTCTGCGATCTTTGAGGTAACGGTAGAAGTCCTATTTTGGTCATTGATTCATCAAGAGTTTTCCTCTTCCCCGAGGAGGATGCACGCTGTTCTTCATTGACTGAGCTGTTCAAATCGCATGAATTGTTATGATTTACTGGTATACTAACTTCCACAGGATCCTCTTCCCATGACTCTGGATGAAACTCCTCCGCATTAGGATTTAATGTTCCATTTGACTGAATTTCACCAGTAATTGGACTCTCTTCCAGTTCAGCTGGATCTGAACTTCCGCTCTCCATGATAGAGCCATCCATACTATCCTCAGCGTCCTCCTTCTGCTTTTTCATCAATTGCTTGTACTATTGAATGGTTCACAGTGAATATCAGCCTCTTCTCTTCCAGAAATAAATCCACAGGGGCGCAGTAGATCCCTGTGTAACGTCCTTTCGGGTCCATCCCCTGTTTCTGGCTTCACCACATAGACTGGTATACCTTCAATTTGTTTTACCACAATATACACTGAAGACTCCCACCGATCAGCCAATTTGTGCTTGCCCCTCAACTTCACATTCTTGACCAATACTCTATCACCCTCTTCCACTGAGGATGGCATTACTTTCGCATCCCATCTGCGTTTGTTGGCTAGTTGATGTTTCTCAGCTTCCTGAGTAGCCAGCTCGTATGCATACTTCAACCTCTGACGTAACTCTCGTACATATTGGTGATGAGTTTTAGCGTTATGACCCACTGGACTGATGCCGAAGCATAAGTCTATTGGAAGTCGAGGTTCTCTTCCAAACATGAGAAAAAACGGAGAAATTCCAGTACTGTCATTCCGAGTACAATTATAGGCATGTACTAGTGGCCGAACATATTTTCTCCAATGTTCCTTACGCTTATCCTCTAATGTACCCAACATTTCTATTAAGGTTCTATTGAAGCGTTCTACTGGATTTCCTCGAGGGTGATATGGAGTGGTTCTGGATTTAGTGCCTGCTATTCTACATAGCTCTGAAATGAGTTCAGATTCAAAATTGGCTCCTTGGTCACTATGGATTCGTTTTGGAAATCCATAGTGGTAGATGAAATTCTCCCACAGGGTAACAGCAACAGTTCTTGCAGTCTGATCTCTAGTGGGATATGCCTGAGCATACTTAGTAAAGTGATCCGTGACTACCAAAACATTTCGTGTATCCTTGTCGTCAGGCTCTAAGGTAAGGAAGTCAATGCAAACTAGCTCCATGGGGGCGTAAGCTTTTATATTTACCAAGGGGGCTGCTTTTTCTGCTCTAGCTTTTCTCCGCACACATCTTTCGCATGTCTTCACCCATTGCTCTACCCCATGTGCCATTCTCGGCCAATAAAAACGTGCACGTGCTAAGTCCAAAGTCCGTTCACAACCCAGATGGCCAGTTTCATCATGTACCCCCTCCAGAGCTCTCTGACGATATTTTCTTGGAATCACAAGTTGTTGGTGTGGTCCTCCACTCCTCATCACTTTTCTGAAAAGTACTCCCTCTTGAAGACATAGTTTTTGCCATTCTCTGAAGAATAATCGCAATTCTGGATGCTCCCGATTCCTGTCTCGATCTTCAAATTTCTCACCTCTCTCCAGCATCATTATGACTTGGGATAAACATGGATCTTCCCTCTGGAACACTCTCCAGTCACCCAAGGTAAACCCAGGTAGGGTGGGTTGTCCAGGCCACAGGTCCGGGTCATCAAAATCATCTGGAACAGCATCTCCTCCTGCAGGTAAGATTTCCACCAAGGCACCAGGGCTGCACTCAAACTTGGAAGTAGAATGAGGTGTAATGGGAATGTCGTAGTCTCCCGAATCTTCTGAAATATGTGTCAAAATAGAGACATCATGCTTCTGGAATGCCGCCTTACATATTACCTTAGATAGAGTTTCCATTCCTTCTTGATCTGTCTTCACACGAGATAGCATCTTGGCAACCCTCTCCTCATATTTCAAAAATTCTTCATCATCTTCTTCAGGATCATGTGGTCTCCTAGACAACCCGTCAGCATCTATATTGGCTTTACCAGATTTGTATCCGATGTCAAAGTTGTACAGGGAGAGGGATGCTAACCATCGATGACCTGTGGCATCCAGTTTAGCAGTCGTCAGGACGTACGTCAGAGGGTTATTATCTGTCACTACTTTAAACTCTGCACCATATAGATAATCATGAAATTTTTCACAAACTGCCCATTTAAGGGCTAAAAATTCCAATTTGTGGATAGGGTAATTCCGTTCACTTTTAGTGAGCCCACGACTGGCATATGAAATCACTCGCAGTTTTCCTTCTTGAATTTGGTAAAGTGCAGCGTCTAGCCCTGTAGTGCTGGCATCAGTGTGTAATACATAAGGTAGCTTCCAATTTGCGAAAGCCAACACAGGGGCAACCGTGAGTTTTTTCCTTTATAATTTCGAATGCTTTCTGACATTCTGAGGTCCACCGCGTACCCAATAGCTGCTGACTTTGAATCCGGGCTTCTTTCCTATCCTTTCGACTGTTTGTTAGTCCCACCAACAGATTACTGAGCGGCTTCACCAAGCGTGAGTATTGATTCACGAATCTTCGGTAATAGCCCGCAAATCCTAGAAAAGATCGCAGCTCTCTAATGTTTTTAGGTTGTGGCCACTTAGTAATGGCTGAAATTTTCTCTTCATCGGGGAGCACCCCCTTCTCTGAGATGTGATGACCCAAATATTTCACTGACTTCTGAAAGAATTTACATTTAGATGGAGAGAGCTTCAATCCACATTTCAACAGTCGTTGTAACACCCTCATCAATCGGTCCTCATGCTCTTCCAGTGTGTCCGAGAATATTATAAGATCATCCAAGAAGGCCACAACTTCATGTAGATTAATATCAGTCATTACTTTCTCTATCATTCTTTGAAAACTTGCTGGAGCATTTGTCAGTCCTTGAGCCATTCTCTTAAACTGCCAGTTTCCAAAGGGCGTGGTGAATGCAGTTTTAGGCCTATCCATTTCTTCTACCTCAATCTGATAGTACCCACTCTTGAGATCTAGTACTGAGAACCACTTGCTACCTGATAGGAGAGTGAATGTCTCCTCAATTTGAGGCAACGGATAGGAGTCTTTTCTGGTTATGTTGTTCAATTTACGATAATCAACAACCATCCTCAAGGTACCATTCTTCTTTCTAACCAATACCACAGGTGAAGCATAAGGGCTATCAGACTCCTCAATCACTCCTGTGGCTAATAGCTCCTTCAGGTGCTGCCTGAGATCCTCAAAGTCAGCTGGGGATACATGACGTGTGCGCTCTTTAAATGGAGTTGGATCCAACAGGGTGATTTTATGCATTATTCCTGGAATACATCCAATATCAAGGTCATGACAGGAAAATGCTCCTTTTGCCTCTTGATTAATTCTCTTTTCTATATGCTGTTTAAACTCTTCAGATATTGGAGAATCTCCGAAGTCTAGCGACACCTTCTCAGACTCCATGTTACCCTCTCCAATAGATTCTAGTTTAGCACCATCCTTATAGGTCGAGCCTGTAACGTTCATGGTCCTCACTATATCGACTGGCTCACCTACACCCAATGTCCTTCTAGGAGGCAAACTGATGCTACAATCCGATATATTCTTCAATAGCACCCTAGCCTTTGTGTGCGACTTACTGCCAGTTCGGATGAGTTGAGGTTGTACTAGTAAGCCTCCGGGTAGAGGATAATTTTCTGAAGCCTCAAGCAATATGGACAAACTCTGACCATGTCTGGGCATTCTCAGAATGCATTCCACTTCCTTCGCTTCATCCCTTTCGAACACTATTGGTCTGGTGCTGGTCAATCTAGCCATCATTGGCCTAGTAACTCTTTGATTGGAACTTTGATGAGAAACATAGGTCTGATATGTAGTTACCCAATTTTTGTCCATGGCTAACTCCTTAAGGTAATTTGGGCCAGCCAGTTCTTTACAGTCATGTATTAGATGTCTGAGAATATTTGTTCCCACTATTAAAGGCAGGGGTTTGTTCTTTTGATCGGGACAGACTAGAGCAAGGACAGAATATTTGTTCCCACTTCCACAGGCCTCCTTGGGAAACTGTACTTCAACTTCAATATACCCCAGATAAGGAACAGGTTGACCTCCTGCACCCATAACACAAAGTAAGTCTTCTAGCGGGTATAGCTTCCGATGTGATAAATAGTCTTCATAGAAGGTTTGTGTTATGCACGTCACTTGAGAGCCAGTGTCCACTAAGCAAGGGCACTGCACACCATCCAAATAAGCGGTTGCAGAACAAACCTTTCCCACGAGGCGTTTCAAAACATCATCTGGTAGAGGACATGGTGGGATATGATCACTGGATATTTTTCTTTTGGGACTTATCTGAATTGTATTTGGTGCCTTTGTCTGCCCCTCGCAAAAGCACCTTTTTAGTTTAAAGGAGTATTTGAAACCTGCCTAATGCTGGGTATTTTTTTTTTTCAAATTTTTCCCGCAATTTCTGTTGGACTAGAGCAGCATTTACAGGATTGATGCATTCTCCCATCATGTGTCCATTCTCTCCACAGTTATAGCAAAATGAAAGTATCTTGGGATGATGCCTCCCTTTTTGAGGCATCTTCTCTACCCAAGAGTTTCTTCGCATCATGCTGTTTGCAACAGGGCTATTTACTATTTCTGAATTGGCAGCTCTACAATGAGTGATCAATGGGGCGAGCAAAACATTATCTTCTCCTGAAAATGTTCCCAACTCAGATCCCACCTTAAACTCACTTGCCTCTGGTGTCATATGTTGAGCAATGTTTATGTCATTTGCTAGGTAAGTCCTGCTTACAGGTTTAATCTGGGTAACTCCCAATTGACGTATCCTCCTAGATTCTTTCATGTTTCTTTCTTCCTCAATCGTTCTGATTTTAAATAGCAGCTCCGAGTACTGTGGCAGTTTCTTCGACTGGCTCTCTAATAAGTCCCTCAATTGCAGTCGGGTAATCAGGGTCTCCTCCCAGCACCCACGTACAAACTGTTGTAGTAACTGCCTGTCTGGGGCGAGCCCAAAGAAAATTCCCCGCTCCACGACTTTCTGTAACAGGACCTGAAGCCTTCTCAAATAGTCTGAAGATTTTTCTTTGCCATTCTGGAAAGTTTCAATAAATTGAAAAAATAATTCCTCTCCATTAGTTACACTGCCATATGCCTTCTCCAGTTCCTCTAAACACTGCTCTGCTGTGGCGCTTTTATCTATGTAAGAGACAATATTTAAAGCTGGAGGAAGGAGACTTTCAATTAATTTCCTTTTTTTTGCACCTGCGGTGAGATCTGGATCCTGCAGTAATTGCTTAATTTGAATATGCCAAGTTTCATAGTCTCCTTCATTACTAGGTTTAGGGACATTTCCAGAGAAAACTTTAATTTTGTAGTACGTATGATTCAACTCTGCGCCCTTTTCCTTAGGAGCTTTGATCACATGCTCCACTATAACCTTTGAAACATCCGCAGGAATAGAAATTGGTGGAATGGAATATTGAGAAGAATTGACTGCCACAGGATGTTGGGTTAGCATAGCATCCAAGCACTTGGGGACTCTTTTTCGGCTTTTAACTGGAGTCTGCAATATACTCTGGGGTGATTGATCTATATCTCGTGTTTCTTTTTCTTGTGACCCCAAACTCTCAATCATGAGAGCAGATGTTCTTTTTCTCAGATCTTGAATATTGATTTTATGACTGTCAGCTATATACGCTAATTCTTCTTGAAGTCGATCTGTCATATCTAAAAGTATGTCACTCACTAGTGGGTCAGTGCATGCTTCAGGGGACATTGACTCAACATCCTGTTCTGATACTGTCTCATCTAAGACAGGTAAAATTATCCACTGACTGTCCAGTTCCCCTTTTAAGCTCATTCTTTCTAAAATAATTATAGAAAGCGGTTCTTCAAACTCACACAAAACTTGATCAGATGACTCAGTTCTTAAACGTTTCAATTTTGTAACTACACCCGCTGGGCTTAAGGCATCTTCTACACTTGCTAAAGATATTTCAGGATTTACAGAACTCAGAATAACAGATCTATCAGGAATACAATCATAGTACTTGCAATACTCCATTTTGTATGAGAAAGAAACAAAGAGAATACTGTGCTCACTTCACTAATGATGCTGGGTCGCTCAGTAGCAGGTCAAACAGAGAGAAAAAAAAAAAAAAAGAAACACCGCCCCACGTTGGGCGCCAGAATTTGTTGTAACCCTTGAAGTTCAATTTTCTTTATGACTCCTTGTGTCTGAAACCTGCACTTTGATTCCCAACCCAGTATCAGAAATGAATCCACACGCTCTTTAGTGAGTAACAGTTTTATCTTTACTGGAATGAATGACTGAAATAAATCTGTTCACTTCCTAAGCATCTGCATTTGTCATATAAACACATGTATATAGTACAAGAGAAAACTCAACTTTGTCATAAACTCATGTTAAGTATTTCAACCAGAATCAGCATGTGATATAGCACCCGACCTTAAGCAGTCTCTGAACAAGCAAAGTCCCAGATTGTATCCTACTGTGTGTCCATTTGAATTTAGAGCTGAAGAGGGCGTCAGTACTGCTGCTTCAACTGCCAAATCCACAATACAGCAGCCTCTATCCGAAAGAAGAGCTTCAAATCCTGACAGGGCACAGTTCAACTACTCCCAAGTCGTCCACAGCAGGGTTCCAGAAAAGAGAACCTTAATCAGCACAGATAATATTTATTAGTTCAGAGCAGGGCAGGAACTCTGTTCAAGCTGAGCAGTGATCTGTTCGCACACGCTCAATACAATCCAATTTTTATAAATCTCTTTAGGTAAAGTAAAAACAACTTCAATACATCTCAAAACAATGTTAACTAACATAAATACATTACACATGAATACAATTATAGAGGGCTGCTCACCTTAATCAGCACAGATAATATTTATTAGTTCAGAGCAGGGCAGGAACTCTGTTCAGGCTGAGCAGTGATCTGTTCACACACGCTCAATACAATCAAATTTTGAATCTCCTTTCCCCCCCCCTCAGCTCTTAAAGAGACAGCACTCTATTGTCAGTCTTTTCATGTCACAATGATGATTCAACATTTCTCTGCCCTAGTTCCTAGAGGTATGTTACACTTGCTCCACCCAGCAGGCAATTATCCACCTGCAAGGGCTCTAAGAGAAAAAAAAATACATTGAAAAGTGCACGTGCTAAGCATGTTTCACTGCCTGGCAGGCATAGGTGAAGTGGTACCCGCAGACCTAGCATACAGGGGAGACTCTGGCTGTGTCTGGCAAGGGGTCTGCTTAAACTTGATAAGGTCTGTGGATGGAAGTCAGTGGGTGGAGTGCAGGTCAGGGATAGGGGGGGCTGTGTAACGGAGGAGTATGGGTATCTGCAAATGTGGTCTGTATGTGCAAATGTATCTGCGAGCGGGTGTTTTGTGTGTGTGTGTGACTGATTGTATGGGGTTGTAATACGATGGGATAAAAAAAACGCTCTCAAGACAAACACGGTGTTGAACTTTGAAAAACTTGTTGATCAAGTGAAGAACAGTGTAAGCAGGGCTTGAGCGGGTGGTTGTGGGGGAAAGTAGCTCGTCGGTGCCTGGGACCTGGCTCACCAGGAGGAGGGTTGCCTGGCCAGCAGCCCCTACACGGGACAGGAAGGTTCCCAGACTCAGACAGTAGCTTCTTTGCATGTGCACTTGTGTACCTAGGCCTATTAAAGGTCGGGGTTCTCCAGTGGGGGGCTGGAGCCTCACCTGTGCACTGGCGAGTGGCGCAGGATCTTTCCCCTTGAAGCTGTGTGCTCCTGGGGTTCCCCGTCGTGATGAGGGGCAGGATGCTGATTTGCTGCTTGCTCCTGTTTTTCAGTCACATTGGGGTTCCCCGACCTGATGAGTGGCAGGATGCCGATTTGGTATGTATTATAGTCACGGGAAATGAAGTATGTGTGCTGTAAATAAAGCTGTATTTTACTACTGTATACCTTGTATATTATATTTTAGTGTGTGTGACTGTTGGGCGCCGTGCGTGTGGTCTGTATAGCTCTCACTTGGGCATCTTGTAACAGGGGTGCGTGTGTGTTCTTGTATGAGAGAGTGTTTGAGAGTGAGTGAGTGAGGGTGTGTGGATGAGTGAATGGCTGGATGCGTCTGTGAGTGCTGCGCTTTCCTCAGCTCTCCTTCCTCCCAGTGTCTTCAGTGCAACTCTCTCCCTTGCTCCTCCGTTACTTCCCTTTTTCATTCCCTCTCTTTCCTACACATTCCTACTCTCCGGTGCCACCGTTGTGTGGCCTGCAACATCGAGGGCCTCCTTTCCAGCCGGTGGCTGTGGGGAACCCTGCCGGCCCCTACACCACTTGCTGTGGCGCCACGCAAGCCCCGGTTCCTCCTTCTCCTCTGCTTGGCTGTGGCATGGGGGGGTCACTTCAGGAAAGGTACGTGGCTCTACATGTGCAGATTGTCAAATGTATATGGACGAACATACGGACAGACTGATGGGCATAGCCTCAACAGCTCGCATTATTGTTTTTTTGTGAAATGCTCCTGTACAAGCAAGGCCCTGCTTTTGCTTATATGTGATGTCACAAGTTTTAGCGACTCTTACTCTATGTGTGTGGCCCCTACAGGCTGTGGTTTATAGTGGGGAACTTTCCAGCTAGTGGAAGGTCCTGGAAGGTGATGGGAAAAGGGAGTTTCATTCCCTGCCAGGGACTGGAGGGGGTGTTTAGAGTGAAATGGAGGTGCCTTCACGGGCACCGGGGGTGGGCTGGGACCCTCACCACGCAGAAGCCAGCAGACTGAGGCAGAGGCCTGCAGCCCCCGGGCAGGAGGAGGGTCTGATCTGAGAGTCCCAGAGAGGCGGCAGAAACCCCCGGGAAGGTGGTCAGGGAAACGGAGCGTCCCTCCGTCAGCTGGGAGAGTTCTGTCTGCCACGGGAAGCCCCCGGCTGGGAGAGGGGTTTCCAGCATTGCATTTGGGGGTCTCACAGGAATAAGGGACCTTGCATGGGGCTTGGAGTGGAAAAGCCCCCAGAAAAGTGATCAACTTTCAAGTGAAGAGGACCGGGAGGAGCCTTTGTGAAGCTCTCGGCGATTGGAAGCGGAAAGCTGTGGACTTGGGCTAGTGAAGCTTTTTTTTCCATCTTTTATTCTGCTTTTCCTGGACAGATTTTTTTTTTGGGTTTTTTTTCTGACTTCTGGAATAAATTCTGTCTTTGCTTTGGAACAGCACCTTAGAGTGGGGACTGTGGGATTTGTTTGTTTTTTGCTCCATAAGCCTTTGCGCTATTTCCCAGTTGAAGAATTCAGGTTCCTGGGTTGCGGGAAGGTCTTTTCCCCACCCCTGACAAAGGGGGGTTACTTATATAGCGGATCTATATCTGTGCGTTGCTTTCTATTCAGAAGGTGCATTTTGAATTCACTCTCGCACGGCGCCCAGAGCTGCTTCAGATGCACTGCAGGATCCAGCAGATGAAGCTTTTTGTCCCTCCCTAGAACGCACCTCTCCTGCACTACGGTGAACAACTCCTGTAAGCTGCAAGAAGAGAGGTACCCAGGATAAGAAAATGCGCAGCTTTTGCTGAGCTGAACCTCTAACATGAATGAGTGCTCAAGTTAAAATGATATTTTGATGGGGGTGGGGTTTTAGCCCTCTTTCGTTGCCTCTCCGGGCTCGTTCCTCTTTCTCGGCACGGCGCAGGCAGCTCAAGCCAAAACTAAGGCTAGTACTGGGGGATAAGATGACCTGTAACATTTAAGACTTAAAAGTTAGGGCCTAATTGCTGCTGTGTAAAACCAAACTCTGCCAGGTCACACTGCAGTGTCTGATTCTGCCTGACGTGATTGCACCGGCAGAACCGAATGCATTTCGCAGCATGAAACGCTTACCCGGAGGAAAGGATTCTACTATTTTTCCCTTCCAACCCTGCCTGTGACCTTTGGAGCTTCCCAGCCGCCTCCTCCCTCCCCAGGTTCTCATTTGTTTCAGCCACAAGCTGTTTTCCCTTACTACATACAACAAGCCTTCTGTTTTGATATTTAACCACTGTACAAGAAGGAGCTCACATCAGCCTGCCAAAAAAATCAACAGAATAGTTGGGTAGTGATGACCCTTCCGTTACAGGGCCGGGGCTTCCATTAGGCAAACGCGGCGGTCACCTAGAGTGTCAAGGGTTTTGGGGGGGCGGCAAAATCCCGCCGGCGTGAAGTCAAAGGGGAGTACTGTTCCAGAGCCAAAACTGCCAAATAAGGGAGCACCGTCCTGGAGCCGCTACCGTGGGTAGGAGAAAGCCCTGTGCTGGAGCTATCACCAAGAGATAATTTGGTGGAGGTTTGCCTAGGGCACCAAATAGGCTTGCACCAGCCCTGGCTATGGGATGAGCACTCTGGGGTGCAGTCACGTCCGTTCCGTGCAGCAGGATTCTTAATGAAACAGAACTCATGGGCAGCCTGACGGCACCGTGGCTTGGATGCCGGTCCAGACACAGTTGCCTTAGTTCAGATTCTTGCATAGACTGAATTCCATATTCTCAGGGTCCTCCCAAAAAAAACCTAGCACGTGCCCTGCGTTCTGTCAGTGAGCATTTACGTATTACAGGCACCCTCACGCAGAGATTATAAATCTCAACAATACGAGCTGGAGCTTTCTCCTGTGTGGGCCCAGCGTGTTGGAATACATTTACCGCTGCATTTGTGACAGGAGACAGATATTAAAGCTGTTTAGGAAAAGTGTGAAGGCGTTGCTTTTCCAAAAGGCGCCTGGATGAAAGCAATATTGTGGATTTATTATTGTCTGTTGTCTTGTTAAAAAAGTGCGTTTTAGCATAAGGTTTTGTAATTACATGTATGTTTTATTTACACTTTTATGTATGTTTTAATATAAACTGCAACGAACACAAAATTGTATGGAGGTTTGCGGTATATATGTTGTTAAATAATCCATTAATTGCCATAGCGGCCCTGCCCCACGAATCATGTACGATGTGCAGACAGTAGGCTTTCGATTTTCTAAACAGATTCTAGTGAGGATCAGAGATGAGATTTTTTGACAGGAGAGCTGGAAAGGAATGTCTTGATAATCAGTTTATCTAGAAGTACTGGCATTTCTTGTATCCTTATTGAGCGAGGAGCTGTGTAATTTATCACCTCACGCCTGCACTCATTCCTCAGCTCTCATCTCGCTTTCATTTCTGCCGGTTGACAGCTGGCGAGACATCACAGAAAAAGCCTGCGATAACTGGGGCTGCTGAACCTACCAGAAATAACATCAGAGCTCCCACGTTTCCAGTCTTCTTTCGCATCATTTGCTCCTCTCATCCGCTAATGCTGTTGATGCATTCCTTCAACCTTCCCCCCCAAGCTCACGTCCGCACACCCACCACAAAATGCAGGAGGTTCCTTGTGAAACAAAAAAAAAAAAGATCGCGCTCTGCGCTTCAGGAGCGGTGCAGCCTGCCGCCGAGCCCAGACACTTCAGGACTCGACTCGGAGACAGCAGCCAATTCTTTCTTTGTTCCGATTAAACGGACGGTTCGGAGCAAGAGACGGGCTGAAAAGGTAGTGCAGGGACCGGTTCTGCATGCCCCTATGTTTGCCAAATTGGGCCGGTGCCGCCCAAGGGCGCTGATGGTGACATCGTTGCAATCAACGTGACGTGACGGTGTTTTCACGTAAACTATTCTTGTAACACGTCGTCCCAAGCGAGCACGGTTCGCCCGTCGTCCAAAAGAGGCGAGGGGACGTTCCCACAAATCACACTCTGCGCCTACCGCACTTCCCTGTAGGCGGATGGCGGGGGGAAAAGTAGCATCCGTAGCAGGGAGACAGTTTTGCAAACAGTGAGGTCCATATTCAACCCCACTTAGGGCCTCATAAATCAGTCAGGGGGTGGAGTTGGGGAGGAGCATATGCAAAACTATCGTGTGCGGCGAACAGAGAGAGAGAGAGAGAGAGAGAGCGCATTACTATAGTGCCTATGCCCTAGACAGGTATTTCAATCCCTATGGGAGGGCCACCTACTAACTCGGGGTGGGGATTAGGCATGAGCGTCGGGGGTTGGGGGCCACTTTCACATTCCACATGAGACGTACGGACAGAACAGTGGTCTCTAGTGCAGATTTGCTGGCCGTCGGAGTGAGGACGCTCACTCCAAGAAGAGATTTGGGCAACATTCTCTCCACCTAGCTTGTTGTTGCCCAGGTAGAGTGTCCATCAAGCTAATATCGTGCACTGCGATGAAACACCGAAAGAATCATCGCACACTGGGAAAACATCGCGTGCGGTGCTAATGTTTTCGCGAATGGCGAAAACATTAGCACCGCATGCGATGTTTCCCCACTGCACGAAAGAAGCCTCATTTGCATTGGTAACGCCCCCTAATGCGTTACCAATGCGATATTGGAAAATGAGGCCCTTAGTTAGATAAATTTTGATTTGTCCAGCTAAGTGGCAGCGGCTGAATACCCGCCTGGGATCTGCGGCCTCCGCTTAGATGGATAAGCACTTATTTGGCAAAATAGTTAGCCAGCTAAGTGGTGGGCAGGGTGAGGGCCTAACCAGGAGGAGCTGAATAACTTATCTGGCTAGCCATGGTCATGCCAGAGACCTGTCCTAAAGTTAGCCGGATAAACTTAATCCAGCAAGCATTTAGGTAGCCTGGTGTAGTTAGTGACATGGCCGTGCCACTGAATATTCTGGCAGAAATTAGCCGGCTAGATTTCTCCACTTAAGGAGCTCAGCTGGACCTCGGCTGAATGTGGACCTCATCCGGCACAGTTTCTGCACTCATTAAATTACGCGCCACAGATTTTCAATGTGAGGGTGTTTACACAAAAGGTGCTTAGTGGCTAAATTCACCTGTTCTCTGCGATTTTGACAACTTGAAATAAAAGAATAAGGCTTGCTCCTGTGGCAAAAAGTGCAAATGTGTCATTTTTTTGGTTAAAGAGGTTTTGCTTTCACGGTGTGCATCTTTGCACACCTCTGCATTTTAACTTTAACAATCTGCATGAACAAAATATGCTGAGGCTCCTGCTTCCACTTTCACGGGCACTTACAACATTTCCCTTCATCTCTAGCAAAGAAACAGCAGCCAACGAGCTGCAGGGGAGACCTTTAGGCTGCACTCACTGAATAATGTGACCAGGGCCGGTGCATCCCAATAGGCGGTCACCTAGGGCACCGGCCATTAGGGGGCGGCAAAGAGCAGGGGGCCGCAAGCGGAGCCCGTCCCACTTACGGCCAGGAGTAGAGACTCGGTAGGCGGCGAGCGGCGCCCATCCTGCTCGCGGCTGAGAAAAGCAGAGTCTCGGTGGGCCGCAAGCGGCCGCTCTGCTTGTACATGTGTATGAGCGAGAGAGACTGTGTGTGTGTGTGTTCGTGTGTGTGTGTGTGTGTATGAGCGAGAGAGACTGCGTGTGTGTGTTCGTGTGTGTGTGTGTGTGTGTGTATGAGCGAGAGAGACTGCGTGTGTGTGTTCGTGTGTGTGTGTGTATGAGCGAGAGAGACTGCGTGTGTGTGTTCGTGTGTGTGTTCCTGTGTGTGTGTGTGTGTATGAGTGAGAGAGACTGTGTGTGTTCGTGTGTGTGTGTGTGTATGAGTGAGAGAGACTGTGTGTGTGTGTATGAGTGAGAGAGATTGTGTATGTGTGTGTGTGAGTGAGAGAGATTGTGTGTGTGTGTGTTCGTGTGTGTGTGTGTATGAGCGAGAGAGATTGTGTGTGTGTGTGTGTGTGAGTGAGAGAGATTGTGTGTGTGTGTGTTCGTGTGTGTGTGTATGAGCGAGAGAGACTGTGTGTGTGTGTAGGAGAGGGAGCAATGGTGTCAGCGAGAGAGAGAGGGAGGGAGCCTGTGTAAGGGTGCGCGTGTGAACGAGACAAGGAACCTAAGTGTGTGTAAGAGAGGGGGGGATCTGTCTGAGTGAATGAAATCGGGGCCTGGACCGGTGAAGGAGGGGGCGAGCACAAGGTAAAAGGTTCACCTAGGGCACCTAATACCCTTGCGCCAGCCCTGGTCGCAATGAGCTTTTTGCATCGCTCGGTGCCAAACGAGCTAGGGACGATGTCAGCTAAGTGACAGGAGTGTTGCCTTTCCCTACCCAACCAATGTAAACAAACAGAGCCGAGGTGGAATAGAAACAGGGCCGCAGCTTTATTACAATAACAACGCACAATCTGACCCGCACGGTAATCCGGGCGTTGAGACACTCTGCACTGTTTTTTACAGCACACGTTTTTTTTTTTTAATCTTTATATTTATTGACTTTCAATTTACATACCGAAAAAGAAAAAAAAAACACATTGCATTTAGCCATAAACTATAAAAGAAATAAAAAAAATTCATATTTGGGTGACCAAACATTCAGCAAGTTATAAGAAAAATGAGAGGAGAACCGGATCAAGGAAAAACTATATGTAAGGAAACAGCTTAACGTGGTTTCAAGGTCTGCGTTATTAATGCCGTCACGTCAGATCTCCAAATGGGAGCCGGTGAAGATGTTAATTTTTTTCTAAACTAGGAAAAATTTCAATTGAATTTAAAAAATCTCTGTATCATTGTGTAACCCGGGGTACCAGTAAGCCCTGGGTACTTCGTGTCAGTGTCAGTCAGCGTGGGATGGATACTGGGAGGTCCTTCTGCGGGGTTTGCCGTGGGGGCCGTCCCCTCTGTAATGCTACGTAACCGCGCCCCTTGGGTTTAGTACCGAGTACAGAAGGTAGAGAGCTGCAGTTAGATTTTTTGTTATTTTACAGGTCCAGCCAGTATCGGCCCAGGCGAGCCCTGCTTGGTGGTCCCGGCCAGGGACTGGATGTTTTTTTTTTCCTTTTCAGTTCACAGCCTGTCTGGTTGGGTTATTCCCTTCTGGGTGATTTTTTTGGAACTTTTACCCTTTAAGTACGGGGGGGGGGGGGGGGTTCCTCTCTGGCGACTGTTCAGCTCCCGGGCTCAGGGAATGGGGAACCCCGGGTCTGGGCCTGGGCAGGTTAGGGATGACCTGCCCTCTGTGAGCCTCAGTGAGGAAGGGGGGGGAGAGGGGGGTGTCAGTGACCTGCTTTATTTAATGGGCCCAGGACACACAGCAGTTTTTTTTGCACAGGGCAGCAGAATAACCAGCGCTGCCCCTGCAGACCTGGGAATAGTGTTCAGAGCGTCCGGCGTTGCCCGGCCTTGGAAAGTTCTTTTCATAAGCTGAACCACATACACTGTCGCTCTGCCAGCCCGGCAGGGAATTCAGTTACTTTGCAGCCTTGTTTTTTTTCCCTAGGGACTAACGTGCTTTTGTGTTTATCTAAGCCACCGCGGGGTGTGTGGTTGCAGTGGTCAGGAACATAAAAGCCAATACACGGGGGTCAGATGAAAAGGTTGCACCGGGTCAAGCTTCCTACATGTATATAACTGTGGCAAACAGCCGCCGCTTAACAGCGGAGAGAGTGTGTGTGTGTGTGGCGTGGACATACCTGAATGTAATCCGCTTGGAAGTGCCGAAAATCGGAATATAAAACTCTAAATAAATCAATCAGTCCCCTATGAGAGTGAGCGACCCCCCCCCCCATGCCTGGGGGGAGGTGGGGGGGGGGAATCTGTGCGAGCTGGTTTTACAGGGATGGCACTTGGTTCCCTAAAGTCTACAGGACGTGAATGAAGAGTGGGTGGCTCACGGGAATGACGGTTACTGCCTGGAGATAATACCCTTATTCAATAAACATACACACGGTTAATGCGACTCCAACATTGCTCTAAGCTTCAACGGCAAGAGGAAATGTGGAAAAAAGGATTTGCATTCACAAAAAAGTGGGGAGTAGCTGGCTTGTTACGGCGGTTACTACCCCAAACCAAATAAGCCTGGTACTTCACTTTCAATGCATATCCAGTAGGGGTGTGAATCGTGTGATCGATCGTCTTAACGATCGATTTTGGCTGGGGGGGGGAAATCTTATCGTCGGGTTTTTTTGTTTTAAAAACTCGTTAAAAATCGTAAATCGCGGGAGGGCGGGAAAACCGGCACACACCAAAAAAACCCTAAAACCCACCCCGAACCTTTAAAAGAAATCCCCCACCCTTCCGAACCCCCCCCCAAAATGTTTTAAATTACCTGGGGTCCAGTGGGAGGGTCCCAGGTCGCCCGTATGACATAGTGAGGGCAAAGGTAGCGCCGGCGCCATTTTGAAGATTGGCAATACGGCCCACGTGCAGGAGGTCGCTCCCGGACCCCCGCTGGACTTTTGGCAAGTCTTGTGGGGGTCAGGAGGCCCCCCCCAAGCTGGCCAAAAGTCCCTGGGGGTCCAGCGGGGGTCCGGGGGCGATCTCCTGCACGCGTGACGTCGGGTCACAAGAACCAAAATGGCGCCGGCGCTACCTTTGCCCTGTCACATGATAAGGGCAAAGGGCCACTGGCGCCATTTCTCAACGCAACCGTGGCCAGAGAGAGAGAGGGAGATTGCGTCGGGAACCCCCAATGGACCCCAGGTAATTTAAAACATTTTGGGGGGGGTTCGGGAGGGTGGGGGATTTCTTTTAAAGGTTCGAGGTGGGTTTTAGGGTTTTTTTGGTGTGCCGGTTTTCTCGCGCCCTATTTAACGATACAATACAAATGCCCCTGACAATAAATCGGGGGCATTTGTATTGTATCTGCACTCTAACGATTTTGGACGATTTTAAAATTATCTGACGATAATTTTAATCGTGCAAAAACGATTCACATCCCTAATATCCAGAATAGGTCTCTGCTTCAACGGCAGGGGAGAAAGTCTCATAGTTCACTTCAATGCATATCCTGCATAACTCTCTGCTTCAACGGCAGGGGAGAAAGTCAGATACTTCACTTTCAACGCATATCCAGCATAACTCTCTGCTTCATCGGCAGGGGGAATGAAGAAAAGTAGATCTATATACAGACAACAACTAACAAGGACTGAATTACATATTCTGGGTAAACAAATAAGCATGGGTATAGCTTGCTTATTGCGGCGGTTACTACCCCTAACTAATTAAGCTAGATATTTCACTTAGATGCAGTTCCAACACTGCTCTCTACATTAATGGTGGGGGTGGAAGGGAAATATAACCAAAAGGTTACTAAGAGCCAAGAGTAACAGATAAGAATGAGAAAAAAAAAAGTGCAAAACTTGCTGGGCAGACTGGATGGGCCGTTTGATCTTCTTCTGCCGTCATTTCTATGTTTCTAAAGCGGGAGGGGGAGGGGCGGGATACATTGAATTTCATTCCCGGAGGAACAGCAATAATTGGATTGATGGGTGAACCCTCATGGCCAAGGAAGGAGAGGCTGAGACAGGAATGAGGTACCAGACAGGAAGTCCTGCTAGGCAGGACTTTGCATTTTAATAATTCGGATACTTTCTAGCAGTAAATTTATTTAGTAACACAATCAAATAACCATTCAAAGAAAACCAGGTAAATTTCATTTTTCTTTCTCAAACACTTCTTCCAGCTGTAACTAGGCAAAATGTGAATCCGATAAGTACATATGGATATACCTTATAAAAGTGTCATATTCATAAGGACCAGGTACTCTTTTCTTAACGGTTTCTAATATTTTTTATTTAGTTTATATGTCCTGATTCCAAAATTCACATGGGGAGTATGCGTTTCTTTATTACAAATTCAGTTTGTTCATTACACTTTATTGTGAATAAAAGAAATAATAGTAACAAGCTCGCATGGTCCTTTTCATGTTCGCTGGGTCCCCTACTGACGACCCCTAAGTGATCTGCTCCCAGGGTGAATCTTAGGAGACTACCAAATATTCTCTGTGGCTTTCCTGTCTATAATCTAAGAGCCCGTCCTTTCAGAGCTATCCGCGTTACGCTGTTTGCACGCGTAAGCCTGGAGATTTATGCTAGGAGTTTCTGAACGCTGGTGGGAGCCACACAGTTTATAAAAGAGCGCGTATTTCTGCCCCAAACGTATGGGCGCATGTTTCGCTATGCGCCTATATTTGTAATGCAGGACCACACGTACCTTCCGCACACATTTTATAAAATTATGAACATAAATTTTATGCGCCTAATAATTCTAGCAAAGCACGTATAATAACCCAGAATTAAACACGGAGATGGGCATTGTTTGTTTTTTTTTTTCCTATCGTTTTTATTAAGACCATCAAGAACAATACAGAGTGAGGACATAAACCCCGGATTCCAGCTCGATCACTCATTAGAAAGTGAGAAATAATTAATCGACAGTTGGCAAGAATAAAGTCAAGCGAAGCAATTTACTCTGCAGGGTAAGATGCACTCCACTGATTGGGATGTGTCAGACACGATTAAACATAAGGATATATACTGTATATTCTTCAAAAAAAAACCCAAACTCTGGCCAGTAAGTATGCTTACTCTTGAGGTTTATAAAATAGTATGTACAAGCATACATCCTACATAGGAATATGCTAATTTTATGCATACAAACCCCATGTAACTTTTCAAAAATTACCTCCTAAAATAAATGAAAACCTGACTGCATGCAAGTCTTCCGTTTTTTTCCCTTTAATAAAAGTCACCCTCCTCTATTGCAGATACTTCATGAATTGCTTCATCAGACTGGCAGTGCCTCACATATTTTTCTTGCCATTACTCCAGTCACTCACTGCCTCTGCCTGCCTCACACAATCTCTCAGTGCAGAGACTGCCTCAGCCTCAGCCTCGGGAAGGGGGGAGCTGACTTCCAGGGAAGCAGCTGAGCACTCCTGTCAGCAGCTCTCAGCACACACAAAGAGCTGCACACATCCACAATCTCTAGTCAGGGCTATTAGAGGCCCAGATCCTCACATACTGACCTGCTCTTTCATGCTTATAGGTTTCCCCAGCTTTCTTTGAAGCCAGTGCACATACCATTGCTGGTTAGGGTTATAATGGAAAGCAAAGAGCCACAATGCGATCCTGTATGCAAATATGTTGGTTATCCCAATGTCTTCTTACAAGTTTAGGTACAAGGGATATTCTGGCATGGGGGGGGGGGGGGGGAGATATGATAGAGATCTTTAAAATCATGAGAGGTCTAGAACGGGTAAATGTGAATCAGTTATTTACTCTTTCGGATAATAGGACTAGGGGGCATTCCATGAAGTTAGCATGTAGCACATTTAAGACTAATCGGAGAAAATTCTTTTTCACTCAACGCACAATTAAACTCTGGAATTTGTTGCCAGAGGATGTGGTTAGTGCAGTAGCTGGGTTTAAAAAAGGTTTGCATACGTTTTTGGAGAAGTCCATTACCTGCTATTAATTAAGTTGACTTAGAAAATAGCCACTGCTATTACTAGCAACGGTAACATGGAATAGATTTAGTTTTTGGGTACTTGCCAGGTTCTTATGGCCTGGATTGGCCACTATTGGAAACAGGATGCTGGGCTGGATGGACCCTTGGTCTGACCCAGTATGGCAGGTTCTTATGTTCTTATGTTAGGATATCCTGCTTTAGAGAAGCAAAGAGCTGCTGTCTGTGCGGCTTGTGAACATGCAAATAGAAGAAACAGATTCGTCGCTGAGTAATTGAACTGTTTTGCCAGATTTGTCACAGGAGAGGAAGCTTTGTTGCAGTAAAATTTTCAGATGAAACAAGAGTCAGGGGATGGCGTTTGATTTAATCAAATTCAAGAGGTGTAAACTCCCAGGGCCTGTACAGGGGTGGCCAACTCCGGGCCTCCAGAGCCACAAAGGGGGCAGGTTTTCAGGAGATCCACATTGAATATGCATGAGATGAATTTGCATTCAGTGGAGGGCAGTGCATGCAAATCTGTCTCCTGCATATTCATTGTGGAAATCCTGAAAACCTGGCCTCTTTGTGTCTCTGCAGGACCGGAGTTGGCCAGCCCTGGCCCTAACAGGTAATCTTCCCCTTTGCTCAGCATGAACGTACACCCAGCGTCCCCCCTTTCAAAGCGAGGGCACGAGAGGGAGAGTTTCTTCATAACGCACCCATTCCACCCCTTCTGCCATTTCAGTTTCCCTTCCCTGTATCTTTATTGAGACGGGATGACCAGAACTGCACCCAGTACTCATACTGTGGTCACACCACGGAGCAATAAAGTGGCATTATTATCACAGTCCCAGTTTTATTCCCCATTCCTTTCAGAATAATTCACAACATTTTATTTGTTTTTACGGCTGCTGCTGCTGCTGCTGCTGCTGCACATTGAGCTGAGAATTTCAAAGTCTCTGCCTCAGTAAATGCAAGGTCCTTTTCCTTGGGTGGCAGCTCCTAATGTGGAACACGATCGTGTACGTATAGCCAGGATTATTTTTCACGCGTGCCCCCATTAAATTTCACCTGACGTTCAGGTGCCCAGTCTCCAAGCCTGCCAAGGTGCTCCTGCAATGCCTCACAGTTGGCCTGTGCTTTAAACACTTTGAATAGTCGTCAGAATGCGCTGTGTCCCCCCCCCCCCCCCCCCCCCGTACAGTGGCGGGTCAAGCCGCCCAACCAAAAAAGCAGCGTCCTGAGACCCGCAGTCGGCTCTCAGGCGCTGCTGCTGAGAAAGGGTTAAACCTGCCGCCGCTGACATGAATTCAAGCCAGCTCCGCCAAACAGGGAAGGCTGCTGGCCGGCGCTCTCAGGAGGGAGATTCCCTGTTGCAAGGCGCTGCCGCTTTTTCATTTTGCTGGGATTTAATTAGAGGGCTGCGGGTGAGCTGGAACGAGTGGAGAAGACCCACTCCCGATTCAGAGAATGCTCACCCGGCCTGTCCCCGCTCTTAAAGAAACGCCGAGGCCTATTCCAGTGCTGCCTGTAAAAGAGTTGCTTAGGCAAAGCTGGCACACGGTGAATACTAATCAATAAATGGCTTCAGTGTATCAGAGTTTAATTAGTTGCTTGCCGGAGGCTTCAGAGTGGAGATGAATCAGTTACAAGTGGGGGAAAAAAAATGCGGCCGCCCGCCGTGCCAGGATCCCATGTCATTATTCATTACCGCTTGTCTACGCCACGTGAAGATTACATTGGGCAACAATGAAAGTGTTACTGACCTAAAAAGGTCCTACTCTGTAGTATCTTGATGTGCTGAACACGAATATGACCATGAAAAGTTTTTATTGGCTCTCGTTTTGAAGATATTTAATATAGTTCACTTTCTATGTTTAGTCGTGTAAATTTATCCAGTAGGACTGTAAATAAGCCTAGAACGATATCATATTGCATAATACCATCATGTACACATCATCCAGAGTTTATTACATCATTTTCTGATTCAGTGCAGTTCTACTGCCATGCTGCTGCTGAGTAAGCTGACGTCAGCAGTGAAGCCCAGTCAGAAAGGGTGAGCATTTGAAATATTCATGCTGGCTGACACTCCACAGAGATGCTCGCGAGCAGGTGTACAAGAGACAAGCAAAGAAATCTAAGACGTAGTCTATGACTTCATTTTTCAAACGGTATTAACCGTAGGTCTCCTACTATTGGCATACAATTCAAGATGTAATTATATTATTGCATATTACAAAAAAAACTAGAGCCAATTTTGCATTTTCACAGTCACATTCCTGTTTAGCACATGGAAATGTATAAGAATTGACTAATTTCATTTCCGTAACATGACTTCTGTGAAAATGTGTTGCCCAGTGTTAGCTGCGTTCCTTCCATAAAACAGGAGCGATTATTATGCTAAGCCCAAAAGCATCTTCTTCCTTTTTTTTTGGCAAAATCTTTCTCCATAGCATTTAACGCCAAGTGCGTCCCACCAACAGCCCAAAACCCAGCAAATGTGATTCACGGGACACAACCAAGGTTAACGACAGCGCCTTGTTGAGAAACATCGCTTCCCGAAGAGGGATAATCTCATAATGCCTTTTGTGCCTCGGGTGCGCAGCTCTGGTCGGCCCCCTCCCCCCCCCCCCCCCCCCCCCCAGTCTCAAGAAAGACGTTAGCGGAACTAGAAAAAGCGCAGAGGAGGACAATAAAAAAGGGGGGAGGAAGGGCTCCCCTATAATGAAGGGGGTGCACAGATCGAGGCCCTGCGAGGAGATATGACAGAGGTTTATAAAACCACGAGAGGGGTGGTGGAAGGGGTAAATAGGGAACCAAGGGGACGCATTCCCTAAAACTAGCAAGTAGTAGATTTAAGACAAATCGGAGAAAGTATTTTCAACTTAATAAAAATAAGAATGCACCCATTTATTAGAAAAAGCCTCATGACAATACACAGAATATGAAGTTTGCATTTTTAAACCATTTTCTTGTTTAATTATTCCAGTACAAGCAAAGGAAGCTGGCAATGTCATTGAATACAATGGAAACTAATCTTACCCTCTTTCACTGAACAAAAGCCACACAATGTAAATGTTATTTTTTGAGTTTAATAAATTGGGTATTTTTTCTCTTACTTTATTTGTGTGAAGATTATCTCCTTTCTCAATTTGCTTATCGAAGGGGCTCTTTATCATTAGTTTCTCCAGTTTTTGCTCATTAGTTTTCCCTTCTTTCCTAAACAGCATTTGAAAACATTCCATTCTAAATTTAAAGTGAATAAACATAGGGAACACAAATCAGAAGTCCTATCTGAAAATCTTGAATTCTTATTGCCCTGAATTCATTTCTTGGATAATTATCTATAATTGTAACATACAAATGGGCTAACCCTTGCTGACCTCTGTGGTACATTTCCCAGGCTCACAATTAGTATACAGCTGACCCTTAGACCTCTCCACCTCCCAGGCTCTGTAACCAAGTTCAAACAGCTTTTAAGTTGTGGCATCACCCTTTCCAGCAACTCAGTTGGTTCTGGGCAACTGTTTAATATAAGGCTATCAAGAGGCAAAGTAGGAATGCACTCAAACAGGCTGGTGCAATACCATGCACTGGCCACAGTGCACAGCTCAACACGCATCCATAACCCCAATGCAAAACGGAGTTAGTGCATTCAAGAGCCACGTCCAACTGAGAGCATAGCTAACAGTGCTCATCACATGTAAATTTATGTTGATGAGTCTATTAGCTATTTCCCCTGATGCAAAAAAAAATAAATTTGTGCCCAACATGCACATTTTTACTCTCAAAATTAACACCTGCCCCAGAGCAGGCGTTAATTCTTGAGGATTCCAAAAAGTTTACAGAAAAGCAGAAAATACTCCTTTTCTGTATTTCCTCCAATTTAATATCATGGCGATATTAAGTCATTGGAACCGAAAAAGGAGAACCCTAAGAAAGAATTAAAAAAAAAAAATTATAAAAGTGTGCCAACAGTCAGGTTAGGAAAAGGGAGGCTCAATTAATGAGCTTCCATTTTCCTAATCCAAGGCTATGCACAATTTAGGAAAATTGATGCTTATAAAATTGAGCGTCTGTCTTTCTAATCTGCTAATAGCCACTTCTCCTAAGTGCACAATGCAAGAAGGTGCTAGGGATGCAAAATTTTCCATAGTGCCTTCTTTTTACCACAGCAGCCGATTTAAATATTAAATTGCGACAATATTTTTAGAAAGTTTTTCCAATTAAAAGATATATCTTTTTGTGGGCAAAGGGTCCAAATTTTTCCTGATGTTGCCCGACCTACTCAGGCAAGGAGAAAGTATTTTCTATCCTTAAAACATCGAGTAGTAGGAATTGGAGCAACATTTTTCCTCAAATTCCCTTGTGTTTGTCAAATAACATACCAAGGGAAGAAATTTAGATTTGTGGACCCGACCCATCTTGAGACCTTCCTATCAGATAAGTCACAGGTATAATTAATTAGAGATAGAGGTGTATTAAAAAGAAGTCAAATTCTCCTTCCTTTTATGTTTTCGCTAATGAAATCCTAATCCTAGAATTATTGGGATTGGTTTATTATTAGCAAATGATATATAAATCTTGTATTTGTATATATAATAGTTGCCTTTCCCCCAATTATGTGAAATGTAAAACAATTATTGTTTGTGTGTATTGGTTATAAGTATTTAATTATGGTTGTGGAACATATTTCTTGTTTTCCTTTTCATGATATTGTCATTGAAGAAATTTAATAAAGTATAAATAAAAAAAAATAAAAAAAAAATATATTAAATTGGGTGCCCCGGAGAGGTGGATCGGTACATGTTAAGAGAGCAGGCGCTCAATCATGATTGCCCATACAACATGCGCAGATATTGCATCAGCCTGAAAATGTATTAACAAGCTCACCACCTTCATTGCTACTCAGTGAAACTGATTAGTTATCACTCAACAAAAGATCTAACTCCCATCTAAGATTTATATCTGAAGTTTAGCTGCTTCAGAAGTCATTGGCCAAACTGAATTCTTTAGCAGGGCATGTCTCAGTGTAGACAGGACCCTCTTCAGTGTCTTGTGTTCTCAGCACTTCCTGTTGCATTTTGCGATCTTCCTGGTTTAGTGTAAGCTTCTGTGCTGGTGGTTTTGTATGCAGTCATCATATCCAAAGTTTAGCTTGGCATCATAGGATCTAGTTCATGAGTGGATAATATCTGGTGCTAGGCAGCTTTCATTGGTTAGCCAGTTCATAGACATGTGGTTGGTTGACATCATGTGGCGAGGCCTTCCATATATCTCCTTGGGTATGATTGAGTTTTCTGACACATAGAAGGATGCTTGGCAATGTCAGCAATTCATCATCAATTAGCTAGAGTTCATTTCAAATCTAATTGGATGGCAAGGCTGTCTATGTCAGGTGTTATTTGGACATCATGGCTTGCTTAGCAAAAGTCCACACTACTTTCTATAGATCTGTATCTGCAATTAGTTGTCTAAACATCATCCTATGCTGTGCTGAGTTCTGTGTAGCAAAAGACGAATTGTCAGCATTTCGTGCTGGGATTTACATCTTGCTTTAATGTTGGCATGAAATCTAAAGCAGCCAAACCTAAGCCTGTCTTACTGCTCATTTCACACCTCCCATCAGTTTACTGCTATAGCTTGTAATTTCTGGGACACTCACATACACAAACAAGCATTTCCTATCTTATAGGATACATCTGTATGAAAGAATAAAAGTTGTGAGCTTATCTCTATAAAATAGAAGAAGAGTATATATCTCGCTAAGAGTACCTTACAGATATAACTTTATAGGATCATATACTGCTTCTACTCCTCTTAGACCCAGACCAATTCCCTTGGTTGTTTTCTCATGGGAAGAATTACCACATGTTCCTCAGGCCTTTCCCTTTGAGAGGGAAAGCTCCTCAGGGACCTCTCCAATGAGGAGTCATCCCCAGGGTCACCAGCTTTCTGATGGCTCCTTCCAATTTCCCCAAGCCAAACACTGAACCAACCATTTTATATACTTCCAAGCACTCCCTATAAGGAATCCTCTTCCCTTGTCTTCTTAAAGGAATACACCATTCTAACCCCAATGGTAACTCAATCTGAAAACTTCTCTATTAAGTAAAGTGCAACAGTTCTATAGACCATGCACTATGCCATCTAGAGTTAGTTCACTGGTATTACACACGTAGTAATTTTCTCAAATATCACAAAAAGAAATGAGGGGGCTTCCCCACCCAAAATCTCTACTGAGGAAATACTTCATGATGAAGGCCAAATTTAAAAGGCATATCAGATAATAATCTTGTATAGATTTTGGGGCAAAGAATGAAAATTAATATGCCTCTAATTACACCTCCTTTACAGTATAGTAGCGCTGGTGATTTTACAGTTGAAATTCAAGGACTGGGTAACTAAACTACAAGAAAAAAAAAATCTGTAAAATTGTGTTTTGTGTGTGTCGGGAATTTGCATGTGTACCAAAATCTTGCAGTTGTCACCACTATGCTTTTAAAAAAATATTCTGCATAACAAAATTAGCCTAGTATAAATGCCACAAATCATTCAGCCTGTGCAGTTCTGAAATACTTGCAAGGTTTGACTGAGGCCTAAAAATCATGCAAAAGAAAATGTACAATGCTGAGATAAAAAAAAAAAAAAAGAGAAGTTGCACCCAGAACTAAAGAACCCTATATTTTAGGATTCATATGTGCACGTATCCCCACTCAATAAATATGTATGGATCAAAAAAACAAAAACCAGCCCTCTCTGAGTCCTCAGGTACCCCTGACATGTCCTGAAAATGTGGCGTGGCAATGATAGCAAACACCAAATTTAATAGGGATGCGCGCACACCCCACCCCCACATTTTCCTTCAAGAAATAGGCTAAAAATGCACAAATAACTCTAGGAAGCTTTAGGCAATCCTTCTCATCCTGCCCTACGATCTGTGCACTGAACTGAAATCTAAACTGAATTTTGTGAAACGTCTATGTGCCAGAGAATTATAGCAAGCACCCTTTTGGGGCACAAGACTATCAGAGAGACTTTCTTGCCAATTTCAAGAGAAGGTAATCAACAGCCAGCCAGTAAGAAAAATCAACCAAAAATAGCTGTCATTAAAATGTATTGTGGTGAGTGAGACTTGTAAAGAAAGTAAAATGACAGTTTTTAAAAAAATTATAGGACCCATGGACTTTGCGGTCCTCTTCTCGTATCCTGTTCTAAATTCCTATGTGTCCTAGAATTCTCAAAGATCACCAAAGGACTGATATCCCAGTAATCTTGCACATACACCAATCCATCCCAGTAATCTTGCACATACACCGAGCCATCCCAGTAATCTTGCATATACACCAATCCATCCCAGTAATCTTGCACATACACCGATCCATCCCAGTAATCTTGCATATACACCAATCCATCCCAGTAATCTTGCACATACACCGATCCATCCCAGTAATCTTGCACATACACCGATCTTTGTACAGCTATAGGATTAGACTAAAGAACTATAGTAAATCTGCTGGTACCTAAAGTAAATTGCAAAAACACCTGTAACCCAGTGGCACATAATTGATTGCTGGTAATTGCATCTTTCCTCTGTGGGAGTTTAGGCCTTTTCACACAGAAAAAGAAAACACAAGCTTTGAATTCAGGTCCAAAATTAGATCCGGGGATTCAATTAAATTTAAATTGCTCTTCCCAGAAGGAGGGAAGCACACACAGCAGCCACCTGAAAGCCATTCAGCGACAAAGGTCTTGGTATAAAACTGAGACTTGTTTGTTTGCCGTTTTACGACGGCTTCTTGCCTTCCTGCAGGTATCAGCTAACATTTCCTTGTGCACTCCCAGTCACTGCACAAATGAAAAGTGGAAAAAAAAAAAAAAGGTTTACATCAGAATAAGAGAGTCGGTATGTGCCACAGATGGCGAATCGAGCCCGTGAACTGCTGCTGAGTTGACGCAACCTGGCTTGAGGAACAGGTCAGATCCCGGCAGGCAGGTCTTCATCTGTTCAAACCCCCCTCCTCTGCAGGTTGAGCCCTTGGGTTTTGAAGGCTGGCAGGACTTACAGAAGCAGGTAGGCTATAGAGCGACGAGTTCCAGCAGGGAAAAGAGGAGACTAGCCTGACACATGCAAGGGTCCATGACAGCAGCAGAACAAAGTCAGGGCAGGAAGAGATCAAGCAAGGTCAGAGTCCAGGCTGAGGTCAAGTCAGGCAGAGATTAAGCAAGGTCTGAAGGGAATTCAGTTCAGCAAAGGCGATCACTCCGAGGAAATTCTGCCTGGGACAGCGAGGCCAGGCAGAGCAGAACAGAACATAGCAAGGAGGACAGAACAAGCCTAGACAAAGGCAGAAACACAGTGAAGCAAGGCAGGAGCAAAGCAGGACTAAAGCAACACCCACTGCAGGCAAAGGCACAGCAGAAGACCTGTTGCTGAGGCACTGGCTGGAAGCAAGGAACTTGCTTATATAGCTAGGCAGGCAGTGATGTCATCAGCCAGCGCCCCCAGGAAGTTCCAGTAGTAGGGCATATAAGAGGCAGTGTTGCCAACCTCGCTTATTTCCCGTGAGTTTGGGCTTTTTTTTCCTAGCGATTCGCTTTTTTTTTTTTTTTTTTTCAGTTCACGGGTTGCTTATTATTGGGTATTTTTTTGCTGTCAGTCACGTTTTTTTGGGCTTAGTGGGTGGGACTTGAGCCCAGCTGTACCAGTGATTGGCTGCTGCTGCCGATGAGGCCTGTCCACGAGGAGCACGTGGGCAGACAGGTACTGACTGCAAGCAATAGTGTCTGGTGATCCTGGAAGGTTTTATGCAGCACGGCAGGCTTGAACGCTGAGGGGAGTGAAGCAATTAAATGGCAACAATCAAAAAGAAGAGTTACATGAGTGTGTGGGGGCCAGACATGTGCTGCTGTGGGGGGGGGGAGAGAATGAGTGTGTGGGGGCCAGACATGTGCTGCTGCAGGGGGGGGGGGAAGAGAATGAGTGTGTGGGGGCCAGACATGTGCTGCTGTGGGGGGGGGAGAGAATGAGTGTGTGGGGGCCAGACATGTGCTGCTGCGGGGGGGGGGGGGGAGATTGAGTGTGTGGGGGCCAGACATGTGCTGCTGTGGGGGGGGGGGAGAATGAGTATGTGGGGGCCAGACATGTGCTGCTGCAGGGGGGGGGGGGAGAGAATGAGTGTGTGGGGGCAAGACTTGTGCTGCTGTGGGGGGGGGAGAGAATGAGTGTGTGGGGGCCAGACATGTGCTGCTGTGGGGGGGGGGGGGAGAATGAGTATGTGGGGGCCAGACATGTGCTGCTGCGGGGGGGGGGGGGGAGAGAATGAGTGTGTGGGGGCCAGACATGTGCTGCTGTGGGGGGGGAGAGAATGAGTGTGTGGGGGGCCAGACATGTGCTGCTGTGGGGGGGGGGGGAGAATGAGTATGTGGGGGCCAGACATGTGCTGCTGCGGGGGGGGGGGGGAGAGAATGAGTGTGTGGGGGCCAGACATGTGCTGCTGTGGGGGGGGGGGGAGAGAGAATGAGTGTGTGGGGGCCAGACTTGTGCTGCTGCGGGGGGGGGGGGGGGAGAGAATGAGTGTGTGGGGGCCAGACTTGTGCTGCTGTGGGGGGGGGGAGAATGAGTGTGTGGGGGCCAGACTTGTGCTGCTGTGGGGGGGGGGGGGGGGAGAATGAGTGTGTGGGGGCCAGACTTGTGCTGCTGTGGGGGGGAAGAGGGGAGAGAAGCCAGAAGATCCGTCCACAGGAACCAAGGGATTGGAGCAGGACTCGGAATGCTGGGACAGGACTTGGAGCACCAAGAAGCACTGAAGACTCCACCAAGGCGAATCAGACTCGTTGCCAAGTCAGGGAGTTGCAGGTGGAGTGGGCCTAAATAGGCCAAGAGTGATGACATCATCCGACGACGCCTTCAGGAATTTCCCATGCCTGTCCCTTTAAGAGGGATCCCTGGTCGCGCGTGCCTAGAGGGCAGGCCCAACAGGCCGGGAGGACGGCAGCGTTCCACGGGCCTGCAGCAGTCCGGTGTCGCTGGAGAGGGGCCCGGGGCGTCCGGGAGAGGTAGAGAGGCAGGCGGCCGGTGTGCGGTAACCATAACAGCAGCAGAGGGCGCTCTGGAGGGAGTTCTAAAGAGCAAAAATCTCTCTTGGAGGAGATAGCTTGGAAAACAGGGAGAGGGTAAAACCAGAGACAGGCTAGAGAGGGAAATCACAACAAAAGGGGAGTAACAAGTGCGTCTGGATGCACGTGAAACTGAGGCACTATTTAGAAAGCAGGGGGCTTAAACCTGAAAATGGAAATGGAGAGAGTCAGAAGACAGTGAGCAGTCTTCAGGAGGAGCTCCAGCTTGGTGTGGTAGGCTGTCTGGTCCTCACGGTGTCTCCAAGAAGTGAGACATTAGCTGGAGTACACGGGGAAGCCCAACAGATTGACAGCAAGTAGCCAGAAAGGGGGACCAGACCCTGTGTGAAGTGGGAGGTTTTGGTTTCTATTGTGAGATATTGTTTGAATGTTGTGAGTAATTACCCCCTGCTGTGGGGTGGGAACAGGCTGGTAGATGAATTTTCAATGGAATTATGCATGTAAATGCAAGATACTATTGTAGCAATTTTTAAAGGCCATTTACCCATGTTAAGTGCACTTAACGTGAGTAAAACGTACTGACAATTCAATGGCATATACCGTAGCAATTTTAAAAAGCTCACTCACACATGTAAAGTGCATTTACATGTGTAAAACCCAGTTTTAAGTGTGTAAATGTTTTTGAAAATCAGACCCTGAGTGCGGTCTGTCTATGGGGTAAAACGGGAGACGCCATTCCTATTGTAGAGTACCATCAGAGTGAGTACTGCCGCTCCAGTTCTGTCTTTGCATTATCTCATCTCTCTCGCCATAGATCCTCAGCCTACTCCGCACCGCGAGCCTGGTGAGACTGTGGAACTGCCTTTCCACCCTGCAACCTACAGACGGAACATTGCCATCCGGTTTCTCCTCTCCTAGCTGGAATCATCACCCGTTCCTTGGGTTACCATCTACATTGCAGTACAATAAAGCTATATCTCTGTGTCCATCTCTGCCTTGAGCTAGCCTATCGCTGCAAGTCCCCACAGGGCGGAGCACTGTGGGAGGTATCATCTCTTACAGCGACCAAGGGCCCACACTTCAATGTCCAAAGTACAACAATATTGATATGGATAGTAATAAAAATATATAAGGAACACTAATAGAGAAAAGTTGGGGGGGAAGCAGTGAAGTACACAGCTTTCAAAAATTGCCTTTACTCCCAAGTACTCAAAAAAGGCGGGGGGGGGGGGAGTGGAGATCACCCCAACGTCACCAGTTTGTAAAGGGTGTGCCCTGTCCCAAACACAAAACTGTGTGGAAAAAAACCAATGAAGAAAATGGAGAAATCTCTCTTGATGTTGGAGCTGGCCAGATGACAAACCAAATAGATGCGCACTGCAGTTTGTGGAAGGTCTCTCGCTCTGGGGGGAGCTTCCCCAAATGGTTTACTTGGTAATAAACAGAAAGTGGGCCCAATTTCAGTCTCTTACAGAAAGACCATAGTCCATCAGTTTCTATTTCTCAGTACCTGCCAACAAGGGTTTATGCTTGACTTTGGCTGAAAGATTGAAGCAGTTAAGATGAGATATTGAATTTGTGACAAAGGCAAGGAAATAAACTCTCTGCGCAAAGTTTAGATTACTTAACTCCGTCTCTTGGAAGGGTGATCCAGCCATGTGCTCCTGGGCCTAGATATCTCTGGAAGGGAAGTCTCTTAGCTCCTGGCTCCTCTGTCCCTTGTTGGGATTTTACATCTAGCTCAACTATAAAGCAAGAACAGCTGTGTCTCCCTCTTGATAATTAGTTCTTCAGGAGACGAACTGATTGCAGGGCTGCCAGATGCACTTCTCTCTTCCTGGCTCTTGGCTCCAACTCCTGGCCATCCCCTCCTTGCACACAGACAGAGCCCGTCAAATTGCACCTTTTCTACCTTAAATGGTTTCCCAGCGTTCCTTTGGTTTCCTCCTCTGCTGGCTATGTAGTGCTGTTCTCTGGGCAGGCTAAACAGTACACTCTTTTCCCAACTTGTTAACACTGTGAGTGCTGGATGCTGGTTCATGCAGAACATTTGTCACTCACAGGAGAACACACAGGGGCTTTGACATATTTTTATATTCCTTCACCTTGGCTGCGGCAGCTTGAAGTCTCTGCAGAGTTGAAAAACCCTTTTTGACGGGTCCAAAACACATCACGCAGATTCTAGGTACAGATTGGTCCTCATTGTAAGGATCCAACACATGATAAGCTCGTAGTTGCAGGAACCTGATTTATAGTAGCTTGCTACATATGGTTTATTTCTGAGCAGTTTATTTATTGTGCAATTCTTTCTTGGGAGGAAGTTTTTATCCATCTTTCTTACCCGAGAGAGGAGATTTAACTTTTATATATATATATATATATATTTATTTATTTTATTTATTTATTTAAAGGTTTTTTATATACTGCGGAACGTTACAAACATCACTTCAGTTTACAATAAACAATAATTTAGCAACAGGCTTTACAATTAATTAAGAGAGAAGAAGCGAAAATAACTCAATAATGCAATGAATCAGCATATGGTACAATTAAATCCCATCTAATCTTATGGGAGAAACTATGTATATTTACCAGCGGTATATACTTCAGTAAATAATGTATAAATCAAATATACAATATATGTATAATTATATACATTTAGGTCACGGAAGGCAGAAAGTAGAAAGAGGGAAGGGGGGGAGAGAGGCTGGACTAATAGAGTGGAGAGAAAGTAGTTAGAGACAGAGGTTGTTAGAGGTAGGAGACGGAGGCTGTTAGAGGTAGAAAAGGCTATTTGTGGTGTCTAAGGGCATTATGTATAAGCTTCTCTGAAGAGCCAAGTTTTTAAGTTTTGTTTGAATTTTTTGATACAGGGCTCCAGGCGCAAGTCCGTAGGCATTTTATTCCAGATGTCTGTTCCTGCTATAGTAAATGATCGATCTTTTGTAGAGACATGTTTAATTTGTTTGAAAGAGGGAGTCTTGAGTTTGGCTAGGTGTATTTTTCTTGTAGGTCTATCGGATTTGTGAAATGTAAAGTGGTCAGAGAACCATTGCATTTCTTGGTTGTAGATTGATTTATGTATAAGGGTTAGGACTTTGTATGTAATTCTCGATGCAACTGGTAGCCAGTGGAGGTATTGGAGTACTGGTGTAATGTGGTCATGGCGATGCGCATTAGTAAGTATTCGGGCGGCTGCGTTTTGTAACATTTGTAACGGTTGTAATGAGTTTATATATATATAAACAATATATATATATATATATATATATATATATATATATTGTTATATATATATATATATATAGACAATCAGCTCAATTTTAAAAAATTCATAAGCACAACCACCAAAGACTGTTTTTATAAGTTACAAGTCTTAAAAAAATTGAAGCCTCTTCTTTATTTCAACGATTTTCGGATGGTCCTACAAGCCATTATTCTATCAAAAGTCGACTATTGCAATTTGCTTCTCTTTGGCCTTCCATATTCATCCATCAAACCCCTCCAAATGCTACAGAACTCTGCAGCCAGAATCCTTAGCAATACGAATAAAAGAGATCACATCACCCCCATTCTCAAGCTCCTCCACTGGCTGCCTATAAAGCAAAGGATCCTATATAAAGTACTCACCGTAATTCATAAATCCATTCACAATATCTCTCCTCTTCAATTATGTAACCAACTACGCCCTCACTCCTCCTCTAGACCCATCAGAGGAGCATATAAAGGCACACTCTATGTACCTTCAACAAAATCCTCGCATCATAAACGTGCCATATCTACAGCAGGCCCCATTCAATGGAATGCGCTCCCACCAGACATTCGGCTTGAGCTCTGCCACTCTTCATTCAAAAAAAAACTTAAAACCTGGCTCTTTAGCCAAGCTTTTCCAGGACCATGATCATCATTTTTTCCCCTCCAACCAGCAAGAACATATCTTCTTCACAAACCCCCATTTTCCATACCACTACCTACTTCGGTATCTAATCTCTTGCTGCAGGACACTTGAGACTTTCTCACTTATACGTTATAATTTTTATGCTCAATAAGACCTGTCAACTTAATTGTTTAAGTCTTTTTTTTTTTTTTTCTCCTTTATCTTTTGGTCATCAATGTTACAACGTTATTGTTAAATTTTGAACTTATGTACACTGTTCCAAGTTTCATAACCTTGTTCTATGTAATGCCTTTTGGCAATTTTCATGTTCTGTTTCAATGTAAACCGATGTGATCTTTATTTCATATAGGAACACCGGTATATAAAAATCTAAAAAATAAATAAATAAATATATAAATAAATATATAAATCATCCAGAATTCCCTCAATCCAAGGCATTCTGTTGCCAATCTGGCAATTGGTTGACGAAGAAGTGAATACCCAGCTGGTACCATTACCTGGGGGCAGAAAGGAGGAACTGAACCACCACACGGGTAGTCCCAAAAAAGCAAACAGTTAAGGAGGCACATGAGAGAAGGAGAGTTGAAAATCGGAGAGTGGATTGCGGGTCTTTAAAGGGGGAATCTCTAAGGAGGATGTTTTCCACTGTAACCAAGGCATCTTCACATTCCATCCAAGGAGAGGGAAGGGACTCGGAAATAGAGATAGGTTCCGATTTTCAAAAGCATTTAAACGCATAAGACTGGGTTTCACCCGCGTTCAGTGCACTTTCCCTGCATTAAGTGGGGTTTTTGGAAATTTCTAAATATTAGCTATTTAGCATATAGGTTTTACCTGCTTTAAGTGCACTTAACGCGGGTAAATGGCACTTGAAAATTGCTGTGATAATATGTTACATTTACATATGTAACTCCTTTTAAAGTTCACCAGTCATGGACCCTAGATTCACAGATGTACTTCTTTTAAGTTGCACCGTGGGCGTTATTTCAGGGATTTCTATCAAATGCCAGACTTACTCGGGTTGAATCATAACCACAGGAAAATGTAATGCTGAAACACCATCACAGTGTCCGGCTTCTTTATTATCAGAGAATAAAGTGCCACACGTAACGGCCAGGGTCTTGGAGGTTTATTCTTTCCCCCCCACTCCAACAGAGGAACTGCTTTTGGGGCTGATAGTGTGTGCTGTCCCTTATGCCTTAAGGGGGGTTACAGTAACGTTAGCGGGGTCCCCTGCTGTCGCCAGAGTCTCCAGTGTTCTGGTGGTGTCTCTGCTCCTTTGCTGACTAGCCCTACGGAGCCGTACCGTGCAGGTGTCTGAAAGATGCAGGGCCTGAGGCGAAAGAGATTAAAGTCAGGCTTCAGTTCCCGCTGCGTGATTGGCACCATGGTGACCAGCAGGTTTCTGTCCAAGATAGAGTATCTTAGTGAACCAGCAGCGATCTCAGATACTGCTCTGTGAGCTATGTGTGATGAAAGAATTACTCACTCCATTGATTTTAACTGTTCCCAGCATTAGTTCCTTATCACTGAACATAAAAATCAAAGGGTGTGTGTGTGTGTGTCTGTGTGCAAGTACTGTATAATGTTTTACACATACACACACACACAGACTTACAAGCTCATATATTTCTTTTAACTGTTTTAAGGCATTAATTGGACTTAGGAGACCATGTTTTGTATATTGTTATTGCATTGTTTGTTTTTTATTTTTTGTGCTCTGTATGTTTATCATGAATGTTACTTTTATTTGATTGGGTTTAATTGATGTTTTGATTTCTGATTTGATCTTATGATTTATTTAACCTTTTCTTGTAATTTTAAAATTGATACTTTTGCATGGGGCTATTTGTTTTAGATTGTGATTGTATAACATTTTTTTTTATGATTTTTGATTTTTTTTTTTATTGTAAACCGCTTTGGTTAATATAGAAAGGTGTTACATGAACAAGCTTCACTAAATGAAGCTTTCTGTAAAGAACTGACTGTATCACTGCTTAAACGTATTCCCTTTCTTTCTCTCCTATCTGCTTCAGCTACTCACCAACCTAAGCTTTTTTTGCCACTTACATCCCAGCTAGCGGGAGGGGAAAATCAGTCACGTCTTTCTCCTTTACATCCCCCTCCCCCGTTTGGTAATCGCGGCCTGTAAACATTCAGAAATCGGAGTCTTATTTTCCTCTGTGCGATGACATGTGAAGGAGAACTCAGCTCATGCTGTCAAGCTTTCTTCCATGGTGTCTCTGAAGACGAGCAAGGCGACGCTTGTGCCAGCAAGTCAAGTTTGTGACATGGAAGAGGAGCTATGTACCTCCTACAGTGGCGCCGGCATTGTAGACGGTAATGCAGGTCAAGGCTGAGAAAACTGCAGAGGGGGGAGGGGGGTGGGGCGTTTGCAGCACAGAATTCCATTTTATGCCAATTTTCATTTTAAATTCTATTTAAAGTATTGGTGCCGCCCATTGGTCATCCTTTCCGCTTCACAGGGAGGGCATTCAGAAGCCATTGGCCCAGGCAAGTTGGCCGGCTGATAATCACCCACTGCTTGACCAGGGATCGACCAAGTCAGGTGCATTCACCCAGGAAAAAAAGTAGGCAGGCTCAGGGGCGTGGTTAGGTCGTACAGAGGGAAATAATGCCTGCAGATTAGATTTTCAAATCTATGTGCATTCTTTCGAACGGGAAAAGTACCCGTAGGGAAAAGAAAAGGGTGCAAACCTCTGCAGGTTTTTGCGCTGGGCAATTTTGAAATGGAAAGTGTGTTCGTATGCCCTTTGAGAACTGGTGCAACGTCCACCACTAGAAGTAGTGGGGAATCGGGGGGGGGGAAAGGGTTCAGGCTGGGCTGAGGACTGGCCAGCTCTTAAATCACAGGTGGGTGGGGGATCCAAGGGGGAAGATTGGAAAATATTTAAAATCGGTAAAGGGGTTGGCAGGTCGGGGAATATAAGTGTGAACAGATCTTTAAAAAAAAAAATGATTAAATAAAAGCAATGGTGAGCAGGGCTAGGCAGAGACGGCACGCTGCTCTTTTGTTTGGGAACTGTCTCTCCCCCGGTTTCAGCTGTTTAAAGCAGGGAAAAGAGATGGCGAGAGATCAACGGAGCTGCTGGTTTAGTTTCAAGTTAGCAGCCCTGCAACGATAACGTCATAGCCTCCACTCCTAAAGGGGTCAGGTTATAGCAGCACTGCAGGCGCAGGCACAAAAGTAAAATAAAAGAAATCAAAGTAAAACAAAAGTAAAACAGATTAAAATGAAGGCAAGGGGGGAGCTGCCTCTCTTGCTGCAGTTCAGGAGAGGAGAGCAGAGGTGTCATCCGGTGAGGCCTGGACTTGCCTGCCTCGCCACGACTCGGTAGAGGAGAGCAGGAACCATCTAGACTGCCCGACACTGGCGTCATGGGAGTGACGAGGCCTACTAAAGGAGGCGCCCTGTGGCAAGGTTTGGAGCTGCTCGTCTTGCCCTGATTCAGGAGGAGAGAGCGGAGGTGTCAACCAAAGAGGCCTGGACTTGCCTGCCTTGCTGCAGCCCAAGAGAGGAGAACAGGAGCCAGCTCGGCCTCCTGACACTGATGTCATCGGAGCGTTGGGGGCTTATTAAAGGAGGCGGCCTGTGGCGTGCCGAAGCCGCACACCAAAGGAGGCGCACCGCTTATGCCATTTGTTTAAAGATCTCTTTTGGCGAAGAATTGGAAGGAAAAGGAAGTGGAAACTTTCCTACTTTTCTCAAGCTTCCAGCTCAACTCCTGTAAGTGGTCCCAAGGATCGTCATGTTATCTCCAGTTCAACACTGCACGACAACATGAGTAAGGAACAAGAAACAACTCCTTGAACCCTGAAGCTATATCTCCACCTCCAATCCCTAGTGGCTTATCTGTACAACAGGAAGTTATACCTGAACAGTTTATTTCTTCTCTGCTGACTGGTGCTAACTTTTCACCTGATTTAAGTTTGGGTCAGACTTGCAAGACGAACTGTTGCTTCCATCGGTTGCAGATGGCTGCGACCCGCTCTGCCTTACCTCTTTTCTTCCCTTTTCCTCCTCCTTGGGCAAGATGGCTGCCTCCGGTGCCGAGTGCCGAGGGCCTCGGCGTCTCCAGCTTAGCATGGGCGTTCCAGTCCACCATGCTCACTCCTGTGGCCTCCTAGGGTGTGTGCGTGCACATCTACACTCAAATACACGTCATGGCAGGAACCTCAGAGGCGTCCCCACCGCATGACATCAATACCTCCGGGTATTTAAAGCCTCCGCTTCGCTACCACCTTTGAGTTAGCAAGGACTTCGGTTAAGCTACTCTGACTGCTCTAAGCTGCACGCTTAGACGCCGCTCTACTCTCCAAGGGTGTCACTCCTTTAGAAGCTCTAGACACCCTCTCCTCGGGGGTCTCTTGCTTCCATCACCCTTCGGGGCCTCTACTAACTGAGACAACCGCCCCTCAGGGGTCTCTCTCTCTTTTATTCTTTTCAGGATCTCCGGACTATCAGGTACTCGCTCCTTGAGGGCCTACCAGTCTATGTATCCTGTACCATGGACCTTCGGTCCCACCATCTCACTACCAGGAAGACGCCTACACTCCTGTGAGTACGATCTGGTGCTCCAACTCCACCCACCAGGCTCGGCGTTGCCCGCACCGCGGGTCATCACCTCTCTTGAACATCTGGGTGAGATTCTACATCTGAGAAGGTTGAACGTATTGGCACCTCACGGACCTCAGTGCCTTACCTTCCAGCTTCATACCATCTATCTACAGCAGTACAATAAAGCCTTCCATTCATTCCGTGTCTGCTATCTGAGTTTAGCCTATTGCTGTGGTTCCCCACGGGGCTCCTCCCCATGGGCGGAGTCATCTCCACAGCGACCAAGGGTCCAGAGTGCCACAAACACAACAGATTGCTATCTCCATGGACTCGGCTCAGCGCGTGGCCCTGCAGGCCATCCCTGGCCTAGCCCAGAGGATAACAGAACAACAAAAGTCTTTGGAGAGCCTAGCTACTGCCTTCAGTTACATGCTCAACTGAATTCTTCAGCTCCTCCTGTGAAGGAATTGCTGTCTCCAATGGTAACCCTCAAGACCACTGTACCTTTATCCACACCGACCCGCTTTACAGGTGAAGCCAAGATGTGCAGAGGGTTTGTTAATCAATGCAGCATGCATTTTTCATTACAGCCTACCCTCTTTCCCACTGAAGCTTCCAAGACCACCTACATCCTATCGTTCCTAGAAGGATGAGCCCTGGCCTGGGCTTCACCATTATGGGAACGTGAAGAGCCTATCCTGAATGACTTACCAAAAATTATCATTCCTGCTGGCTACTGTAGGCAGGAACATAAGAACATGCCATACTGGGTCAGACCAAGGGTCCATTGAGCCCGGCATCCTGTTTCCAACAGAGGCCAAACCAGGCTACAAGAACCTGGCAATTACCCAAGGGAAAGCTTTTTGTAATTGTAAATGTTACTCCACAGGACCCCTGGTTACTATTTTCTCTGGCAATTGTCAGCAGAAGATGGGTACCTCAGATCAGAAAAAAAGGATCTGGCTACTCGTGCTTTTGCCAGAAAGAAGGTAGCATCTGAGAAGTAAGATAGCGGCTGAAGCAGGCTGGAGAAAGAAAGAAGCAGAGAGAAAGAAACCACGAAAAAAAGAGAGAAAGCAAGCAAAGAAGGAAAAGCAGCTGGAACAGGACAGAGGAAAAGCATTGCTCCTGCCGTTCCACAGGACCTGCTCCGGTGCCAAAAAAAGATACTACAAAACAGTAAGTATATTTGGTTCATTGCATATGCTGAGTACAGAAGATTAAAAAAAAATCAAGCGTTCGTTAATGGTAATTGCCCAGCTGAAGAAGCGTGTTTATTCCAATTCAGCTTATTAAGACAGGACTGTATAATCTTTATTGCTGAAGAATTTGAAAGGGGTCATTTATTTGACACCACCTGTTCTGTTGAGAGATCCAGGTTTATCTGTGGGAACCTTTCACAGAAAGAACTCACTATTGTTTACTCCAGAATAATTTAAGAATTTAACTCTTGAGACTGTATGAGATTGAGTTTTACCACAGCCAGGCAGTGTTAAAGGCTGCAGCAACCTGCAACATCAGAGATTGTTAAACTTTACCTGGGACAACAGCAGAATTTGATAATCCTTAGCAAAGGAAATCCAAGTTAACTGGAGAACCAGCAAAGCTTCCTTTGTTTCACACTTATTGTGCATGGGAAGGAAACTGCTGCTGACACAAACAGTGCGACTGCTGTAAAAGACACTAACCATCTTTTTATTCTCTCCACTCACAGAGAATAGGGAAAACTTGCTTATCTTTTTATTTTTTCCTTTAGCTAGAAATACAGTACCAACAAATCTTCAGGACCGCACTGAGATAACCCTGCTTTTAAGTACACCTTTGGAAGATTGTCGTGCAGAGTGTAGTGAGTCCTTTCCCCTTTTATTTAATTAAAGCATAGGTAACTCATTGAAGAAAGAAGATCTAAAAATCATCGATCTGGCATCCCCATCGACTGCAGGACCCGGAGAAAAGCAAAATACAGGATCGAGATACAGGAACCAGCTGCGGACTTTGAGCTAAGTATATTTGCACCCCATCCTACAATCTAGCAAGATCAACTCACAGGAGAGACACAGGCTCAAAGAGTGTACACCTACACAGACAAAGAAAGACACAGCTACAAGTCAGCTCTGAATAGAAAAGGTTTACTAAAGGAAAGCATGAATAACAAGACACAGCTACAGTCTTAAAGTAAAAGATACTTACCTTTTTTGCTACTCCCTGGCAGCAGAAACAGGGACACTTGCAAAAGGACAGTGAATACAAAGCATTATATTCTTGAACCTACTGTTCATATTTTGGGTTAATTCTTAACACCTTAAACTACTTACAGAATACTTATCTGACAGTTATTCTTGAATAGTCATTCTTGATTGAAGGATAGTGAGCATACTGCCATCTCAGGAATTTGTTGCATCCTTAGGGGGCAGATCTTTAAACCTGGGTGCGGGCGTACATTTGTTCGTGCAACCCGGCGTGGCGTGCTATAAAATCCAGGGTCGGCGCGCGCAAGGGGATGCACAATTGTGCAACTTGCGCAGCCTTCCTCCGTTCCCTCCACCCCCTCCTGCACCTTCCCCTATCTAACCCGCCCCCCAGCCCTATCTAAAACCCCCTCCTTATCTTTATCGGGAAAGTTACGCCTGCCTCCGGGCTGCCAGCGCGCCATCCCCCGGCACGGCGGCTGTTCCGGAGGCCTCGGTCCCACCCCAGGAACGCCCCTTTTTCGAAGCCCCGGGACATACCCGCGTCCCTGGGCTTGCGCGCGCCGCTGAGCCCATGCAAAATAGGCTCGGCGCACACAGGGGCAGCTTGTGGCAGCTTTTCGGGGGTTACGCACGTATGTTACGTGCATAACCCTTTGAAACATCTTGTAATAAAAGAAATTTTCAGCTTTATTATCAACATTGTTTATGGTTCTTTGCATTTTATCACTATCCTTGCTAATAAATCTTGTTTACTATCCAGCAGAAGAAATCCAGTCATTCAGTACCTCCCCCTTTTCCCCCTTTTCCCTCTGCTCTCCCTGCCTACCTGCAGGAGACAAGATCAGGTGGGATCCAGTCCCCCAATTGGAGAGAGGGCGTCTGAGAGTGTCCCCTGCCAGCTCCATCGTAAATCTCTGCCTTATCTACCCTCAGCCCATGTACAGACAATGTAGTGGAAAAGGCTTACCCTGGAACGGTGGGTTACATAATCATACTTTAGAGAGCTTTGCGGGTGCAAGAGGCAAGGCCAACAGGGTCTTAGCTATAAGCGCTGGCAAGTTAAATGTAAGACATTGATAAGACAGGCTAAGAGAGAATTTGAAAAGAAGTTGGCAATAGAGGGATTTTCAGAATTTCAGTCACACATTTTTCCACATTTCTTTAGGTGCCACAAGTGGATCTTTGGGGAAATTAGTGAATGTGGCAGCCACCCCTGCATCTATTGAGAGCGTGGCTGTCACCCCAATGCACGCAAAGGACTTAAGCCCCCCCCCCTCTGCACAAGCAGCCAAAATGCTTCAGACTTTGGCCGTCACACAGGAGGCAAGAGGAGCTGCATAGGCTGAGTTCGGTGTGGCCTAATCTCCATGAGCCGGAGAAAGACAGCTTAGGTTAAAGTTTGGTGCCTGACTCTTGGGCGAAGGAGAAATTTAGGAGACAATGAAAGAGTAGAAGGAGAGTGGGAGAAAAGATTTTGTCCATGAAAATAAATTCTGATATACACTTGGAGAAATGATATGTAATTTGTTTTTCCACTGATTTTCTCCGGTTTTTGTTCTTGTCATAATAAACCCTGATAAATTCTTGGGAAAAATAAAAAAACCAAAAACCAAAATGAAGGCCCCTATGGATATGTAAGAACAAAATTGATTACTAAAGAATATATGGGTGCCCAGAAATTCAAGTAACTACTGTAGCTAGCATCATCCATTTAATTCTGAAACCTGTAGAAAAGAAAACAAATTAATTTGGTGAATCCTTTGAGTAGAGAAGAAAAGCGGCGCATCTTTTTTTTTTTTAATATTGGTATTCTCGGAGAGCTGCTTTAATGTATTCAGGCTGCCGTTCCTTCAGCTTTAAAAGTTGTTTTACCTCAGTTCCCCAGCAAAAGAAGGGAAGCCATGTCAGATTAGGGGGAAAAAATGAATGGCCCTTCTCGGAGAGAGATACCATGGAAATCTGCCACTCAGACGTAATGAAAGGCACCAGTACTCTGGCCCGGCTGGGAAAGCTACTAGAGGACTGTCAGCTTTGATAACAATGGCACCATCAGTTCCCCTAAAAAATGTCAGCAGTATGAATTGGAAATTCTCAAGCACCGGTTAGGGATGAAATTAGCTTTCTATTGGCATCCTTCTTCCTCAGAATATGGTCAGCTCTGTGTTTCACACTGACCAGAAAAGCAAACAACACATCTGGCTGATTAAGAAAGTGAGCTTTGCTTATAACTGGGCATTCTGCTACAGCTTGCCTAGTGGTGGATACTAGGGATGTACATTCAGCGGCCATTCGTTCATTGGTTTCATCGTTATATGCATACCTCGACGTATGCGTGCATTTTCAGGTGCGTGCGTAATGGGGAAACGAAAGAACGAATGGCTGTGCCGAAGGCACATCCCTGGTGTTGTGTAGTTTGAGAGCCATGTGTAGAGACTATGAGGTGTCCACTAGCTGGCCCTGACTCCCAGCCCAATTGTTAGTCACCTAGAGGGATTTACCATTCCTAATAAGCATCTCCCCGAGAGTCTCGCTAGAATATGTACCCCTGAGTCCATGGGGGGTAAGGAGTGAGGCAGTGTAGTTTTGCTTTCATGAAAGACAGACATGTGTTCAGTGCGCTCTTCAAGTTTATTCCCCCAGCCCAGATAAGTAAGAGAGAGACGCAGCCCTGCCAGGTCTGAGTTATAGACGAGAGGGAAGAGAGAAAAAGAGAGTTGTTTTTGCTTTTTTGATCAGAGAATTAAGAGTTTTGCTGTTTTTTTGACCTGCTCCTGCTTGGAGGCTACAATTCCCTCTCCAGAGGTACAGGAGGGATCTGTACACCCCTTTGCCCATCCATGAATTTGCAGAGACCTGTCGTTAAGATCCAGTTTTTTTTTGGCAAGCTTGAGTTTTTCCATCTGATTTGGGAAGGACGGATTTTGCTGTCGCCTTCCTTTCCCAGAACTGGACTGTAAGAGCTATTCCAGTAAAGTCCCTTCCTCCAGGAGGGTTAACACCTATTCTTCTGATGAGGAGTCGACGGGAGAAGGAAAGAGAACATGGGGAGACCCCCAGTCGGAGTTTGCATCCTGCGACATGGGACACAGGCAGGTGGAAGGTCAGGAGTGCCCTCTGGGTAATAGGTACTGTGGGGAAGGGGATATCTGCCCTCCTTAGGATACCGCTGCCACCTTGGGACACCTCTTCATATTACTCCATGGATGAGATGCCAGCTCCAAGCTTCAGTACAAGGGGGACACTTCCACAAAGGGAGATACGTGAAATCTGTGCTTCCTGCAATTCTCAGAATCTGGATGTAAGTGGACACTTCATTGTTTTATCTTATTGATTTTTATACAATCAGCCACAGCATACATCATTTTGAACACCCATCTAGCGAGTCCTATTTTGTCAAGGTACCTGTCCCAAAGAGCTAAGGTAACATACACACACAGAAAGTTTCCCAGTGCTTGGTCCTAGAAGGTTAGCCATCCCCCTACACAGAAAAGAAGCCACCCCTTTGAGACCGTTGGGGAAATGGCGGAGGAACTAGCCCCGTTTAAGAAATTCTTTTATAGCCCTTTGGAATTAAATATATTCCTTGAAAAAGGGTTACAAATATATAGGCATTGCTGGACAAATAATGAGTCATTTGAAACTGTGAAGCAAAGACAGCTCTGGCTGACCTGAAAAAGCATTAAGCAACCTGAGAAGGATTTGCTTCCCGGACTGAAGTGATACAGCAGCATCCAAAAAATCCAGTTTTATTATTTATAAATCAAAAGAAGATGCATCAAGCACCTGTAATATTGCTTGCTCACTCAACTTGGCACTGCCTGCTCTTAACCAAATTCACATATTTACTGCACAGTAAAATAATAATGCATAGCACAGATCTCTGCTGTGGAGCATTTTATGGGGAGCTTCAGTTTTCACATGAAACAAATCATCAGATCAAGAAATTTCTGGAGCATGTCAGGAGAGAAATACCTGTGTTTGAAGCATAAGAAAAACAGAAGGTTTGAGATGCATGCATTAATAAGCCTGCATAGATGGTAATAATGGTGGGATTTTTGTCCTTCCTTTTTAATTAATTCTCAAGGCGGTTCCGTTCACGGCATGCCGGGGAGAGAGAATGTGGGGGGGGGGGGGGGGGGGGGGGGGGTGAGAGAGCAGGAGGGTGTGAGAGAGCATGGGAGGTAAGAGAGGTGGGGGATGCTTGAGTGTGGGTTTCAGAGAGAGGGAGCCTATATGAGGAGATAGTGAAGGAGTGTGTATGTGTGAAAGAGATTGGGAGCTCATGTGTATGAAAAAGGGATCGTGTGTTTGTGAGGGGATTGTGGTTATGTGAGAAGGAGCCTGTGGAAGGGGTGCATGAGAGACAGTCATAGGTAGCCTGTGAGGGGGTATGTGTGAGAGAGAAAGGGAGCTTGTGAGGGTGTGTATGCAAGAGAGAGGGACCTTGTATGAAGGGATTTGTGTGTGTGTGTGTGGTGTGTGTACGCGAGAGAGAGAGAGTGAGGGAGCCTGTATAAGGAGATAGTGAAGGAGTGTGTATGTGTGTAAGAGATTGGGAGCTCATGTGTATGAAAAAGGGATCATGTGTATGTGAGGGTGCTAGTCTGTGTGAAGGGATTATGTATGTGTGAGACAGAGCCTGTGTGAAGGGGTATATGAGAGAGACACATAGGTAGCCTGTGTGAGTATGATTGCATGAGAGAGAAAAGGAGCTTGTGTGGGTGTGTATGCAAGAGAGAGGGACCCTGTACGAGGGAGTGTGTATGTGCATTAGAGAGAGGGAGCATGTGTGTGAGAGAGGGAGGGACAGAGGGAGCCTGTGTGAGGATATATGTGTGAGAGAGAAAAGGAGCTTGTGTGGGTGTGTATGCAAGAGAGAGGGACCCTGTACGAGGGAGTGTGTATGTGCATTAGAGAGAGGGAGCATGTGTGTGAGAGAGGGAGGGACAGAGGGAGCCTGTGTGAGGGGGTATGTGTGAGAGAGAAAAGGAGCTTGTGTGGGTGTGTATGCAAGAGAGAAGGAGCCTGTATGAGGGGGTGTGTATGTGCATTAGAGAGAGGGAGCATGTGTGTGAGAGAGGGAGAGACAGAGAGAGCCTGTGTGAGGGGCAGTACTGAGAATGGAGTCAAACTCTGGGACTGGCGATAGAGTGGAAGGGGTTGAGCCTAGAGGTGGAGGGGAGAGATACTGGCAGGTGGCGGAGTTGGAGCCTGAGAGGGCAAAGTGGCCAGGGGAGTAGGGAGAACTAGAGGAAGGGACACTCTTACAGTGAATTCCTAGGGATATTCTGCTCAAAATATTTAAAATTCTGCATCTTTAAGTAATAACTTTTTTTTGTATTAATTTCAAATGTAATTACTTTAAGACTGTCATGTAAATAGTGTTATTCTGACCAATATAAAGTTTGCAGAATTTTAAGTTTTTGGGCGCAGAAACTTTAATTCTTTTGCGCAGAATTCCCCCAGGAGTAGACTGGGGACAGAGGAAGGAGTACGAGGAGGAGAGAGGAGTGGGGATGGGAGATGTGGAAGGTAGAGGAATCTGGGATGGGAGGGATAGAGGGAGAGGGATGGAGGTTCTGGGATGGGGAAAGGGAATAGGACAGGCTGCTGGGGGGGGGGGGGGGGGGAAGGTATCCCTGCTGTGCTCTGGTCCTGCTCCCCCTTACAACTCCTCTCAACTCCTCTCTGTCCTCTCAATCTGGCTCACAAACACTCCCCCCCCCCCCCCCCCCCCCCCCCATCTGATGCACTCTCACCCCTCAGCCTCGCTTCTCATTCCCCAATGACCCCCTTCGGCCCCTCCTAATCTTTCCAAAATGATCCCCCTTTGCTGTCTATGCTCCAAACCTCACCCCTTCCATTTAGTTCCCTGCCTGCTGCCTGGGAAGGGAGGCAGAGGGTGAGATTCAGCTCCCCTGGAGGGCAGTAATCCTTCAGCCAGCCTGCTGCCATGCCCTCCCCCACCCCAGGGCTAATCTGCCTGCTGACTAATCCGGGCCTTTATTGGACTTTCCCCTACTTGCACACAGTTCTGTATCTCTCCACCTGACCCTGTTTTTGTACCATTTTTTTTTTTGTACCATTTTTTTTTTGTACCATTTTTTTTTTTCCTAGTTCAGTATATTATCTGTTTTATGTAAGGGCCCCGCCCAATGGTTTTGTGTTCACTGTAAACCGATGCGATGTGCGAACGGTCATCGGTATAAAAGAAACGTTAAATAAATAAATAAATAAAATAAATAAATCCTTTCTGTGCCTGACGTAGGAAACTGCAGAATATCAAATGAACGCTGGTGAATAAATAAGCACTAGAGGGGTTATATTGTTTCAGCAATAAACTAAAATAAATGATTTGGATTTTATCTTGTTGGTTGGAAGCTGGTAGAATCGCTGTTGTAACTACAGTATTAACTTACCTTCCCAGCAGTATTTCCTTAGCAAACTCCTGAAAGACAGTGTCTCAGTATTATGGTGTGGCACACTATTTAACGGGTCCATATTTTTCTCATCTAATAAAATTAATTGCTTCACACAAAAAGGCTGAAGTGATGTACAATAAAACATGCATAAAAGATAAGAATATGTACGTATAGAGATATGAAGCACAAACATATATAAGATAGAGATATTACAACATCATATATCAACATCTTGCCTACACATAAGTCACTGATCAATAAAGTCGATAAAGTCAAAGAGACCTACTGCAGAAGAAAGGCCTTAAGGCCATTTCTGAAAGTTTTACTGCTAGGATTTAGTCTTAAATCAGTCGGCAGGGAGGTCCATAGGGACGGTGCTGCTACAGGAAAGGCTGAAAGTCGGACCGATGGCACATCAAGGAGTCCACGCTGGGATGAGACGGCTTATATACCTTTTAACAATGCACTGGGGCCCAAGGACATGTATTTGGATTTAATAATTAGCTACAATCATACCCACCCTATAAATGATTTGTTGATTGACTGGGAGCCGCTTTAAGTTTACAAGAACAGGGGTTAAATAAATGCTGATTCCGCTTAGTACCAGAGATTAAACGAGCAGCAGAGTTTAACAATAATTGCAAAGGTTGTAGCAGATGGCAAACCAAGGCGGAGACTGATACAATAATCAATCGTCGGGAAAAATAATTGCCCGAACAACGGTTTGAAAATCGGAGGCAAAACGTCAGTGCTTTAGACCCGCAATTACTCGGAGTTTGAAAAATCCAGATTTATTCTGGGGTTTAAAGGAAAGGAGCGAGTCACTCAATACTCCTGTGGGGCCAGGCCGGGTTTCAGTCCCGTTGCCGCCGTACACTTGCTATTCCAGTTTGCCAAGAAAAGCAGGAACTCCCGATCCCAGCAGGAGGTAGAATCAGCTCATGAAAGCAAAACTTTAGCAAAAGCAAAATGACACCGATAAAGAGACGAGCACTGTGAAACCTAAAAACAGTGCATGGGGTTAAAACGAGATGTTCAAAGACAAGTCTGCGGACTCGGGGTAGAATCAGGACCTCTGGTGACCCCGCAGCCAGTGACTGTAAATTGTGAGGATATTCTGCATCTGCAATGTCTGGAAATTAACCTCATGCACAGTCATTGTGGGGATCTGGAAAACCTAACTGGCTGTGGGGTATCCAGGATAGGTCTGGGAAACCCTACCTTGAATACAATCATTTGTCGGGTCTATGCCTGCTTTTGAAACATCTTTGGGTTATCACAGTGTTCTGTTTTCTATATTTCCTTTAGGAGAGTGCAGTAATTATGCTAAGGACTGAGCCAATATGGCTCATGGTAATGCATGTGTTGACCTCGAGCCCATGGGACATTTCTCACTTCCCAGAAATAATGTGAATACAGAAATTGCCTTGTCCTGCACCGCAGGGGTAATATGCTGGGGTTCTTTTTTAATGTTTCTGGAGGAAAGAGTAAAGGAAGAATGATTACCTAGCAGATATTAATAACTAGGCCAGGTTTGAGATTTTGTCAAGTTTAAGAGTGCAAACGTCTGCTGGTCGGTCCAATGGTTCAGGCTTGAAACAGCACATGCCTTTCCAAAGGTTGCAGAAAATGATGGTCTCTGAACATGAGACGCTCTGCTTCATTATCACGCAAGCGAGCCAGCTTGCAGGAGTTTTCCACTCCTGGGAGTACATCTTCAGAGGCTTTGTAGGGAAGAACGCGGAGAGAATGGCTGAATCCTCTTCTACGGATGCTCTGCCTGCTGAAAGCACTCCGCTTGTTTCGTACTCGTGGCTGCAGTAAACAGAGGCGTCCCAGGGCAGGAGAGGAGAGACCTAATTTGGCCTGGGAAGAAAACTACACGAGCACACCAAAGTTTCACAGAGGCAGGCGTTTGGCGGACGCCGCTGTAAACGGTGGACGCACGCATGCGTGCTTTTAGCCGCACAAGAAGCCGCTGTTCAGACACAAAGGGGGCGGCTGAATTCGTGCAGACTTGAACTTAGGTGCGAGGTGCTCTTCTTATGCCCGAAACTGAAATCCGGCCGTAAGTCACAGCATAGAAAACGGGTTTTATTTTTCTTCAGAAATGCTCCTCTGAGTGCTTTTTAAAGCACAACAATTCTGAACTGGAAAAAAAAGAAAAATCATCTATTGAAAAATGTTGCTTGTGATTTATAACAAACATTTATATCCCAGCAGTGTTTTGCTAGGAATGTTAAACAGCATTTCCCCCCTGAAACCTCCAGGGTTTTTGTGTGTCGGCGGGACAGGGAAGCTTAGTGCGCAGAATACACTCAGGACGACGGCCCCTGATCTGCGGGCCTGCATCCATTTTGTGCTTACAGGACGGGCGGGAGGGTGACCTTGCCACTACCGAAGAGCCAGCAAGGGGGAATGGAAAATTAGGAATGGTCTACTGGCTCGTGAAGTTCCCATTAATCTCTCCCCTTCCGCCCAACCCACCTCCAGCGTCTTCAATCGCACAGGGCAGGGTGCTGGGCCTGGAGGAGGACGCGGTGATGAGAAAAGCACCGGGTGACCTTGGCTCGCTGCTTCCCTTCTGCCAATCACCCTGTGACCTTCGGCGAGCTCTGCAGCCTTCTGTGCTCGGACGCGGATTACGAGCTCCTGGGCTCAGGGTAGGGAAACGCAGGTGAATGATCTCCTGCGGCACCGCTGCGTGCCCTGGCACTGCTAGGGAAATATTTCTGTTGTTATTGATATTAGAAAAAGAGACGCAGTGGATATATATACATTTACATTGCCTATGCCATTCACCTGAACAGCAAGGGGGAAAGAAGGCACGGATCACGGCTGCCACATCCCAAGGAGTTAAACTTGTGGCTCGCTAATTTATTGCCCTGTGTTATGGCCAGGAAAGCACGGCAGCGTCCCTGGTCACCGCTAGCTTTATGTGACAGTGAATGCTGGCATTGTTTAGGGCTGTCACGATTAATATTTAGAGACTCTCGGTCCTGCGGCAAAGCTCCATTTAAAGCAGAGCCAGCCCTGCCTGGCTCGTGCTGTTTCCACATGGCTAATGCTTTCTGGGATAATTTAGCTCTTATGGGGCCTTTTTCATGTTGTAGACAGAACACAGAGGGCGGAGCTAGGGCCAAATAATGTGGGGGTAAAGTTTAAGGCCCGCCAGCATGCGCACGTGCAAGCTTGTGCCGGCATGCACAGCTGGACGCGCCAATTTTTATAACATGCGCGCGTTATAAAATCGGCTAGCCACATGTACACGTGCGGCTTTATATTAACGCGTGCATGTTGTCTGGAGCACATAAGTGGGGGGAATTTTAATACGTTCGCACGATGACACAATAGGCCTTTTTCCCAGTAAAGGAGAGGACCTCCCAAACCCCCTAGTGAACTTGCCTCCCTTTTATCCTATTAGCCCCGAACCTTAAAACCCCAGGGGTTGATTTTAAAAGGTATATGTGCGCCTGTTATAAAATACAGTTCCTGTGTGCACACACGTGCCGGCTTTTAATGTCTGCACGTGCACGACCTCCGCCCGCAGGGGGGGGAGGAATTTTAGAAAAATACATGCAGGTGACACGATCGGGCCTTTGCCCAGTTCCTTCCCAGTCCGTTCCAATAAAGGAGCGGACTGGAAGGGAACTTCCCTAACCCTATCCTTCCTTCCTCCCTCTTCCCGTCTCCTCCCCGACCCCTAAACCTACCCTAGCTATCCCCAATTTTTTTGTTTTTATACTTGCTGCTCCTCTGGAGCAGGAGTAAACTCCACACGCAGGCCGGCTGCCGGCACTAGCTTCCCCGGGACAGCGTCTAACGGCACGGACCCTGCCCCCCTCTTCAGGCCTGGCACTTCCGCGTGCAGCGGGAGTTGTGCGCATGGCCGGGCCATTCCTAGAATGTGCTTGGCGCGTGCAGGGCCCGGCCCCACGCGGAACCCCCAGTATTTGCGCACGGGGGGGCCTTTTAAAACCGGAGCTCTCTAAGTCTAGTAAAATCTTTCAGCTAGGTGCTCCCTCTTGTATCTTCCTGCATTTGCCTAAGGCTCCTCAGTCAGTTTTTTTTCCGTGCAACTGTTCGCACGCGGAGCTCCTTTCTCCTGAGAAAGTTTTGTGAGGAAAACAAAAGATTAAGTCTTCAGCAGCACATTGATCCAGCGACATGCCTCGTCCAGGATTCAAATTTTGTGCCTGCGGTAAGATAATGTTGGCCACTGATGGCCACATTTCTTGCTATTTATGCCTAGGTCCGAATCATGACCAGGCAAACTGTGGACTGCGGACGCATGTCCCCGCGAGAGCAGCGTCAGCATGCTGCCAAACTTCAAGAATTAAAGACAAGACCATCGGGCTCTTATGCCCCTTCGGAGGCTTCCATCAGATCCTCCTCAGGCCCAAAGAGGAGAAAAAAAGTCTCCTTCTTCGAGAAGGGCTTCTTCAGTCGACCTCCCTCCCCCGGTCAGAACATGCGCTGTTGTTGGCCTACCAAAAATCGGGGCACGGCGCAGGGGATGCATCAGTAGCATCGTGGCCGCATGCTACATTGATGCTGTCGATGCATCAGCGCGCCGAAGATCAATGCGCAGACTATGAGCCGAGGCATCGATGCGCAGACTCAAGGATAGTGCTGCACTGCAACTACGCCCGACAGACGCAGACGGCGCATATCTTGTCCCACCAATGTGATCGATGCACTCAAAACCCAAAAAACACCACACAAATTTTAAAAGACCTAGAGAGGTATCACCCCTTTTAGTCATCGACTCAGATCCAGACATCTCTCCACTTCATTTGTTAGGCAGCACTTCGTCGTCTCCTAGTGCGCTATCAAGCTTCTCTTTAGCTGCCATTGGCAGCCTTGCCCCTGATTGTCCGGAACCAGTACCTCTGACGGTTGTTCCACCTCTGGAAAAGGTTCCACGTAATAAAAGCATGCAAGCAGAGATGCTCAGGGCCGCCCTACCACCTATAGCGGACCCACCTTCTTTACCAACTACCTCAGGACTGGCTAACCAAGCTATGTCACAAATAACCTCAATTCTGACTCATTTCCTACATTCCATAGAACAGTCTCATCTGCCACCTCAGCACTCTCCTTCCGTATTACTAACTGATCCAGATGACCTTGCAGTCCCTGGTCCAGCTCCAAAAGACATACCGAGCTCACCTTCCTTGCCAGTTGAAGATGTTGGTAAACACCAAAGGCTTTATTAATACAATTCATCATAAAAAGCCCGACTCAGGCTGAGTTTCGCTCTATTTAGAGCTGCTTCAGGGGCTGTTAAACAATAATAGCGGTGTTAGCCTGTATACAGCAACTCATGCGGATACAATGTCCTTAAAATCCTTGTATTGTGCTAAAAATCTGTTTGAGCAGGTTTATGAAAAAAGCCGGAGGTAATTCATTACCAAATGTCCATACGAATTCCTTGCTGTGAACCTTATATTCCTGTGACACAAGCATCTTGTAACCACTGTAAGCCCACCTGATATATACTGTTCACGAATTGTATTAATAAAGTCCTTGGTGTTTATCGATCATCTTCGTTTGGTCGCTACAGTCAGATTCTTCATCAAACTCATCGACAGGCTATCCATCTGACCTGGCGGAGGTCCCACCTGAACCTGCCTCTCTAGAGGATCTTACTTACTCTCAGTTTATAGAGAAGGTAGGTCAGATGCTCAATGTGGAGACAAGGAGAATCCCCGATCCAAGACAGGAGATGTTAGGGATTTTAAAGATCTTTGATGCTCTGAATGAACCGGTGGCGCTCCCGCAACATTCGGTTGCGCTGATGGAGAAGTCATGGGATACCCCACTATCCATTCCTCCAACATCACGTAAAATTGACTTTCAATATCGTATGAAGGACTCCCCCCCTTCCATTCAACGGTCCAGCTCCCACATAATTCAATATGTGGGAGCTGGACCGGAAGTCCCGAATTCACTCAAACACTCCACCAACCAGAGAGAAAAAAATCTTGATGACTTCACTAAGAAGTCATTTCAATCTAGTATGCTAAACTCTCGTATACAGAATCATCAATTCTATATAGCGCAATATCTTTTCGAAAACTTACAAGCGCTGAAGCCACATCTCCAGCAGGGAACTCAGGAAGCCGGTTTACCTGTACAATTCCACAACCTAGAAGGTGGTTTATGACACCTCCTTCAGTCTATTTATGAAAGGTTTGATATCTCTTCCAAAGTCTCAGCTAACACCATTGCAGCAAGACGCCTTGTATGGCTGCATTCCAGTGCAATCATGGATGATGTTCATAATAAATTAGCAAATCTACCCTGCCGGCCAGATAATTTATTTGGAGATAAGTTTACTGACACAGTAACAAAGCTCAAAGAACAGAAGACAGCAGTTCTGTCACTCACATCCCCCCTCACCAACCATCCACATCTAGGCGTCAATATTCTTCTTCTGCTACATACAGAAAAACCAACTTCAGACCCTATAAACCTTATTCATACTACAAGCCTCCAACCTATCAATCATCAAGGCAACAACCATATCAGCACCAACCATCACGCCAACGTCCCAGTGCCCCTCGTCAGCCACGTCAACAGGCTGACCCTCAACCTGCAAAGACCCAACCGGGTTTTTAGGAATCATGCTGCCACCAGCACATATATCTAGTAGGGAGCAGATTGTCCAATTTCCTTCCAGCCTTGAACCACATCACGTCTGATCGATGGGTCCTGACAATAATAGAACAAGGTTACTCTCTCCATTTCTCATCCCTCCCAACCTTCCCGCACTTAGTTCCTCAGAAACAGCAAACAATGCACTGAGGACCTCTCCTATGGGAACTCGAGATTTTCCTCCAGAACAAGTGCATTCAGAAATTGCCTTACCCACAATTTCATCAAGGGTTCTACTCACAATACTTCCTTATTCCCAAAAAGTCAGGAGGACTGTGTCCAATCTTGGACCTACGTTCATTGAACAAACAACTTCACAAGGAGAAGTTCAAAATGACTTCTCTCAAATCCATTCTTCCGTTTCTACGATCCAAAGATTGGATGTGTTCCCTAGATTTGAAGGATGCATATGCTCACATACAATGCATCCCAACTCCTGGTGTTACCTCTGTTTCCAGACAGACAACCAACACTTCTAATACAAGATTCTTCCATTCGGCCTTTCCTCTGCCCCCAGGGTCTTCACCAAATGTCTGGCAGTAGCGGTGGCACACCTCCGTCGTCAGGGGGTGCAAATATTTCCTTACCTGGACGACTGGCTTATGATTGCACCCAATCAGACTCTCATACGAGACAACCTGCTTCGAACTATTTCTTGCCTAGAAAATCTAGGTCTATTAATCAACTACGAAAAGTCAAATCTAGAGCCAACTCAAACCTTACAATTCATCGGAGCCTACATTGACACAATTCAAGACAAGGCCTTCCTACCACACCCACGAGCATTAGCTCTTTCCACACAACCTCCAGTTCTACTTCACAGTATGACTGCTCCAGCCCGCCAAATCCTAAGCATTCTAGGTCACATGGCAGCATCCATCTACATAGTCCCACATACGCATCTACATATGCACCGCCTCCAATGGGTTTAAAAAACCAATGGACCTAATTTCTCCATACATTGTAGACTCCCATCTCTTTAACCATCAGCATGAAGAAAGACCTATGGTGGCTACTCTGATCAACACTACTAGCAGGATCACCTCTACGACCCCTTTGACATCAGATAATACTTACCACAGATGCATCTCCCAAAGGATGGGGAACTCACCTAGACCAGCTACAAACACAGGGTCTATGGACCACATACGAACGCACACTACACAAATCTTCTGGAACTCAGAGTGGTCAGAAACGCCCTTCGAGCCTTCGAAAACCCTCTACAGGGAAAAACAGTGATGATTCACAGACAACCAAGTTACAATGTTCTACATAAACAAAGAAGGAGGGTCCGGTTCTTGGAACCTCTGCAAGGAAGCAGTACAGATACTGGAGTGGGCTCACCACAGATCCATCTCTGTCCAACCAACTTATCTGCCCAGAATCAGCAATTCCAGAGCAGACAAATTCAGCAGAATATTTCACCCCCACAAATGGGAACTACACCAGGAGGTTGCACAGCACATATTCTCCATTTAGGGCCTTCCTTCCATCGACCTCTTAGCGACCGAAAGTGGAGAACTTTTGCTCGGTTTACCAGAGCTTACTCAGACTAGCTCCAGATGCTTTTCTCATAAGTTGGTCTCACAACCTATGTACGCGTTCCCTCTAATACCACTTATCTCTCGCACAATCCAGAGATGCATCGAAGACGAGGCGGAACTGATCCTAATTGTGCTAGCATAGCCATGACAACCATGGTACAGCTACCTCAACAGCTATCAATACACAACCCAATTCCCCTGGGCAACAGCCCTCAACTTCTTACCCAGGGCAGCGGATCACTACTGCATCCTCTTCACTCCTCCCTACACCTCACAGCATGGAGCTTGAAAGGCTCGAGTACCGGAACTTAAACATCTCTCCTCTTCAAGACATACTATTGTTCTTGAGAAAACCTTCGACCAGACTCAACTACCAAAGAAAGTGGTCACGTTACACTTCCTGGTGCTCAACGATGAACATGGACCCACTTACCTGCCCACCAGAACGTCTTCTGTCCTACCTCCATCTTCTCTACAGTGAAGGCTTCGCCACATCCTCACTCCGAGTACACTTAAGTGCTATAGCAGCTTACCACAATCTCATTAACGGAGAACCCATGTCATGTCATTCTCTCTTATCCAGATTCACGAAGGGAGTATTGCACTTACGTCCACCAGTAAAGAAACCACCGGTACCGTGAGATATTAATATCATCCTCGAACAACTGATGCTACCACCATTTGATACTTGTCATCTACGATACCTTTCATGGAAGGTACTCTTTCTGACTGCTCTAACATCAGCACGACAGGTCAGTGAGCTTCAAGCCTTAGTTCACTACCCTCCTTACCTTCAATTTCACTATGACAAAGTGACATTACGCACTCACCCCAATTTCCTACCAAAGGTGATTTGTAGTTTTCATATTAACCAAACCATCACCTTACCCACCTTCCATCCAAAACCTCATGCAAACAACGAGAGGAAACTCCATACTCTAGACTGTAAGCGTGTGCTCGCCTACTACAAACAGCGCATTCATTCACCCAACAGACCCTCACAGTTATTTCTTTCTTTCAACCCAAACACGCCAGGATGTCCAGTGACAAAAAGAACTTTATCTACCCGGATATCCAACTGTATAGATTTCTACTATCAAAAGCATTCACAGCAGCTATCTGCGACTCCAAAAGCACATCAGGTGTGTGCGATGGCTGCTTCACTTGCCCACCTCCATGAAGTACCTCTCATCAACATCTGTAGAGCGGCAACAAGGTCATCACTACAAACTTTCACATTCCATTACTGTTTGGACAAAACTACGGATGATGCACTCATGGGCTGGACTATCCTGCAGAAGAGCACATGTTCCTCACATAAAATGCCTTCATAGGAACTGTCTGCCAATACTCCCGTATTGAGCAAAATAAACAAACTACACTCACATCATAATGCTCAATACGTCAGCTGGGGACTCCCAGACAGCATGGCTAATCCAGCTGCTTATCTACGTGAAAAGAGCAAGTTTGCTTACCGTAAACGTAGTTTTCCGTAGATAACAGATGAATTAGCCATGCTGACCAGCCCGACTCCCTGGACAGTTCTGACATGGCATACTACTTGCTTTGATTCAGACTGAGGAGCCTCAGGCAAATGCAGGAAGATACAAGAGGGAGCACCTAGCTGAAAGACTTTACTAGACTTAGAGAGCTCCGTCATCTAGTGGCACGGAAGAGAACCCAGATAGCATGGCTAATTCATCTGCTATCTATGGGAAAACACCGTTTACAGTAAGTAAACTTGCTCTTATCGAGCAGGTATCAATACAAGGAAAGTCTCGGGGGGGGGGGGGGGGAGTATCTCTAAAGCGTATGCTGTGAGTTGGAGAAAAGGATTCCCTCATGCAAAGGTTTTCTGACTGTGTAACTATTGACTATGTGCTGTCTGGATTAATTTTTTTGTATTTCTGTAAGGACTGCACTATATCCAAGTATCCCATCTGCTGAATGTCCTCATCTGCACTTTTTTTAATGTATTTATTTATCTAACATTTTTATAGCCTACACCCTTCAAAGTTTGGGATGAGCCCCAAAATCACATACATAAAAATCGTTAAATATACGCATTCATAAACACACGCTGACTTTTAACAACAGTAATAACGTATGAAGGTACTGCTTTCAGATTCAGCAATCAGTAAATTAAAGAGCTGAACCTCCCACTGTAAAGACTTCAAACTGATGCCCTCATCAGGTGGTTCAAAGGCTGCTCGAATACAAAACGTTTTCAGCGCTTTCTTGGATGCCGGAGTGTCTAATGCCTTACCTGATGCAACTCGTACCCTCCTTTGCGGTTAGGGAATCCAGATGTTCCCTCCATAGACATTTAGGAATATTTTAGAAAGCTAGCCATTTCAAAAACCAGTGAAAGGGGTTTTTGGTAAATAATGATGAAATTGTAAACCAAATGCTTTGATAGCCTTTAGCAGTATTAGCTTCAGAGAGCATTGCATTATTTCCTGCTATTCAATTAGGGGAATTTTTTCTTACATTAAACTGGGGTAAAAATTAGCATATACATGCGTAAGTAGCATCTATTCACGTATATACTATTTTATAAACATATGTGCATATTTCTACTTTCGCATGCACATATAAGCACGTAAAGAAGGGAGCAGTCTAGGAGCGTTCTGGGGCAGCGCCAACGTTCACACGCATGTTGCTGTTTTAAAAGACATTTACGTGTATAGATTTGACAACTTGCGTAATTCTGGATTTACTGTTGTTGCAAACGTAGACCCTTGGACTGAGGTGCAGTTAGTGCAACCTGCAGGAAGGTGCCCTGAAGGTCCCCCAGAGCTGGATATAGCAGAGGCCCAACTGGAGCTTCGCCTATACCAGCCCTCATTCCCCTTAGATTGAGCCAAGGGCCAGGTGGGATACAGACAGCGTCAGTGGCAGGCAGAGTTCAATCAGAGTCGAGGATCAAGCTAAAGTCAAAACCAGAGATCTATCTGAGGGAACACGGGACGGAAAGGCAGGCAGGGAAGCAAAGAATAGCACATGTGGCCAATCTTTGCCTAGGGGCCACAGACAGCAACTGACTTCAGAACCTGGAATACTGAAGGCGTGAAGACAAGGAACTGAAGATTGACAACAAGGAGACAATGAACAACTGAAGACTGCCCGTAGAGGCAAAAACTCACAGTAAAAACTTTTTAAAATATATATCCGAAGCAGAAAGCCTGTGAGGGAGTCAGTTGGACCATTAGATGATCGAGGGGTTAAGGGGCACTTAGAGAAGATAAGGGCATCGCGGAAAGATTAAACGATTTCTTGGCTTTGGTGTTTACTGAAGAGGATGTTGGGGAGATACCCGTACTGGAGAAGATTTTCATGGGTAATGATTCAGATGGACTGAACCAAATCATGGTGAACTTAGAAGATGTGGTAGGCCTGATTAACAAACTGAAGAGTAGTAAATCACCTGGACCGGATGGTATACAGCCCAGGGTTCTGAAGGAACTCAAAAATGAAATTTCAGACCTATTAGTAAAAATTTGTAACCTATCATTAAAATCATCCATTGCACCTGAAGACTGGAGGGTGGCCAATGTAACCCCAATATTTAAAAAGGGTTCCAGGAGCGATCTGGGAAACTACAGATCAGTTAGCCTGACTTCAGTGCCAGGAAATATAATGGAAATTGTTCTAAATATCAAAATCACAGAACATATAGAAAGACATGGCTTAATGGAACAAACTCAGCATGGCTTTACCCAGGGCAAGTCTTGCCTCACAAATCTGCTTCACTTTTTTTAAGGAGTTAATAAATATGTAGATAAAGGTGAACCGGTAGATTTACTGTATTTGGATTTTCAGAATGCGTTTGACAAAGTTCCTCATGAGAGGCTTCTAGGAAAAGTAAAAAGTCATGGGATAGGTGGCGATGTCCTTTCGTGGATTACAAACTGGCTGAAAGACAGGAAACAGAGAGTAGGATTAAATGGACAATTTTCTCAGTGAAAGGGAGTGGGCAGTGGAGTGCCTCAGGGATCTGTATTGGGACCCTTACTTTTCAATATATTTATAAATAATCTGGAAAGAAATACGACAAGTGAGGTAATCAAATTTGCAGATGATACAAAATTGTTCAGAGTAGTTAAATCACAAGCAGATTGTGATAAATTGCAGGAAGATCTTCTGAGACTGGAAAATTGGGCATCCAAATGGCAGATGAAATTTAATGTGGATAAGTGCAAGCTGATGCATATAGGGAAAAATAACCCATGCTATAATTACACAATGTTGGGTTCCATATTAGGTGCTATAACCCAAGAAAGAGATCGAGGCATCATAGTGGATAACACATTGAAATCGTCGGATCAGTGTGCTGCGGCAGTCAAAAAAGCAAACAGAATGTTGGGAATTATTACAAAGGGAATGGTGAATAAAATGGAAAATGTCATAATGCCTCTGAATCGCTCCATGGTGAGACCGCACCTTGAATACTGTGTACAATTCTGGTCGCCGCATCTCAAAAAAGATATTGTTGTGATGGAGAAGGTACAGAGAAGTGCGACCAAAATGATAAGGGGAATGGAACAACTCCCCTATGAGGAAAGACTAAAGAGGTTAGGGCTGTTCAGCTTGGAGAAGAGACGACTGAGGGGGGATATGATAGAGGTGTTTAAAATCATGAGAGGTCTAGAATGGGTAAATGTGAATCTGTTATTTACTCTTTCGGATAATAGAAGGTCTAGGGGGCACTCCATGAAGTTAGCATGTGGCACATTTAAAACTAATCGGAGAAAAGTTCTTTTTTACTCAATGCACAATTAAACTCTAGTATTTGTTGCCAGAGGATGTGGTTAGTGCAGTTAGTATAGCTGTGTTTAAAAAAGGATTGGATAAGTTCTTGGAGGAGAAGTCCATTACCTGCTATTGATTAAGTTCACTTAGAGAATAGCCACTGCTATTACTAGCAACGGTAACATGGAATAGACTAAGTTTTTGGGTACTTGCCAGGTTCTTATGGCCTGGATTGGCCACTGTTGGAGACAGGATGCTGGGCTTGATCTGGTCTGACCCAGTATGGCATGTTCTTATGAACTCAGGAACACAGACCAGCACTGATGAGACAAGGAACAGGATCGAAAACAAGAACGCAAGAACTAAGATCAGGAACAATGACCAGTACCACACAGAGGCAACCAGTACTACCAGAAGCTAGTCGACCTATTGCAGAGGCATGGATAGATGGGAGCAGGGCCCTTTTATGGGCTGGAGGCTGTGACATCATCAGAGGGCACCGTGGGGGATTTCCTGCCATGGGACCTTTAAATCTGAGGCAGGCATGTCTGCGCGCCTAGGGGGCGTCATCCTGTGAGGTTGGCGGCGTCCTGCTGCAGGCATCGTTGGGCCTGCTGATGCACGGTGGTCGGCTGTGTCATCGTTCCCGGAGCCTGCCCTGGCGTCGAAACTGAAAGTAAGCGCAGCGGTCTACGGCCCTGCCGCGTGGACCGCTGGACACAATTGTACGAATAGTCAAGTGGTTTGGCTTTGTAAAGTAGCATGATGGGTGTAACTGCAAACATGACATGATATACTTTATTATAACAGGATTGCAATAATTATAGTGGGGTCTTACATGTTAAAATGTTTCTTAGTACCAGAGTAATGTGCGCTGTAGTTCAACAAAATGTCAAGCTAGGCTGCTCAGTGCCAATGCTGTGAACTGCAATGTGAGACCCCAGGGTTTGATTCATGAGCCTGGCTTCTGCTCTTTGGACTGGCCAGGGCTGGGGATACTGCAGAGTCAGCAAGCAGAACATCTGAGGGAGGGAGTCCCAGCCATTGCACAATGGTGATGCCTTGCGGTGCATGGATACCAGGTTCTGGAGTCAGCTGGGGCAAAGACTGCTGTTGGGCTAGATTGGTGAATGGATGGGTGGGTGGGGTTATGAAAGAAGCCTCATGCTGTTGCCTGGAAAAGCCAGTTCAATTAAACTGGAAGACCAAGAGAGCAGTAGGAAACTGGCCAGTCAAGATGCCCTTTGTTACTACTTGTAACGCTGCACAGAAAATAGTTTGGGATACATTTGTATGTTTTGTTCCCTGCTGCCTGGAATTCGAGGACACAGCAGAGGTGAAGGATCTATCCTATTACTTGTCCCACCCTCCCACTGCAGAGAAAGGTAATAGTTGCACATTATTTTATTATATTTCAATTGGTCAACTCACTCATAGCATAGTATACCAGAGGAAGAGCTTTCTCTGTCGCCGGCCCCACCCTCTGGAACTCCCTCCCCACCTTCCTACGCCAAGAGACATCCCTCCACATTTTCAAGAAAGGAGTCAAGACGTGGCTTTTCTGACAGGCCTACCCCGAATCTAACCAAACTTAATTTCTCCCCTAGATCCACCTGCCCGACCTTTTCTCCACCCGCTCCCACACCTCCCAGCCCCCCCCCTGCCCTGTCACTTACCCCTATCCCCCCTTAGCCTGACCCATCCCCACCCCCCTCCCTCCTCTTAGCCATCCCTTGATCCTTGGGCCTCCAGGCCGCTACCACCTCCCCGAGCACACCTCTCTCGCCTTTGCACCTCCAGATTCCCTTTAAATAAACTATATCCTAGTGAATACTGTCGCCTAATTAATATAGCTGGTATGTACCTGTACATACTTCAACTGTACATAGTCTCCCTCTTCTATTTTTTATTTCATTTTTGTTTCTGTTGTCGTATACTTCATCTAGATACGCCTTTCCACCCGCTCCCCATCCCCTCTTTCCCATACCCCCTCCCCCACCGCTCCCTCCCCCCTTCCTCCCCCCGCCATCCTTGCCCCTTTTGGTTCTTTTTGTATTCTGATTTTTGTTTCTGTTATTAATGTTATATTGTTACTCTGTTTCATTGTATTTCCCGCCTGAGTTCTTTGTAAACCGGCATGATGTGCTTCACGAATGTCAGTAAATAAAAGTTAATAAATAAATAAATAAATAAATGAATGAATGAATGAATGAATGAATGAATGAATGATTGCTGTCACTTGTGCCTTCACCTTCATTCTACCAATTACCGTATTTTTCGCTCCATAAGACGCACCTGACCATAAGACGCACCTAGGATTCAGAGGGGGAAAATTTAAAAAAAAAAAAAATTGTGCTAAAACCGGTTCTGCGTCTGGGCGTCTTATGGAGCAAATTAGGGGAGTGCATAGGTTTTTTTTTTCTCCCCATTTTGTTTTCGGGTCTGGGGAGGGCCATTTCGGTCCACTCCCCAGATCAGAATATTTTTCTTTCTGTGGGAACCCCCAAACCCCCCCATCCCAACCCTTTAAATTAACAACCTCCACCCCCCTGACCCCCCCAAGACCTGCCGAATTAATTTCCTGCAACCCCCCACCCTCCTGACCCCCCCAAGACCTGCCGAATTAATTTCCTGCAAACCCCCCACCCTCCTGACCCCCCCAAGACCTGCCAAACGTCCCTGGTGGTCCAGCGGGGGTCCAGGAGCGGTCCGGGAACGATCTCCTGGGCGTGAGCCGTCGGCTGCCAGTAAACAAAATGGCGCCGACGGCCCTATGCCCTCACTATGTCACTGAGACCGACCACTGCTATTGGTCGGTCTCAGTGACATAGTGAGGGCATAGGGCCGTCGGCGCCATTTTGTTTACTGGCAGCTGACGGCCCTATGCCCTCACTATGTCACTGAGACCGACCAATAGCAGCGATCGGTCTCAGTGACATAGTGAGGGCATAGGGCCGTCGGCTGCCAGTAAACAAAATGGCGCCGACGGCCCTATGCCCTCACTATGTCACTGAGACCGACCAATAGCAGCGGTCGGTCTCAGTGACATAGTGAGGGCATAGGGCCGTCGGCGCCATTTTGTTTACTGGCAGCCGATGGCCCACGCCCAGGAGATCATTCCCGGACCCCCGCTGGACCACCAGGGACGTTTGGCAGGTCTTGGGGGGGGTCAGGAGGGTGGGGGGTTGCAGGAAATTAATTTGTCAGGTCTTGGGGGGGGGGGGTTTGTAGGAAATTAAGTCGGCAGGTCTTGGGGGAGTCGGGGGGGGGGGGGGGGGGGGTGTTTGTTAGATTTTTGTTTGGTTTTTTTTTTTATATTCGCTCCATAAGACGCACATACATTTTCCCCCCACCTTTGGGGGAAAAAAAAGTGCGTCTTATGGAGCGAAAAATACGGTATGTTTCAGTGCCTAGCATTAGGCAGCATAACTTTTTGTGGATGAACATCCATGGGTCTTCTGTGGATGACCGAGGCAAACCTTGTGATCTCTGTGATGGAATCTGTGTCTAATGAAGAATTAAGAAGATACTGACTTGGGAGTAACATTGTTTTCTTTTAGACATTTGTAGTGAATTTTGTGCTTGTAAAAGATGCCGGATTGACATCATTGGAGACAGAAGTCCTCCATTTATCCACAGAATGACCAGCAGTAGTATGGGCCTTGCTGATTTGCCTGGACACTGCTCCGGAGGGACCCCCCTCTGTGGTTTAAAAGATAAATCAGTCTCTGGCCTCTTTGCTGGCACTGCCAATTAGTGCCAAATTGTAATAGCGTTTTGTATTTTTTTGTGCGTGATGTAGACACTTGTCCTCTGTAAACTGGACTAACAGCACCAACAGCACCGCATAAAATACAAAATCTTAACCACTATCCACAACCTACTCTATAACCCCAATTCTATATGGCTCTGCTCTATGCTACACATATATAAACCAACAAGACAGCTCCGTTCCACAGACAAATGTTTACTGGAAATTCCGTCAGTCAGATCTACTAGCTTAGCCCTAACAAGAAACAGAGCTTTCTCAGTTTTTGGTCCTTCCTTGTGGAACTCTATACCAGACAGTATCCGAATGACATCTAATCGAAATGAATTCAAAAAGATGGTTAAAACCTTTCTATTTAATGAAGCATACAATCTCAGTACCACTATTTATTTATTTTTATTTATTTATTTTTAATTTTTATATACTGGAATTCCTGTATGCAATACAAATCATTCCGGTTTACAAGTAACGAAAAGGTTGCCCTGGTCTGGGAGGTTACTCTGAATTACCCATATCTGCTTGATACTTGTAAAGAAAGAACTATTTTGTTTTATTGTGTCTTATGTTCAAATTGTTTTTATTGTGTATGTAAATTGTAAACCGCCTAGACGGACACGTAAGTGACCCCATGTGCGGTATATAAAAAACTTTTAAATAAATAAATAAATAAATAAATAAACTCTTTTCACATAGGTTGCCTTTTCAAGACCCAAGAGACCTGAATTGGACTTGAACCAGTGACCCAGAGGTGAAAGGCTCCATTCCCCTGAGCCATCCACTCCTCATCAGCAATACTTTTTTGTTTGTTTTTTTTTTTAATTGTACTAGGGCACCATCCCATGTATTCTTTAAATTCTAGAAAGGACACAAGGGATACTCCTTTCCTTTGTCTTAGAATAATCCCCCGACAGCCCCAGATTCGGGTCGGAGCTCTGTGCATTCGTTAAGCAGTCACGGACTTCAAGAGTTTAATCAGCTTAACAGAGTATTAGCATGCACAAATTAAGTTAAAACACGAGGAAGAAAAGAAAGCAAATGTGACAGCGGCTTTTGACAATGGTAATTTCTGGTCCTGTGGGAGCTTTTTCAGTCTGTTCCCGGAGCCTGTCGCCTACTTGACTAACGAACCGTGGCGCAAGTACTCACAGCCAATTAATTAAGCAATTAAATAATTAATTTTGGGAAACAAGAACCAAAAAAAAAAAAGTCACCAGAGGGGGAATAGAAACGGCCTCGGTTATACTTAACCCCCGACACCTGCCTCGCCCTACAATGGCCTTTTTATGAATATTACTGGAATCGGGCAACCGGCAGCGCACGGCACGGTACTCCCGCTCCGTGCCTTATAACAGCGAGGCAGGAGGTGCCACCTTGACGTAACTGCGGGCAGGAATGGGGTAGAGAGGACAGGCCGCTTATCCGGCTGATGCATCGGATGCACGTTTCGATGGGGGGGGGGGGATTTGTCATCATAGGGGCAAAGCAAAATGAGAGGAAAAGGATGGGCTTGCCGGGGCATTCTGAGGAGGTCACGCAGGTGCCGGGGGCAGCGGGTCCGTTCGGCGCACTTTACCTCGGGATGTAAACGTTTGGGGAGCGTTAGGGGAGCCTGCTGCTGGATACAGATTTCAGAGCTCGTGGGAGGAAGAAAATAAACATCAGGAAACCAAGCCTCCCCTTCCAAATACTTAGTCCAAGCAATAACTTCCGTGACCGGTGCTAACGCGGGTGAATTGTGCGGATGTCACGGTCCTCCGTCGGCAGCGGAAACGTCAGCTGGCAAAGGACGGAGAAGCTGAAACCTCTTTCACCGCGGGCTTACGGGATGTACGCGGAGGGGCTCCCTTCTTCCCGCTGGGGGCGCCTCTGTGTCGCACCGGGCGCTGCTCATGACGTCACTCTCCCGGTTGGGCCGTGTCGGGTGCGGTGACGTCATCAGACCGCGCCCAACGCCTGGCCACATGATTGGCCGGGGGAGCAACGCCATGACGTCGGCAAATGGGCGGGACCAGCGGGAAACTTGAAACCCGCCGGCTCCCCTGTGCACGGCCTCTTCCTCCTTGGCTCCGGCGCGCTGAGATTCGCCGCGGTCCCGATGTCGCTGCTGCGATCGATCGCGACGCAGGTTCTTGCATTGCCGCGAATGTCAAGCTGAGTAGTGCTGAAGCCTTTCTACCGCTATAAAGGGAAATTTTCTTTAAAAAAACAAAAAACCCCCAATTCTGGTCTTTAATTGGACCTCTCAGGCAGCGGACGCGACATGTGCAGCCTGCTGAATCGTGCCCCCGCTCCCCGTGCTTTTCCTGTTCTCAAGACTATGCGATCCCCTGTTTTACACACTCCAAAGAAAACAATTATCTATTAGAATAATTAATTATTTTAAATTCGGCCAGTTCGGTTCTAGCAAGCACACGCTGACACAGAGGTGCTGCCAACGTTTCACACAGATGTCCCTGAAGTCCAGCTCCTCAGCACCGTGCGCTGCGGAGGTTCTAGGCACCTCCATCATTGAGGTGCCCAGTGGACCAGGACCTTCCAGTCTCCATCCCATGGCCCCTCCCGCCTGTTGGCCTTTCTGACCTGAGGGGAGCCAGAAGCTCTCAGGGAGGAGGTAGGGCATCCAGGCTGCCTAAGGGAGCAAAGACGGGCATGGTAAGGTCTGGGAAAGGTAGGACGAAGGTGGGAAGGGCTCAGAATGGCAAGCAGAATTCAGATAATTCTGTGCAGAAAATGGGCCAAGGGAGAAAAGTGCAAGTGAGGGGGCAGCAGCAGTTCTGGTGACCTCAACACTGAGATGCCACAGCCTGGAGCTGAAAAGATCAAGGACCACGTGGGTCTCTCGCCTGAGATCGCTACACTGCTCATCCCTACTCCAGTACTGGAAATAGGTGCGCTAAACTCGGTCAGCTACATTGAGAATGCTTCGGCACCTCGCAAGCCCAGCATTACAAGCGGGAGCAGTCTAAGGGAGGAGCTACGGTACAGTTCACCATCCTGGCCGTCTTCATGCTTGTCTTCTGAGTGCCTCTATGAAAGTCCTGGTCCATGGCACAGGCCGTACCAGAAGCCCACCTATTACTTTACTCCCCAAGAGATCCGGATGGCTTTACACAATACTGGAGGGCCTGGCCTGTTGATTGGGATTCCCGGTCCGTGTGGGAGAGATGGTCTCGCTACTCCCCAACTGCATATAATTCTCCTTGCTCCTATTGGGATTTTTCACCACTTCCCAATCATGGTGGAGAATCAGAAGAGCGCAGTCAATACCGTTCTGACCACACCAAGTGCAGACGTGGGTGCAGTGCTTCCAGGCAGCCCACATCAACCTGGGGGTAAAGAGACACGCATTCAACATCCGTATTCATCACCTGAGCGCCCAGCTGAGTCCACAGTGACTATCAGAAAGGTTCAAGGTGATTGCAGCTGGTGATGAGAGAGCCAGGGGCAGTGACAGCAGGGCAGGGGCTGAAGGCAGCGCTCTGCTGTGCTGCAAAAGGGCTGCCAGAGGCTGGGGGCTGGAGCTGTTTTAATGAAATAATCCTGTAAATAAAAGAAGTGAAAAAGAATTAAAAACAACAAAAAAATGAAAACTTAAAAAGCAAGGGAGTTTAAAAGTAATCTGAAATAAAACTAAGGTGATTAAATGCAAAATAAAGAAGCGACTGAAACACTGAGGCTGCAATATGAGAGCTCAAACAGCTGCAATAAGGGCCTGATTGTGATAAAAACAAACAACAGGGAGAGCAATAAGCAAATGAGCAGATGACCTGAGAAGATCGCAGGGTCAAATTACAGCTCTGCCCAAACCCTGCTTAAGAAGAAGAGCTGTCATTATAA